>NW_023270377.1:76947097-77263608 GCF_011800145.1 Mirounga leonina | reverse complement strand
TTTCTTTCTTTCTTTCTTTCTTTCTTTCTTTCTTTCTTTCTTTCTTTCTTTCTTTCTTTCTTTCTTTCCTCTCTTTTCCTCACCTCCATAGGCTTTATTGGTTTTTTTTTTCAGAATCCCCATTTTTTTTGTTTGTTTCCTTTGGAAGTCTCAATGAATGGAATTTAAATAGGAAATTGAAGAATGTGAGTAAATTTGAAAACTCTAATGCATTCTAGCATATAAGGTATTATTATTGATGATTAATGTAAATTCTCTAAGATTTTCCTGAAAATAATATTCAGATGTGTGAAATATTTAGAATGATATTAAATGCCGTCTATTACCACTGACCTAGATTCTCCTATATCTCAATAGTATAGTGAAAGAAGGACACACAGGGTCAGAGGCAGGTTGTAATGACTTCTGGCGATTTGGCTGAATCATTTACAAACCTTCCTTCTGAGGCTTAGATATATTATGGTTATATTCTGAAATCTACAAGAATAATTGGACAGGAAGAGTTACAATATGTATAGATGATTTTTTTTGAGTAAATTGCTAAGTGACTTTGTAAAGCATTTTTTTTTTTAAAGATTTTATTTATTTATCTGAGAGAGAATGGGAGACAGAAAGCATGAGAGGGGGAGGATCAGAGGGAGAAGCAGACTCCCCGCCGAGCAGGGAGCCCGATGTGGGACTCGATCCTGGGACTCCAGGATCATGACCTGAGCCGAAGGCAGTTGCTTAACCAACTGAGCCACCCAGGTGCCCGTAAAGCATTTTTTAAAACTTGATTTTCTCTATCCAATTTAGCATCCTTTTGCATGTCTAATTTACTATTATGTCTTAGTAATTCTACTTTATTTGAATGTTTTCAATTTAATACTCAGGTATAATTATTTCAATTTAGTATTCAATTTAATTATTTCAATTTAATACTCAGGTATAATTATTTAATGCTCAGGTATAATTATTAACATTAAATTAATATTTCTCTATTTTTTTGTGATGTTTATGTGTGGATTTGGGAGGTTCCTTTTTTTTTTTTTTAAGATTTTATTTATTTATTTGACAGAGAGAGACACAGTGAGAGAGGGAACACAAGCAGGGGGAGTGGGAGAGGGAGAAGCAGGCTTCCCGCGGAGCAGGGAGCCTGACATGGGGCTCGATCCCAGGACCCTGGGACCATGACCTGAGCCGAAGGCAGACACTTAACGACTGAGCCACCCAGGCGCCCCAGGGAGGTTCCTTTTTAAAATAATGCTTACTTTGAATTTAATGTGATCTTTATATCAATATCATTCTCTGCAAATAAAACAAATATACTGATGTTCATATATGTATACATTATTTTTTTTTAAAGATTTTATTTATTTATTTGAGAGAGACAGAGCATGAGCAGTGGGGAGCAGACAGTGAGAGGGAGAGGCAGACTCCCTGCTGAGCAGGGAGCCCCATATGGGGCTTGATCCCAGGACTCCAAGATCATGATCTGAGCCGAAGGCAGACACTTAACCCACTGAGCCACCCAAACACCCTACATTCAGTATTTTATATAAGACATTAAAGTTCAGATTTTTGGAAAAAGCATTTTTTGAAAAGGAATTTTTTTTAGGAATATACTTTACACCTGGTCTCCCTCAAAAATTTTTTTCCAGGCTCTTAGTGTGACGGCAAGTTATTTTTATGCTTTAGGTTGCTTTTAAAATTTCCTTTTTTTTTTTTTTAAGATTTTTTATTTATTTATCTGAGAGAGAGAATGGGAGACAGAGAGCATGAGAGGGGGAGGATCAGAGGGAGAAGCAGACTCCCCGCTGAGCAGGGAGCCCGATGAGGGGCTCAGTTACAGACCCTGTGATCATGACCTGAGCTAAAGGCAGTCGCTTAGCCAACAAAGCCACCCAGGTGCCCCACTTTTAAAATTTCTAAAACAGGGGAACCTGGGTGGCTTAGTTGGTTAAACATCTGCCTTCGGCTCAGGTCATGATCTCAAAGCCATATTGGGCTCCCCACTCAGAGGGAGTCTGGTTCTCCCTCTGCCTCTGCCTCCCCCCTCTGCTTGTGCTCTCTCACTTTTTCTCTCTCTCAAATAAATAAATAAAATCTTTAAAAGAATAATTTTAAAAATTTCTAAAACATATATTCACAACTGTTCACAACTGTTTAATTTCCTTCTGAACAAACAACCAGCAAAGAAAACCACTAGAAAAGATCACATACTGCAAAACCTAAATGTATAAAAGTAAACACCCTGTCTCTTGGGCCACCACTGGAAGAACCACATTCTTTTTTTTTCCATTTTTTTTTAAATATTTTATTTATTAATTTGACAGAGAGAGACACAGCAAGAGAGGGAACACAAGCAGGGGGAGTAGGAGAGGGAGAAGCAGACTCCCCACTGAGCAGGGAGCCCGATGTGGGACTTGATCCCAGGACCCTGGGATCATGACCTGAGCCGAAAGCAGACGCCCAATGACTGAGCCACCCAGACATCCCTGGAAGAACAACATTCGCAACAGTATTTATAAAATACAGAAAAAAAAAAAAGTTTTTGAGCATTTATTTGACTGTCAAACAATTATAAATGGAACTATTACTGCTTAAGGCTCAGTAACCTCACAGTAATTCTCATGATGCCAAAGAAAAAGTTACACAGTATTAGATTTCATTGAATTGAGATGTTCATTTAAATTAAAATTACATGTAAAACATAGTACAAAAACTACTTTTCACATTGTTTTCTGAAATTCTATCCCTATTGCAGTGAATGGCGATCACTTACAAAACAATGTTAAAGGGTTCTTTTTGTTTTTCTATTCTAAAATACCAAGTACTTTTGTAATCAGTATTTTGCAAGCACAAACAAGAACTCTTAAAATAACAGTATATTGATGACAATGTTGATAGCCTCCCATTTCAGAAGAAAAGCCAAAGTCAGTCCTATGACTTAGAAGACCCATCATCATCTTGCCCTCTCTTCTAACTTCTCTCAGCTCATCTCCTATTTCTTCCCTCACTCCCTCCAACACCATTATCTGTGCTCCAGCCACATTGGTGTCCTTACTATACTTTATACACTAGCATACTCCTTACTCAGGGACTTTGTCCATGCTGTTCCCTCTGCCTGGAACACTCTTCCCATATAGCCACATGGCCTACTCAATCATGCCTTCAGATCTTTATTCAAAAGTCACAGTTTCAATAAAGTCTTCCTAGGCCTTTCATTTCAACTAACTTCTCCCGAAAATTTCATAACCCCTTTCCTACTATATTTCTATCCTTAGAACTTAACACTATTTAGCATGCTACATATTTTAATCATTTACCTGGTTTTGATCCCCCAATAGAATGCAAGCTCTATGAGAACAGTTATTTTTGCTGGATTTTTTTAATCTGCTATTTTATCTATAGGCCCTTGCAATGGAAACTGACACATAGAAGATCCTTAATTAAATGAAGGAATGAATTAGTATTAGCCTTTTATTTAGAATGAAATATGATAGGGACGCCTGGGTGGCTCAGTCAGTTAGGTGTCTGCCTTCGGCTCAGGTCATGATTCTGGGGTCCTAGGATTGAGTCCAGCATCGGGCTTCTTGCTCAGTGGGGAGCCTGCTTCTCTGCCTGCTGTTCCCCCTGCTTGTGCTCTCTCCGTGTGTCTGTCTGTCTCTCTCTGACAAATAAATTAAAAAAAAATTTTTTTTTTAAAGATTTTTATTTATTTGACAGAGAGAGAGATAGCGAGAGCAGGAACACAAGCAGGGGGAATGGGAGAGGGAGAAGGAGGCTTCTTGCCGAGCAGGGAGCCCGATGTGGGACTCGATCCCAGGACCCTGGGATCATGACCTGAGCCGAAGGCAGACGCTTAACGACTGAGCCACCCAGGCGCCCATAAAAAAAATTTTTTTTAAATAGAATGAAATAGGATATTTGAAATATAATTAGCTTAAAAATCATAAAGCCAAGTGGAGAATATTAAGGTGGGGGCTATCATATATATTCTTACCATATGCTAAGAGTTAGGTGATAGAGAATGTATGTTTTATATTTGTATCAACTAGGATCCAATCAGGAGACAGAAACCATAAAGAAATTTAAATGAGGAAACTGTAATACGAAGAATTATTAACTACTACAAGGGAGTGGAGCAATAAGGGATTGGCTAGTAGAAAGTAAATATACAAGGACACATAAGCAGATAAATGGAGCTGCCACAATTCCTATGGCTAAGGTAGAGCACTTGAGGAAGAGTACCCCAGAAAACAAGACCTGCCTGGAGAGAATGAATCCTATGGTTCCCGAGTGTAAGAGAAGTCACTGTGGTGCAGTGCCGGTGGAACTTGCTAGAAAGCTCCCTGCCCAGAAAGCCTGTTCAAAAAGAGGTGTCTCATGGAAGACCCTCCATTGAAAAATCATCTTAAGTGGTTGCCAGGAAAAGCTGGTGTTGCTTACCCTGGAGCACTGTAGGAGCTGGATGCTGAAGAAGCCTTGTGCAATGCTGAGCAAGCACCACTGCAACTAGATGGAAAGCTCCTTCCTCCCATCTCTCCAAGTGCCCTCTACTGGCAAAGCTTAGAAATCTGCAACTGTGCATGAAGGATACATTTAATTTCATTTTATTTTATTTTTTTAAAGGATACATTTTAAAGGGCTCATCTAAATTTTCAGAGGCAATAAAGGCAGTATTTGGAGCTGAGAAGCAACAAACTAAATACGGGCACATTTTCTATCTTCAAAAGTTATCATGGCGACTTCCCAGGAAGATGGCAGAGTAGGAGGACCCTAAGCTCACCTCATTCCATGGATACAACTAGATAACACGTCAGTGTTAATAACCCAGAAAACAAGCTGAAGACTAGTAGAATAGACTCTCCACAGCTAAATGTAGAGAAGAAGCCACATGGAAGAGGGTAGGAAGGGCAGAGATGGGGTGGGGAGCTAAATGAACCCATGGGACTGTCTGTGGGGGAAAGGGAGCCATGGGCACAGGTGTGGGGGGAAACAGACTCTAACATCAGGGAGCCCACATGGGGAATGTGAATCCCCGTAACATTTGGCTTTGAAAGCCGGAGGGGCTGAATTTCACAAGTTCTTGCAATCAGCAGGGCTTAAAACCTGGAACTTGAAAAACCACTGGCCTCATGGGACAGCCAGGAGGGTGAGAAGGAGCTGAGTTCTTGCCCTTAAGGAGAGAGCACAACAAACACCCCGCAGAGGTATAGCATAGAAGCAGCACTTTGAAAAATACATGGGGTAAAAAAAAAAAATGCATGGGGTATATAGGAAGGAGATGTATTTACTAATCTCAGACCCTCTGCTGGATGGGCAGGGATCGTTGGGAGACTTCTCTAGAAACAAAAGAGCTGGCAGGTGCCATTTACTTCTCCTGCCTCCTCCACTCCCCCATAAGCACATGGACACCTGCAGGAACCAGCCTGGCACCAACACTCCTACCTAACTTGCTAACAGTGAACCTTACCCTCTACGTTCTGCTATGGATCCACCCCCTCCAACCTGGCCTACCTACGTCCCTGGCAACCGCAGTTTCTCTTCCACTGGAGCCTATGATGCTGACACCACACATCTCACACTCATATCCACCTTAAGCCCAAGGCAGCCCCAGACTAGCCCACTAACATCACAGGGACCAACCCCTGCCCACAAAGGGCAAAGAGAGCCACTGCAGATGACTGGACTGATAGCAAAAGCAGCTCAGCTACATTAGCAGGTGTGCCTTGACAACACACATAGGAGACACCTGTGAAGTGTTCTGTGAACAGGGGATACTGCACTGCGGGCATTACAGGACCTCTTCTTCATAAGTCCAATACTTTCAAGGCAGAAGATGTAGCTGACTTTCCTAACACAAAGAAACAGACACAGAGAGTTAGACAAAATTGGCAGACAAAGGAATATGTCCCAAATGAAAGAACAGGAAAATCACAGCAAGAAAGCTAAATGACATGGAGATAAGTAATATCCTTGATAGAAAACTTAAAGTATTGGTCATAAGATATTCACTGGACTTGAGAAAAGACTGGAGAATCTCAGTGAGACCCTGAACAAAGAGATAGAAAACATAAAAAAAAAAAAAAAAAAAAAAAGAGAGAGAGAGACGAAGAACTCAATAGCTGAAATAAAAAATACACTAGAGTGAATAAATAGTAGATTAGATGAAGCAGAAAAACAGATCAGTGACCTGGAGGACAGAGTACAGAAAGCAATCAAGCTGAACAGAAGAGAAAAAAAATAATAATAAATGAAAATAGACTAAGGAAACTTAGTGACCATCAGCATAATAACATTCATATTATAGGAATCCCAGAAGGAGAAAAGAGAGAAAATTGTACAGAAAATGTATTTGAAGAAATAGCTGAAAACTTCCCAAATTTGGGGAAAGATACAGAAGTCCAGATACAGAAGGCACAAAGATCCCTCAACAAAATCAACCCAAGGAGGTCCACAACAAGACACACAGTAATTAAAATGGCAAAAAGTTGGGGTGCCTGGGTGGCTCAGGTGGTTAAATGTCTGCCTTTGGCTCAGGTCATGATTCCAGGGTCCTGGGATCGAGCCCCTCACCTTGCTCAGGCTATTAGCTGATTTTTCAGCAGAAACTTTGCAGGACAGGCGTGAGTGGCATGACATATTCAAAGTGCTGAAAGAAAAACACCTGCAGCCAAGAATACTCTATCCAGCAAGGCTACCATTCAGAACAGAAGGAGAGATAGTTTCCCAGATGAACAAAAGTTAAAGGAATTCATGACCAATAATCCAGTCCTATGAGAAATGTTAAAGAGGACTCTTTGAGTGCAAAGGGAAGATGAAAAGTAGGAGTGAGAAAAGTGGGAAGCACAAAAACAGTTAAATTATGTATATCTATAAAAATGTGTTAAGGGATTCACAAATTAAAAGGATGTAAAGTATTACACCATATACCTAAAATGTGGAAAGGAGAGGAGGAAAGGTGGTTTGGACTTGAGCAACCATCAACTTGATATAGATTAAATTGCTATATGCTATATGCAAAAGATGTTATATATAAACCTAATGGCAACCCAAAACCAGTAATAGATATGTAAAAATATAAAGAGAAAGGAACCCAAGTATATGAGAAGAAGCCAGTAAGCCAAGAGACAGCAAAAGAAGAAAAAAAAATACAGAGAAGAACTACAAAAACAACCATAAAATAAGTAACAAAAGGATATAGGTACATACTTATCAATAATTACTTTGAATGTTAAATGGACTAAAAAGCCTCAATGAAAAGACACAGGGTGACAGAATAGATTAAAAAAACAAGATCTATCTATATGCTGCCTAAAAGAGACTCATTTCAGGCCTAAAGACAAATGAAGACTAAAAGTGAAAGGATGGAAAACTATCATGCAAATGGAAGTGAAAACAATGCTGGGGTAGCAATATTTATATCAGGCAAAATAGACTCTAAAACAAAGACTGTTGGGACTCCTGGATGGCTCAGTCGGTTAAGTGTCTAACTCTTGATTTCAGCTCAGGTCTTAATCTCAGGATTGTGAGTTCAAGCCCCATGTTGGGGTCCATGCCCAGTATGCAGTGTAGTTAAAAACAAAACAAAGACTGTAACAAGAGACAAAGAAGGACACTATATAATCATAAAGAGAACAATCCAACAATTACAACAAAAGATGTAACAAATGTAAATATTAATGCACCCAACATGGGAGCACCCAAATGCAGAAAACAGCTAATAACAAACATGAAGAAAGTAATAGATAGTAATACAATAATAATAGGGGTCTTTAACACCCCACTTACATCAATGGATAGGTCATCCAAACAGAAAATCAACAAGGAAACAGTTGCTTTAAATCACAAATTGGACTGGATGGATCTAGCAGATATATTCAGAGCATTCCATCCTAAAACAGCAAAATACACATTGTTTTCACGTGCACATGGAACAGTCTCCAGAATAGATCACGTTAGACCACAAAACAAGTCTCAACAAATTCAAAGAGATTGAAGTCATACCATGCGTCTTTTTTGACCATAACACTATGAAACTAAAAATCAACTCACAAAAAAAAAAACCTAGAAAGAACACAAATACATGGAGGTTAAATAACATGCTACTAAACCATGAATGGGTCAACCAAGAAATCAAAGAGGAAATCACAAAATACATGGAGACAAAAGAAAATGAAAACACTAGCGTCCAAAATCTTTTGGATGTAGCAAAAGGTGTTCCAACAGGGAAGTTTATAGCAATACAGGTTTACCTCAAGAAGCAAGAAAAGTCTCAAATAAACAACCTGACCTTCACATAAAGAAGCTAGAAAAAGAAGAACAAACACAACCCAAAACCAGTAGAAGGAAGAAAATAGTAAAGATTAGAGCAGAAATAAAAGAATTAGAAACTAAAAAAAGAAAACCAATAGAACAGATCAATGAAACCAGGAGCTGGTTCTTTGAAAAGATAACAAAATTGATAAACCTTTAGCCACACTCATAGAAAGAGAGATAAAGAGAGAAGACCCAAATATACAAAATCCGATATGAAGAAGAGAAATAACAACCAACACCACAGAAATACAATGGATTGTAAAAGAATGTTATGACAAATTATATGCCAACAAATTGGACAACCTGGAAGAAAGGGATCAATTCCTAAATACATATAACCTCCAAAATTGAATCAGGAAGAAATAGAACATTTGAACAGACTGATTACCCGCAATGAAATTGAATCAGTAATTTAAAAACTCTCAACAAACAAAAGTCCAAGGCCAGATGGCTTCACAGGTAAATTCTACCAAATATTTAAAGGGGAGTTAATACCTATTCTTCTCAAACTATTCCAAAAAAATAAAAGAGGAAGGTAAAGCTTCCAAATTCATTCTATGAGTCCAATATCACCCTGATTCCAAAACCAGATAAAGACACCACAAAAAAGGAGAACTACACACTAATTTCTATGATGAACACAGATGCAAAAATCCTCAAGAAAATACTAGCAAACTGAATCCAACAATACATTTAAAAAATCATTCACCATGATCAAATGAGATTTATTCCTGGGATTCAAGGGTGGTTCTATATTTGCAAACCAATCAACCTGATACATCATATCAACAAGAGAAAGATAAAAACCATTTGATCATTTCAATAGATGCAGAAAAAGCATTTGACAAAGTACAACAACCATTCATGATAAAAACACTCAACAGGGGTGCCTGGGTGGCTTAGTCAGTTAAAACTGCTGACTCTTGATTTCAGCTCAGGTCATGATCTCAGCATCCTGGGATCGAGCCCGAGTCTGCTTCAGGATTCTCTCTCTCCCTCTCCTTCTTTCTTCTGCCCCTCTGCTCCCCCCTCTAAAATAAGTAAATAAATCTTAAAAAACAAAAAACAAAAAACAACCAAACCCTCAACAAATTAGGTTTAGAGGAAACATACCTTAACATAATAAAGGCCATATCTGAAAAACCCACAGCGTACATCATACTCAGTGGGGAAACCTGAGAGCTTTTCCCCCAGTCTCAGGAATAAGACAAGAATGTCCACTCTCACCATTTTTATTCAACATAGTACTGGAAGTCTGAGCCATAGCAATCAGAGAAGAAAAAGAAATAAAAGGCATCCAAATTGGTAAGGAAGTAATAAACCTTTCACTATTTGCAGATGACATGATACCATATATAGAAAACCCTGAAGACTCCACCAGAAAACTACTAGAACTAATAAATAAATTCAGTAAGGTCTCAGGATAAAAAAATCAATATACAGAAACCCATTGCATTTCCATACACTAATAATGAATTAGCAGAAAGCAAAATTAAGGAAACAATCAATCTACAATTGCACCAAAAATAATAAAATACCTAGGAATTAACTTCACCAAGGAGGTGAAAGACCTGTACTCTAAAAATTGTAAAATATTGATGAAAGAAATTGAGGATGATACAAGCAAGTGGAAAGATATTCCATGCACATGGATTGGAAGAACAAATATTGTTTTTTTAAAAAAAGATTTTATTTATCTATTTGAGAGAGAGAAAGAGAGTGAGAGAGAGTAGGAACTGTGGGGAGGGGCAGAGGGAGAGGGAAAAGAATAAATATTATTAAAATGTCCACATGACCTAAAGCAATCTACATATTTAATCCAATTCCTATCAAAATACCAAGAGCATTTTTCACAGAACTAGAACAAATAATCTTAAAATTTGTACAGAACCACAAAAGACCCTGAATAGCCAAACCAATCTTGAAAAAGAAGAACAAAACTGGTGGGATCAGAATTCCAGAATTTGAGACTAAAAAGCTGTCGTAATCAAACAGTATGGTACCAGCACAAAAATAGACACATAAATCTATAGAACAGAATAGAGAGCCCATTTGCAACAACATGGATGGAGAGTGTAATGTTAAGTGAAATAAGTCAGTCAGAGAAAGACAAATATCATGTGATTTCACTCATATGTGGAATTTAAGAAACAAAACAAACAAAGCAAAAAAATAGAGAAACCAAACAAAGTCTGAACTCTAGAGAACAAAATGATGGTTATGGTGGGGGAGGCGCAGGGATGGGTGAAATAGATGAAGGGGATTAAGAGTACACTTACCATAGCACCGAGTAATGTATAAAATTATTGCATCACTATATTGTACACCTGAAACTAATATAACACTATATGTTAACTATACTGGAATTAAAAATTTTTAAAAAGTTACCATAATATCAGACCTATAATTTCAGAGAATAAACCATTGGTTGCCAGAGGGAAAGGGGGTGGGGAAATGGACAAAATAAATGAAGGGGAGTGGGAGATACAGGCTTTCAGTTATGGAATGAATAAGTAATGGGGATAAAAGTTACAGCATAAGGAATATAGTCAATGGTATTAGAGTTATACGGTGATAGATGGTAGCTACACTTGTGAGCATAGCATACTGTACAGTCTTGTGGAATCACTATGTTGTACACCTGAAACTAATGTAACATTGTATGTCAACTGTATTTTTAAATAAATAAATAATAAAGTACAAAAGAAAAAGAAAAAAAAAATCCTTTCCCCCACTGAATTGCATCTTTGTGGAGATTCAGTTGACCATAGAGGGTTGTCTCATGTGGAGGCATCTCTGTGGAGATTCAGTTTTGTGGAAATTCAGTTTACCATACATGTGTGGGTCTATTTCTGGACTATATTCTGCCCCATTGATCTACAGCTCTATCTTTATGTCAATAACACATTCTCTTCATTACTGTAGCTTTATTTGTTTTCATTTATTTATTTGATAGCGAGAACACAAACAGGGATAGGGCAGGCGGAGGGAGAAGCAGGCTCCCTGCTGAGCAAGGAGCCCGGTGCAGGACTGGAATCATGACCTGAGCCAAAGGCAGACGCTTAACCGACTGAGCCACCCAGGCATCCCATTGATTACTGTAGCTTTATAATAAATTAATTTTAAAGATTTTATTTATTTATTTGAGAGAGAATGAGAGAGAGAGAGCACGCGAGGGAAGAGGGCAGAGGGAGAAGCAGACCCCCTGCTGAGCAGGGACCCCGATGTGGGACTCGATCCCGGGACTCCAGGATCATGACCTGAGCCGAAGGCAGTCGCTTAACCAACTGAGCCACCCAGGCGTCCTTTATAATAAATTTTAAAAGCAGAAAGTCTTCCGGTGACTGACTGACTCGGTAGAGCGTGTGACTCTTGATCTTGGGGTTGTAAGTTTGAGCCCCATTATGGGCTTAGAGATACTTAAAAATAAAATTAGGGGCACCTGGGTGGCTCAGTCAGTTAAACGTCTGCCTTTGGCTCAGGTCATGATCCCAGGATTCTGGGATCGAGCCCTGCATCGGGCTCTCTGCTCCATGGGAAGCCTGCTTCTTTCTCTCCCTCTGCCCCTGCTTGTGCGTGCTCTCTCTCTCTCTGTCAAATAAATAAATAAAATCTTAAAAAAATAAAAATAAAATTTTAAAATATTAAAAAAAAATCAGAAAGTCTTGCAAAATTATGCTTATTTTTCAAGATTGTTTTCGCTATTCTCGTTTTTATTGTTGTTGTTCCTTTGATTTGGCCATGTTTCCCTGTTTCTTTGTATGCCTAGTTCTCATTTGTTGAGATTTAAAAATTTGTAAAACCAATCAGCTTGGCTAAAGATTCTGGAGACTTCTCAAAACTTTTCTTGGGGATGTGTCTTCCCTCAGCTGGTGCATGTAATTTCCCAATTAAAGGGTTTGCCCATGTTTTTTCTTCAGGAACCCACAATCTCCTTCTCCCCCTTGCGTCTGTCCGCAGTACTGCAGTCCCTCTGGTGCTATAAATGTGGTGATGCTGACCGTTGTTCTCTGCTTTCCCCGACCTGACACCCAAAGTGTGCCTCTGTTTCTTTCCCATCAGCATCTGTGAGTCGGGCAAGACGAAACCAAACCAACCCCTCAGGCAGCCCTCTGAGAAGCTAGAACACGGGATGTACATTCAATTCTTCTTTTTTCCTCCCAAGCAAGAAGCTGGGAGTTGGGAGTTTTGGGCCGACATTGATAGCATGGTGCTTTGCTGGGGAGAGGGTGGGTCTTGGACAGGCAAGAGAACTTTCCTACCTGCTTCTATGTGTTACTTTTTGGCTTTGCACTCAACTGGGATGTTGCAACCTCTTAACTAGTTTCTGGAGTTCTCACAAGGGCAAGTTGGCACCTATGTTATGGTTAAGTCAGTGTCTCCGTGGGGGAACGAGGGCCTGAAACTTCCTATTCCCCCAATTTGCCAATGTTTCTGCTTTTGTTTTCTTAAATTTGAAAAATAGTTTAAAGTTACAGACTATAATAATGCACTTTCATCTAGATTTACTAACAAATATTGTTAATATTTTTGCCACGTTTCTTTTTCTGTCATGTAAATGAACATTACTGTACAGTCTGAGGTTCAGTTGAGGACATTATGTGTTTTACTCTAAATATTTCATGTGTATCCTTTAAGAGCAGGGTCATATTTGTCAAATGATGATAAGACCAACACTCAATATCTGACATTAAAAAAATGATGTTGAATTTGTTGTTTACCATAGAAAAGTTTTTTTTTTTTTTTAAGATTTTATTTATTTATTTATTTGAGAGGGAGAGCACGCATGAGAGAGCACAAGCAGGGGGAGTGCAAGCAGGGGTAGAGAGAGAGCACAAGTAGGGGAACAGGAGAAGCAGGCTCCTTGCTGACCAGGGAGCCCGACGTGGGGCTCAATCCCAGGACCTTGGGATCAGAACCTGAATTGAAGGCAGACCCTTAACCAACTGAGCCACCCAGGCATCCCTAGAAAGAGATTTTTAATTTAATTTAATTTTTTAAAAATTTTATTTATTTGAAAGATTGAGAGAGGGAGCACAAGTAGGGGAGAGGCAAAAGGAGAGGGAGAAGCAGACTCCCTGCTGAGCAGGGAGCCTGACATGGGGCTCGATCCCAGGACCTTGGGATTAAGACCTCAGCTGAAGGCAGACCTTTAACCAACTGAGCCACCCAGGCATCCCTAGAAAGGGATTTTTTTAATAGGATTTTTGGATTGGTAGATTTTCAGAGATGGATTAACGCCATCAATAGAAGTGTGGTTACTCAGGTGAGGTTGTTGTTGATCGGCATGCTGAAGTATGTTTACTGGAGAGAGTTCATAACTGATTGGCTGACTTTCAGAAGTGAGGAGCTGATGCTGATTTGTTGGCTTTTAACAATGTTTGCTGAGAGGAGTTGTTGTTGATAAGCTGAACAGGTTTAAGACCAGTTCTAATCATTACTTGTTATCATGGCTTCTGAAACAAGCAGTGTTTTCCTACAGAGGCACATTTAATATTTTGGACAACGGACATTGAACAATAGTGAGACAAGCAAGTACAATTAGAAGTACTTGTAATATGAAAAGGGAAAGGAGAGTACTTAACAACCATGAAGCCAAGATGTCACAAGCCTGATGAATAAAATAAGGCCCAACAATTCTGAGTCTACCTTAGGTAGTCAGTTTGTCTTTTCTTTCAGCTTAGATGTCGACAGTTTTATCTCACCTAAAGCGTTACTCCCTGTATAATGAGAAGTCTTAGTAATGGTGCAGGCTCCTCCCTGGCTGGCCAAAAAAATTTAAGGCTATTCTATTTTACTGTCTGTAGGGCTCAGCGAATGTGAAAAGAACACCTTAATTCTTTTTTTTAAAAAATTACCACCTCGGGGCGCCTGGGTGGCTCAGTCGTTAAGCGTCTGCCTTCAGCTTAGGTCATGATCCCTGAGTCCTGGGATCAAGCCCCACATCGGGCTCCCTGCTCCGCGGGAAGCCTGCTTCTCCCTCTCCCACTCCCCCTGCTTGTGTTCCCTCTCTCGCTGTGTTTCTCTGTCAAATAAATAAAATCTTTAAAAAAATAAAAATATAAATTACCACCTCAAGTTGTGTTTGTGAATGGTGGGGGTTGGGGGGAATACACTTAGGAATCTCTTCCCAGAGTTTTATCCTTTCAGACTCTTTTTTAAGAAATGGAGTTCAGGGAGCCTGGGTGGCTCAGTTGGTTAAGCGACTGCCTTCGGCTCAGGTCATGATCCTGGAGTCCCTGGATCGAGTCCCGCATCGGGCTCCCTGCTTGGCAGGGAGTCTGCTTCTCCCTCTGACCCTCCCCCCTCTCATGTACTCTCTCTCATTCTCTCTCTCTCAAATAAATAAATAAAATCTTTAAAAAAATAAAAAATTTAAAAAATTTTAAAAAAAAGAAATGGAGTTCACTGAGGGTATTGGGGAGTTATACCCATGGAATGATCTTGCAAATAGCCCTACTTGGGTTCTGGGTCAGCATTAAACAGACTGATTTTCACATAGGAAAAAGGATCCAGGAGTGCTAAGAGATATGATAGGTCTCAATAGAATTATAGATATATTGGCTCTGGGTGTGGTCTTGAGAAACAGTTTCTGCTACAACTGAAGAATAGTTATATCCTCCTCGTCTAGCAAAAGAACATTTTTCTTCATTTGTATTTTGTAAACAAAGAATATAATTTGGAGGAAATTAATAATATAATTTTACATATAATTTTATATATTTTAACTAATATATGTTACATTAATGTAAATATCAATACATATCACATATAATCTGATACATTAATATGAATTTTTATATTTTTACTACATATATTCATATTGTTTTTCAAATTGGTTGTACTAACAAAGCTTATTAGGGCAACTAACTTACAGAATTAGAGAAATTATTGTTTTATTTTTAATTTTTTTCTTTCCCAACATTAAAAATTTTATTTGCTTTATTTTTTTCCCCCAGCTTTATTGAGGAGAGGTGGTGATTGTTTTCAGTAAAGCTTTTATCTAAGCACATCATTATTGGTTAGGGAACATGATAGACTGAATCAAAAGCATACAACTTTAAATCAGTAAAGAAAAGAACATGATAAAAATATTTAAGAAAGAGTGTGATATATAGAAGAATATTGATCCAATGGTCTTGGACAGTCATGTTCTGCAGTGTATAGTTATCAGTTTATTCTAAAGATCTTGCATCAGTAGTTCACTTTCAGGAACCATCAATTTCTGGAGCTTCTCAGCTTTGGATCTCTAACAGATGTAACTTTTCAGTTATGTTGAGGTCCTCTGTATTTTTCTAGAAGATTGGCAATGATATAGACAATAAGGTTTTGGAGGGAAGAGCAAAAACAACGTGCAACTAAAATTCACAAATAACTTCCAGTTAGATGTGTCCCCATTATTGGATAAATGATAGAATATCCTACATAAGGAAACACAATATTTAATAGTCTTTTAATCTGTATGAGTGTCATGCTTTTCAACAGGAAAACATTTTAGCCTATCCAGAAAAAAAATGTACTATTATGAGTATGTATTCACAAACCAGAGAGGAAGCAACTGAAAACATTCACATGATGATACTCAAAGGATCTTTCTGGGCATGGTCCTAGTCTATGCCTACCTTTACAATTTTTCCAGGTTAATTTGGTTCCAAGTGGGTATAAACTGGCCAAGTCCTCTGTTCCTAGAAGTTTTCCCATAAGGGTTTGATTTTGTGTCCAATTTACCCACACTCTGAATGGATTGTTTCATAAAAGATTTTCACAAGTGTTCATTTGGGTTTTTATTGGGTGTTACCAGGTAGCTATTCTGAATTTGCCAGATTTTGTCCTCAGGAATCTTATAACCCGATGATTTCCAGTGTTTATTTTCAGGATTGGGGTGTCCAGATTTTATGCATCTATGATGGAATCTTTGAACTTCTACTTGGATTTATTGTTAATTATTTTTATGTTTATCGTTTTATATAATGTTGCTGTATAAGGACTTCAATCAGAGAAATCTGTTTAGCATGGTGATCTGTTAATATATATCTATAATATATGTAAAATATTTCTATAGTGATTACAGTATAGTATACTGACATCTATAATACCTTTTCTACTGTAAGTCTGTAGCTTTTTGACAGCAATTATTTTTTTTTCTTTTTTTTTTTAAAGATTTTATTTATTTATTTGACAGAGAGAGACACAGTGAGAGAGGGGACACAAGCAGGGGGAGTGGGAGAGGGAGAAGCAGGCTCCCTGCAGAGCAGGGAGCCCGATGCGGAACTCGATCCCAGGACCCTGGGATCATGACCTGAGCTGAAGGCAGTCACTTAACCAACTGAGCCACCCAGGCGCCCTTGACAGCAATTATTTTAGCATGAAGATATCAGGTAATTGATATCACTACTTGTTATCATGGCTTCTGAAACAAGCAGTGTTTTCCTACAGAGGCACATTTAATATTTTGGACAACAGATATTGAACAATGGTAATTGATATATTTATTATTAAATTTTAAAGAATAACTTAAAAATCTCTTCCTATATTCTTTTAAAGAAGCGTGTTATTCTTGGGACGCCTGGGTGGCTCAGTCGGTTGGGCAGCTGCCTTTGGCTCAGGTCATGATCCCAGTGCCCTGGGATCGAGTCCCGCATCCGGCTCCTTGCTCAGCAGGGAGCCTGTTTCTCCCTCTGCCTGCAGCTCCCCCTGCTTGTACTCTTGCTCACTCTCTCTCGCCCAAGCTCCCTCTCTCTAACAAATAAATAAATAAACTTAAAAAAAAAAAGTGTGTTATTCTCTAAGCTTACCAATCTTAATTATTTACTTTTTTTTGAAACTTCATTTTTTTTTTTTTAAGATTTTATTTATTTATTTGACAGAGACAGACACAGCTAGAGAGGGAACACAAGCAGGGGGAGTGGGAGAGGGAGAAGCAGGCTTCCCACGGAGCAGGGAGCCCGATGTGGGGCTTGATCCCAGGACCCTGGGACCATGACCTGAGCCGGAGGCAGATGCTTAACAACTGAGCCACCCAGGCGCCCAATTATTTACTTGTTTACTAACAATTTAATATGCCTTAGAAAGGAACATGGTTCAGTTATTTGAATAATTTGGCTTTTGGTAAGAAATTAGATTTTATAAGAGACACAAGATGGTATTCTATATATCAAGCCTAATATATATATATTTAAGATTTATTTCAGAGAGAGAGTGTGTGAGTGGGGGGAGGGGCAGAGGGAGAAGGAGAGGAGAAGACGACTCTCCAGTGATTGTGGAGCCCAATGCGGGCTCCAATTCCCCACCCGGAGATCAAGACCTCAACCGACTGAGCCACCCAGGTGCCCCTTTTCATATTTTTAATATAAAAATCTGTCAGCAGGGCGCCTGGGTGACTCAGTCGGTTAAGCGACTGCCTTTGGCTCAGGTCATGATCCTGGAGTTAAAGGATTGAGTCCCATGTCAGGCTCCCTGCTCATCGGGGAGCCTGCCTGTCCCTCTGACCCTCCCCCCTTCTCATGCCCTCTCTCTCTCTCAAATAAATAAATAAATAAAAATTTTTAAAGATTTTATTTATTCATCTGAGACACAGAGATATATAGAGAGAGCATGAGCAGTGGGAGAAGCAGAGGGAGAGGGAGAAGCGGACTCCCCGCCAAGCCAGGAGCCCGACGCGGGGCTCGATCCCAGGACCCCAGGATCATGACCTGAGCCGAAGGCAGACGTTTAACCATCTGAGCCACCCAGGAGCCCCTAAATAAAATCTTAAAAAAAAAAAAAAATCTGTCAACAAACAATGTTGATTTGGGATTTGGTAGTACAATGTCAAAAGTTCTGTTCTCCAGGCTGGGCGGGACCGGACCTGAGTGGAGAGGGAGCTCACCTGCCTCAGCCAACTCTTTCCCATCACCCCACCCATGGAGCAAGACAGCAAGACAACAGCCCCTGGAAGATCCAGTTTACTTCCGGCTGCTGGAGCTGCACCTTGACCCCAAGGTGGCAGAGCAGATTCCAGGCATTGCTCCACTCCTGCCACCGTCGCGCTGACCAGTGACCAGTCATCCCCAGAGATAGATGAAGATCAGATCCCCAACCTGCTTCTTAAGTCCACTTTGTTTTTGTTTTTTTAAGATTTTATTTACTTATTTGACACATAGGGAGAGAAACAGAGCACAAGCAGGGGGAGTTGCAGGCAGAGGGAGAGGGAGAAGCAGGCTCTCCACTGAGCAAGGAGCCTGACATGGGGCTCGATCCCAAGACCCCCGGATCATGACCTGAGGTGAAGGCAGACCCTTAACCGACCTGAGCCACCCAATCATCCCTTCTTAAGTCCACTTTTGGCCCTGTCTCCATGGCAATGGTAGAAGGTGACGAGGACCACACCCACAATGAAAAAGCCTGTAGAATCCATCCCTAAAACTCAGAGGAGACAGAGTGAGAAACCCAGCGCAGAGGAACCTTTAACCCATATACCACCATTGGATTCCCAGGGAGCCAACTTGGTCTGAGGGTGAAGGAGGTATCCCAGAATCAAGACTGCAGTGGGAATGCATGGACACTGGATTTGTTTCTTATTCTTCACTTTTGGGAAAAATCTCTTGTTTTTAAAGAGTGATAAATTTGGTGTTAACAATAACAAAAACCCAAACAACAAAAAGTTCTGCTCTGATTATGGAAATCTTCTTGAATTACAGAAACACGAGTATGGGATTCTCTTTCATGGGGTAGGGTTATGGTATTGCTACACCAGTATTTGCTTATATAAGAAGGAGAAAATAATGATAATTCATAATTATTTAATAAGTAAAAAATACTTATTATTTAATAAATTTAAAAAAATCTGCTAGCCATAGTGATTTATCATGTGTAGCAACATAGACTTAAAGGCTAGTATGAGATCTGAGGGTATTTTGACTTATTTGTTGAAGCCTGTAATTGCTCTGAGGCAAGGAGATTTATTTTTTCTTTTTTTTCCCCCCACCCACCTCTATTTTGCTGCTTCTTTAAGGGATAGTTTTATAGGCAATGTTTTTTTAATGAATTAAAATCCCTAGAGCATGGCCTAACATGTTCATGTTTGTACAAAAAGAAAGATTTATGTAATTAAGGGGAAAAAAATCAATCTGTAAGCTTATGGGCTCTGCTCCAAGTTAAAATGCCCGGTCTGTGGAGTCTTTCATCCATAGGAATTCTGGAACCATAGCCATCTGGGGGGTAGTTTCCTAAATCATATATAGTATATGAGTTTTCACACCAAGATGCACTGTACTCTGACCGTGTATAAAAGCTGCAGTATATTTTTCTCAAAAAGTAGGTCTTTCTTACTACATTTGTGCCACTGAGGTGCCCCAAGAATATTCTGATAATGATCTCAAAATATCAGTTATAGCCAAGACACTGAATTGTTAAATATTTTGACTACTTGAGTGGTTCTATTAAACCAAAGAAAATAAAGTTTATTTCTCCTTGAGGCTTTCAGAATTTACTGTGTATGTTCAAAAAAATTTTTAAGATTTTATTTATTTATTTGAGAGAGAGAGAGCGCAAGCAGGGGGAGGGGCAAAGGCAGAGGGAGAAGCAGGCTCCCTGCTGAGCAGGGAGCCCAATGCGGGGCTCTATCCCAGGGCCCCGGTTATCATGACCCCAGCCGAAGGCAGACGCTTAACCAACTGAGTCACCCAGGCGCCCTTGTATACGTTCAAATTTAACTTGTCTTTTTTTTTTTTTAACAATGTGGCACTGTCATTTTTACATTAATAAAAAAACTTTTTCTTTTCTCATGAAAAGCCAAGTTGTCTTTTTTCTTCCTTTTTAGACAACTTTAAATTTTGGCTCTGTAATAGAGGTGAAACTAATGTTAGATAGAGTGATAAACAGGAAAGCTGTTTTGTTCCCCTAGGGTGCTCTTTTCTACCTTGGAGCTGCATCACTGGATAGATTTGTGGATAGCTGTCCTGTTTTCAAAAAACCAGTATGGTCCGCAGTTTGTTTAATGACCCTTCTGTTCACTATATTTATAAATATCCTTATCTACAGGCTCCCACATCTTAGAGAAGAGATATTTTGGGTTATTTCACCTAGAGAGCCATAAGATATATTGATTTTTAGCTTGTTACTTTTTAAAGTTCTCTGGAAATGTTGAGCCACATATGAGATATTTTCTAAACTGGCAATCTCACATTTTTAACTAACTTTTTTTTTTTTAAAGATTTTATTTATTTATTCGTGAGAGACAGAGAGAGAGACAGAGGCAGAGGGAGAAGCAGGCTCCCCGCGGAGAAGGGAGCCCGATGCGGGACTCAATCCCAGGACCCTGGGGTCATGACCTGAGCCGAAGGCAGACGCTTAACCGACTGAGCCACCCAGGCGTCCCTTTAACTAACTTTTTATTAAATCCCCTAATTTAGGTGTGAGCCCATTGATAAAAACAGAAGACAAGGCTCCTTTCACTTCAGGTACTGCATCTAATCCAGAGTACTGTTTGAAAGTTTCCTGAAGTCTGTTTTGTATTTTTACTCATGTTACAATTTTGAATCTTTGTCTAGTCTACCCTTAAAAGAAGAAATCCTGGTCTAGGGGCACCTGGGTGGCTCAGTCGTTAGGCGTCTGCCTTCGGCTCGGGTCATGATCCCAGGGTCCTGGGATGGAGCCCCGCATCGGGCTCCCTGCTCAGTGGGAAGCCTGCTTCTCCCTCTCCCGCTCCCCCTGCTTGTGTTCCCTCTCTCGCTCTCTCTGTCAAATAAATAAATAAAATCTTTTAAAAAAATAAATAAATAAAAATAAAAAAAAGAAGGGCTTCTATAATTGCTTTATGTAGTGTATTTTTTCCCATATATTTAAAAGTTTTTCACAGCTGCATTTTTAAAATCTCCTCTTTCATGTCTTGCTGATTTTAGAGATTTTTCCCTTTAAATTAGTTGGGACAGCTCTATAGTCCAGAATAATAAGGATCTTTAAAGAGTCCTGGATTCTATATTAAAACTTTGTATGTCTCTGAAGATTAGTAAGTTCTTTAATTATAGTCCTTAATTTGGCTCTAGACCAGGATTTTTTTTTAAGATTTTATTTATTTATTTATTTGAGAAAGAGACAGAGAGAGAGAGCATGCATGCCCGAGCAGGGGGAGGAGCAGAGGGAGAGGGAGAAGCAGACTTCCTGCTGAGCAAGGAGCCCTATGTGGGTCTCAATCCCAGGGCCCTGGGATCATGACCTGAGCTGAGGGCAGACACTTAACTGACTGAGCCACACAGGTGCCCCTAGACCAGGATTTTAATTTAACTTCAAATGTCCATCAACTTATAAATGGATAAGCAAAATGTGGTATATCCATTCAATGGAATATTTAGCAATAAAAAGAAATAAAGTGCTGACACATGCTACAACATGGATAAACCTAGAAAACAATGCTAAGTGCCAGAAGCCAGGCACAGGAGGTCACATATTATATGATTCCATTTGTATAAAACACCCAGAACAGGCAAATCTATAGAGGCAGAAAGTAGATTAGTGGTTGCTTGGGGATGGGGTGGGGTGCTATTAGGTGGAGAAGGAGGTGATAGTTAAAAAGTAAAAGATTTTTTTTTTTGAGGCGATGAAAATATTCTAAATGGATTTCAGTGATGGCTGCACAACTGTGAATATATTAAAAACCACTAAACTGTACACTTTAAATGGGTAAATTGTACAGAATGTAAATTATCTCAATAAAACTGTTAGGAAAAAAGAGAAGAATAAAAGGCAGGCCATCTATCTCACATAAGAGAATAATATAAAAAGTTGCTCAAATTCATGATCAGAAAAATGCAGATCAAGACCACAGTGAGATATAGTCTCACTGTGTGACTGGTACAAATTAAAACTATCAAGTATTAGAAAAAATGTGGATCAATGAGATCTTTTATAAAATCGCTGTGGGGGATGCCTGGGTGGCTAAGTCAGTTGAGCGTCTGCCTTTGGCTCAGGTCATGATCACGGGATCCTGGGATGAGTTTCAAGTTGGGTTCCCTGCTCAGCGGGGAGTCTGTTTCTCCCTCTGTGTTCTCTCTCTCTCTCCCCCTCACTCTCTCTCCCTCAATCATGTTCTCTCTCAAGTAAATATAAATAAATTAATTAATTAAAAAAATAAAATTGCTGTGGGATTATAAATTGGGAACAATACTTCAGAAAAAAATTTGTCATAGCCTTATAAAGTTGAATGTTCTCAAATCCTATGACCCAGACATTCGACTGCTACATATATACCAATAGAAAGAGCTTTCCGATGATATTGACAGTGATATTAACAAATGTGATATTTGGTAATGTATAACCAAATGTGTCAACATTTGGAAGATCCATATAACTCAATGACTTAGTATTTTTATTTTTATTTTTTTAAAGATATTATTTATTTATTTGACAGAGAGAGACACAGTGAGAGAGGGAACACAAGCAGGGGGAGAGGGAGAGGGAGAAGCAGGCCTCCCACTGAGCACGGATCCCGATGAGGGGCTCCATCCCAGGACCCTGGGATCATGACCTGAGCCGAAGGCAGACACTTAACGACTGAGCCACCCACGCGCCCCAACTTAGTATTTTTCAAATGACCAATACATACTGATACAAAATCATGCATTAGCAAAAGACTGATTCAAAATTCAAGATAGACCAATGTATTTTAAGGTAACAGAGTATAAAAAGTTCATTGATACGATCTCAGATTCCACACTGCAATTAATCTTTAAGAAACTATTGCTTGTCAAGTTCCAGTGTTATATCAAAGAAGAATATCCATAGTTGTCTGTAAAAGCTATTAAAATACTGCTCCCTCTTTCAACTACATATTTGTGCCAGGATGGGTTTCTTCCCTGTCTTCAAAAAAGCAACATAGCACAATAAATTAAAGGCAGAGCAGAAGCCTTTATGAGAACTCAACTATCTTCTATTTAGTCCTACAAAAAAGGGAAAACATAATGCTATGCTTCTATTTTTTTCATAAAAGCTCGTTATTTATTATTACATATAATATTTATGTTAACATACAATGGGTTTACTATTGTTTTCTTTGTTTTTAAAGATTTTATTTATTTGACAGAGAGAGATAGCAAGAGAGGGAACATAGCAGGGAGAGTGTGAGAGGGAGAAGCAGGCTTCCCGCTGAGCAGGGAGCCCGATGTGGGGCTCGATCCCAGGACCCTGGGACCATGACCTGAGCCGAAGGCAGACGCTTAACGGCTAAGCCACCCAGGCGCCCCTACTATTGTTTTTAAATGAAATTTTAAAGTAAATATTTTTAAACTTTTTTTTTTCTTTTTTAAAGATTCCATTTATTCATCAGAGACAGAGAGAGAGGCAGAGGAAGAAGCAGGCTCCCCACCGAGCAGGGAGCCTGACGCGGGACTCGATCCCAGGACCCCGGGACCATGACCTGAGCCGAAGGCAGATGCCCAACTATCTGAGCCACCCAGGCGCCTATTTTTAAACTTCTGAAAAACAAAACAAGGGCAACTGGCTGGCTCAGTCAGTAGAGCATGCAACTTTTGATCTTGGGGTTGTAGGTTGAAGCCCCATGTTGGGTATAGAGATTACTTAAAAATAAAGTCTTTAAAAAAATATTAAAACAAAACAAAAACCAAAGCATGCAGCAGAAGAATAAGCAGGTTTACGGCAAACATTTTCATATGGTATACTTGGAAAGCAAAAGGTCTAATAACCTCATTAAACACCTTTGTGTAATTACCAATGGTGTTATTCCAAACCAAAAGGTCTAATTACTCAGGACAAAGACCTAAGCCTAATGATTTTTTTTGCAAAGAACTGCTTGGTTACAAATACTAGAAGAATAAATGCAATAACAAAAATTCAATGAAAAAAGAGCTCAAATGGTTATTGAGACTGACTCATCTAGCAGCTGACCTGACTGACAGTTTGGACACAAGGGGCCCAGTTAAGTGCCACTGTTGGCCCAAATATTACATGGAATGCAGCCAACAAAGAATTTTCAAAACGACCTAGGGGAACCTCCAGAATTACCAAAGGATAATGAGGCTACCACTCAATTTCTGAAATAAAAAGACGAATTTTGATCAAGCAAAGTCTGAGTAAAGTGAACTGCTGGGCCTTTGGAAGCATGGCGTTCAAGATGGGTGCGCTTTCAGAGGCATAAATAGGTTGGCACTATCCTTAAAAGCTTGGTTACTCTAGTGACCATTGTTGATTGGTTGGTCTCTGAGGCATCTTTTTTGGAGTGAGTTCAGCCCTGTTCAGCTGACTTGCACAAGTGATGATGATTGGTCGGCTTGCAAAAGCAGGTTTACCAAGATGATTTCTGTTTATCCACTGAATGTGCTTAAAACTGGTTCTGGTTGCAGCTTGGTTCTATGGCTGCAGAACTATCAATCTTTTCCTAAATTTGTTAGAATTTCTTATTCTGATTTTCTTATATAACCATAGTGCAATTATCAAATACAGAAAATTTACAGTCTTTGTTCAAATTTCACTATTCTTTTAAAGCAAAATTTGTTTCCAAAATGTATTGATCCATGATTACATACTGCATTTTATTTTTTAAGATTTATTTATTTGAGAGAGAGAAAGTGTGTGAGCAGGGGGAGGGGCAGAGGGAGAGAGAATCCTCAAGCAGACTCCCCGCTGAGCACAGAGGCCGATGTGGGGCTCGATTCCAGGACCCTGAGATCATGACCTGAGCAGAAATCAAGAGCCAGCTGCTTAACTGACTGAGCCACCCATGCACCCCTATGTGTTGAGTTTTAATTGTCATGTCTCTTGAATCTTCTTTATACTGAAACAGTCCCTCTGCTTTCCTTTGTTTCTTAGGACACTGTCATTTGAGGAGTATAGGGCAGTTTTTTGTTTGACTTTTGTTTTTTGGTTTTGTTTTGTTTTTAAGAATATCCTTCATTATGGTTTTTCTGATTCTTTCCTCATGGATAGATTCAAATTATGACTTTTTGGCAGGCATACCATATCAGTTTGTACCAGTTTTGATGGTTTTCATAGGTGTCTCCACTGTAAAGTTACAATTTGTCTCTTCATATCTGATAAGTATATTTTTGTGAAAATTTTATTTATTTATTTATCTATTTATTTATTGAGAGAGAAAGCACACATGCATGTGAGCAGGGGCGGGGAGGGGCAGGGGGAGAGGAGAGAGAGAATCCTAAGCGGGCTCCATGCTCAGCTCAGTACAGAGCCTGATGTGGGGCTCCATCTCACCACCATGTGATCATGACCTGAGCCAAAACCAAGAGTGGGATGCTTAACTGACTGAGCACCCCGGCACCCCTATTTGGTAAGTATCTTAAGGGGAAATACTTTGAGGCTGTGTTCCCAATCAGACTTTTACTCAATGGTTTTAGCACCTACTGATGATTACTGCCTGAATCAATTATTACTATCATGGTTGCAAAATGGTGATTTCCTAACTCTGTCATTCCCTCCCTTACTTTTATTTATTTTTATTTTTTTAGTATCACTAGGGACTCATTCTTTTTTTATTTAATCATTTATAATCCATTGTTCCAGATTCAGCCATGGGAACCCTTCAAGCTGTTTCTGGAGTCGTTTTAACATTTTCCCATAATTTTTTTTTTTTTAAGATTTTATTTATTTATTTGACAGAGAGAGAGATAGTGAGAGAGGGAACACAAGCCGGGGGAGTGGGAGAGGGAGAAGCAGGCCTCCCACGGAGCAGGGAGCCCTATGCAGAGCTTGATCCCAGAACCCTGGGATCATGACCTGAGCCGAAGGCAGACGCTTAACGACTGAGCCACCCAGGCACCCCGTTAACATTTTCCCATAATTTTTAAGCATTTGTTTATTTTCTGACACCAAAAGATGTTGCAGGCTCTTATATATTTTTCAGCCCCAGCCCTAGAATTAGCTATTTCTCTAAGAATGTCTGGTTCTTTTCAGTGGAACTTTTCTCCATTAAATACATTTTGGATATCACTATATATTAGTACATAGAGAGGTGCGTAGTATTTTACAGTCTAGATGTATCATAATCTATATAGCAAGTCTTCTTTGGTTGTTTCTGATTTTTTTTTTTTTTTTTTTACAAACAACTCTGCAATGAACAAAAGTCATCATAACTTATTTTGCACACGAATGGTTAAACTTGTAGGATAATCATCTAGAAGTGGGACTTCAGCAACAAAAATTTTGGGAATTAAAAATTTTGAAAAGTACTGCAAATTGTCCTTCGTAGAGATTGTACCAATTTGTATTTCCACAAGTATCATATGAGAGTAGACAACCAAGCTTACAAATTTAGGTCAAAATTCTGTTTTATTCATACTACCCTTAGGGGATTTAAAATTTTCAATTATATTAATTTAATAGAATAGACAGTCTAAGAAAAACTTCCATAACCCAGTGATCAAGAAAAATAGAGCATTTAATCCTGCCGTGAGTACCCCTGGTGATGAATTCAAACTGGATTAATTTTCTAAATTTGTGAATATGTTCTTTCTCTAGAAAGGCCTGAAGCATAACAATGAGTCACTTTCCCTTTTGATTCCTCAAGGCTGTCAGTTTCAATTATTTTTGTAGTTTTTGAGCTTATAAAAGAGTTTTGTTTTCTCTCCATGAATATGTTTTGAAATATAGGCAAAGGATTTCTGCTATACATACATGGGTTCTTTCCTTTTCTTTTTACTTTTATTTATTTTTTTAGGTGTGTTCCTTTAATAATAGATATTTATTTTCCAATTACAAATAAAATTAATAGTTAAGAGCTATCTTATAAAAGTTAAAGAAAATTTGTGGCTTGTACAGAGTAGGAATTTCAGATTTGGTGCTAAAAAGAATCATTTAGTGTGCATATTAAAATGCATATTACAGAGGGCACTTGGGTGGCTCAGTCGTTGGGCGTCTGCCTTTGGCTCGGGTTGTGATCCCAGGATCCTGGGATCAAGTCCCGCATCAGGCTCCTTGCTCAGCGGGGAGCCTGCTTCTCCCTCTGCCGCTCCCTGCCACTCTGCCTGCTTGTGATTCCTCTCTCTCTCTCTCTCTGTGTCAGATAAATAAATAGAATCTTTAAAAAAAAAAAAAAAAAGGAAACTCCCCTGTGATTCTGATGCAATGATTCTGGAATCACACTTTAAGATACATAACATTAAATTATTGTTGGTGGCTGTAGTCTCATATTTTCATGTGGACTAGGAATTCAATTTCAGTGAAAATAGGGTTTGGGGTTTTTGGCATTTTTGGGGGGGAAGCATTTGTGGTTTTATAAATGTTGTCTTACTTGAACCTGAGAAACCAGTGTCTCTGGCTAACATTTTCTGAATATTTATAACATGTCATTGTTTAAGGAATTTCTGTGTATGAACTCACACATGCCTCAGACACCTATGAGGTAAGTGCAATTACTCCCATTTCACAGATAAAGAAATTGAGGCACAAGAGGTTGAGTAAATTGCCAAAGTCACACAGCTAAGAAGGATTCAAACCTTATCATCTGACTCCAGGTTTAGCCCTTATACTATGTTGCCTCTCTTCATTTGAACTCAAAGGGGCTCAATCTATAAAGGAGTTGGTTTGGTCATAAATAATAGGATCTCTTTGCCCAGCTCAGGGGAAAGATTGAAACTAAGCACCTCTTGTCATTACAATTTGATAACATTGCGGAGTAGGTCTGAATGTAAGGGTAGCAGATTTCATGCTAGTCATAGTGTGCTATTAGCTGTGTATATTTACTTTATGTGAACTAGTGATAAGATAAAATAATCTTTAAGAGGCTTTTTTTTCCATGTATTTCTTGTTGAAAAGTCCCTCAGGGGATCATTCAGCAACACTGAATTAAAAAGCTAAAAAAACCTCAAAGTGGAGCTTTCTTTAAATGAATCTAGTAAAATAGTTACCATGTTGGGCAACATTTCAAATGTCTCCTAGAACCCTTATACTCCACAATTTTTAAATGATGAAAACAAAACTAATACATTTCTGAAAAAAATTTATAAAATTTTCAGTTAATATATGTATTCATGCAATAAGCACTTATTAAATACTATGTGCTAGGATTTGTGCAATACACCGGACAATAAGTTACCATTTACTGAACTTTGATGTTGGTGTTTTTCTTCCCATTTTTTAAAAAAGATTTATTTATTTGAGAGAGAGAGTGTGTGTGTGCATGTGCGCACAAACCTGAGCGGCAGAAGGAGGAGAGAGAATCCCAAATGGACTCCAAGCTCACCACAGAGACCGATGCCAGCTTCCATGTGGGGTTCTTGAACTCACGACCTTGAGATCATGACCTGAGTTGAAACCAAGAGCTGGACACTTGGACTCTTAACCAACTGCGCCACCCAGGTGCTCCTCTTCCTATTTTATTGCTGAAGACATGGTGAAGTTAAGCATTTTTCTGGAAGATCTCAAGTCACACAGTGGCAGAGCCGTATTTGAATCCTCATCTATTTGGTTCCAAAGCTGGGCTATTCCATTAACTCCAGTAATTTGGATTACAGATGGATACTTCACTAAATGAATTACTACAGGAGTCCTGTAAATGGTGAGCTTTCATAGGACTCTTTATATTGAATTCTTCTTACCATGTTCAAGAATAAACCTATTATGAAAACCATACCACCACAGTGCTTTATGCAGGGTAGAGCTCATTAAATGTTGCTGAATGAATGTAGCTTATATAGGTTAGCTTTGGAGTTATATATGATTAGATTAAAGCTCTCCATTTTACTCTTTAAGCTACACCTTGGTTATTTGTAAATCCAGGAAAAGTACTTCTTTGTCTTAGAACCACTGAGGAATAAATGAGATAATGTACATGCAACATCCAGCACTCAATAAAAAGCAGTTAAAAAGCGATTTTATAATCTTGAAATGATTATGTTCAGGCAATAAATTGGGATCCTAGGTAGGTATTAGGTGGACAGGTCTAACACTTATTAGATAGAAGGAATCATTAGGACTACTGGGGGCACGTAGGAGAAAGGAGTCATTGAGAGACCTAAGATTATAGGCTTGATATTTGCTGAGCAATGGTGTGGTTAAAAACAGAAATGGGGAAGTTAGAAGCTATACTAGATTGAAGGTGAAAGGCTTTTCATGATGTTCTGCGGAGAAAAAGAGATATAGGATTTGAAGAGGCAAAGAAGACAAATTGTATATCGGTTGAATGATTAGAGGAAAAGATGGATGAATTAACACATAAAAAAATTAATTCAAAATGTACCTATAAAAAACAACAAAATGCTGTTATTGAGTGCCAGGTACTATGAATTTATTGCCTAGTAAGAGAAGATCTATGGTAGTAGTTCCAGAATTTCTATAAAAGAGAAGCTTGCTGATAGCAATCTCTTCGGAAGGGTATGGAGAGAGGTGTCTGGGTGGGGAAGAGGATTTGACTTGACTCTGTAATCTCCTTAGATAAAAAAAAATACCAAAAAAGAGGGAGGGGCACTGATTGAGATTAGGCTAGAACTAATTCTCCTCAGACTAACCCTTAACTCTGTTATTCAGACATATGTAAGTAAACAATAATAGGGCATCTGGCTGGCTCAGTTGGTAAAGCGTTCGACTCTTGATCCCAGGGTTGTGAGTTTGAGGTCCACACTGGGTGTAAAGATTACTTAAAAATAAAATCTTTAAAAAAATAACTAAACAACAATAAATTAATGAGATATGTATTTTAACAGGTTTCCAAAAAAAAACTATATAAGCGAGGAGGTAGAAGCATTTAATTTTCCTTGGGGAAAGAGTAGATAGAGGAAGGATTTAATGAAAAGGTGTGATTTTAATCTACTCCTATTTATCACACTGGAAAAAGGGAATTAATGTTCTAAAGGCAAGGAACACAGATGTTCAAAGACCAAAGAGTTAGAGATCCTGGCAGACTATTCAAAACTTGGCTGAAGTGGGGATAAGGCTGGAGATGAAGGGTTAGCAGTCGCCCAATCATCACAGGCCTACATGTTATATCAAAAGTTTAGAAATTCACCCTATGATTGATGGGAACCACTGAAGGATTTCAGTCCCGGGAGTGACAATGATAAAATACTACGAAACATTTTAGGAAGATCATAGGACTATGCCTTTGAAAGAGGTACAAGCGACATGACCACCCCATCCTCTTCTTTATAAATGAAATATAAGGAAAAACATGACTAAAACAAAGTCCATATTCTCAAGGAATTTACATTCCCATGGGGACAGACAGACAATAAAAAATAGATATATAATGCAATATTCACATAGTGGTAAGTATTGGAAGAATAAAGCACAGGAAGGCACAGAGGGATTAGGCAGAGGTACTGTCTTAAGGCAAACTCCGTGTTCTCACTAATCTCATCTCATAGCCACCATAAAAAAATATGGTTTCAAGATCTTCTCTCACTTTACAACATCTCTACTATATTGAAATCTTAATATTGCAAAATAGTCCATATATCATTTATTATCTCATAACTTCTTTACTTTCTTATATATCTGTGTTATCTTGCCAAAGCCCACAAAATGAGCACTTTGCCCTCTGATGTTTATAGAACTCATTATCAGGCTGCACTGAAAACCTTTCTTTACCATCACTTCCACAGTGTCTCTACATTGCACCCAGACCCAACTCTTCACCGTTTTAAGTCTTTAATTTCCATAGCTTGGTTTACAAGATCTGTAGGTCTCCTTCCTTTTCTTCCTTCATTTTTATGCTTAAGAAACATATTCTGTAGTGAGTGCTTAGTTTGACAGACACTGGCTAGGGGCAGAGAAGGGCAAAATGTGGCCCTGACCTCTGGAGCTGATAGTTGTACTGTGGAAGTGGAAGCTTGAGGGGTGGGGGATCAGAAACCTGTGAGGCCAAAGTGGAAGAACCATTTGCTTCTGAGCCTTAGACGCCTGGATTCAAGTTGATATAATCCTGTGTGATGTGGACAGGGCTCAAAGGCTGAGGAAAAGGGGCACAGCATATTAATTGTTCGTCAAGGGATGCCTGGGTGGCTCAGTAGGTTAAGCGTCTGCCTTTGGCTCGGGTCATGATCCTGGAGTCCCCAGATGGAGCCCCAAGTCAGACTCCCTGCTCAGTGGGGAGTCTGCTTCTCCCTTTCCCTCTGCCCCTCCACCTGCCTGTGCTCTGCCTCTCTCTTTCTAATAAATAAAATCCTTAATAAAAAAAGTAATTGTTCGCCAAGGGTTTACGGTCCTTTCTCCACCACGGTCAGGAAGTCCTGGCCAAGTCCCACCCTTCAACACCTGGGGCCTAAATAAAAGAATGCAGATCTTTGGGAGCTACCTAAATCTACTGAATCACAATGTCTAAGGGCGGGGCCCAGATAGCTGCAGTTTAATAATGAATACCCCCAGGCCATTGTTATGTACACTTAAAATGTGAAAACCAAAGGCTTCTCCTACCTTTTCTCACTTCCCTTTCACCTTAAGTAGTTACCATTATCATCCCTATTTTCTCAAGGAGGAAATTGGGGCATAGAAAGGTTGGTTAATTTGCTGAAGTCACACAGAGCTAGGGTTGGAATCTACACCAACCGAGATGCAGCTCCTAGTCTTAAACATTACAGTGCGGTCATCTCTTGCTAAATAATTTGTTGCTAAATACTTCAAGAAGCACAGGATTTCTTTGAAAAGAGTCTGAAGGCCCACTAAATTTAGTCTGATGAACGTTGGCGATTCACTCACATTTTGAATTTTAAGTCCCTCGCCGGTAAAATTTAGGTCAAAACACCCCCACCTATAATACGCCCCTGATGGCCTAGGCGAAGCAGCCCACTGGGCAGGGGGGCTATCGATGACTTCGGCGCGCCTCTGCCTGTTGGATTGGCTCGAGGCTCTTCCGCCAGGCCTGCCCTACTCCCGCGCGCTCGTGGGCCCGCCCCCGCCGCCATCTTGGTCTAGGAGGGAGCGGGCCGCACGCGAGAGTAAACAGCCCGAGCCGGGGAAGTCGAGTTCTGGCTCCGTCGGGGTGCCGCGGGGCAGCCGCGGAGAGGACGCAGTCCTGATCTTCGTACGTGGGCTAAGTATCGGGGCCACTGTGCTGGGCCCTGGCGACCCTCAGTTTAGCGCCCCCTCCGCCCCCTCGCGGTGAGATGCCTCGCTCCCCGGGCTTCTCCCGCCCCCCGCGGGTCTCCTCCCACTGTTGAAAGCTGCCCGGGAAAGTGGTGGCGGGAGCGGGCCTGGGCCGGAGCGCAGCGTGGGCCCGGCTGTGTGTTGCAAGGCGCAGGAGGAGGTTAGGGTCTTGGATTTGGGGGCCAGGGGCCGGGCGTGTGGACCCGGTGGGACTGTGAGGCCGGGGGCGGGCGCGCGGGTCTGGGGCCCGCACTCGGACCGGGACGCCACGGGGCTGCTGCCATCGGTCATTGGGTTTTCTCCTCTTCCGGTCCGTGCCTCAGGGTGGCCGACATGACGGCCCCGGGTGAGAGCCCCCTGGCGCCGCTGCTGGAGACTTTGGAAGACCCTTCCGCCCCCCATGGAGAGCAAACCGACGCTTACCTGACTCTGACCAGGTAAGGCCCGCTGGGGTTGGGGGTGAGCGCTCTGGAGGGTCTTGGGAAGAAGATGGTTGCGGTGGGGCACGCAAAAACGAGTGTGTGTATCCTAGGAGTCTGGCAGCTGTGAGGACGCCGCGGTCGCGGGCAAGGTGGCGGGAGGTGGTGCGTGCTAAGTGACGTTCCCGGGTGTTGCTGCAGAGCTCCAGGCGTGTGTTTGGAATGAGGAAGCCTGCACGTGTGTTTGGTTGGCGAAGGATTTTTTTTTTTTTTTTTTAAAGTTTGGTTGGAAGTGGGCATGCTGGCGGGATGCCGTTTTCAGTGTAAGCCGCCCAAGTATCGGGACAGTGTGGCAACTCAGAATCTCTAGAGCAATAACCCGGATTTCATTTGTAACTGTAAATGCCTCACAATATTCTTTTCTCTGAAAATCCTATTTTGCTGAGTTATCTACTTATTTGGAAATGCTCGCAAAGGGTAGCAATTGGTACAAAACGACAAAAATTTAGTAAATTTTTGGTAAATTTGTAATTTGGTTAAGGTTTTCGTGTTCCCTCTTTACGTGGTGATATTGTCCAAACGTGTACGCTGTGGAGCAAGTTTTTCTTAAGGGTTCTTTTTGCGTCAATTTCAGACCGTATATATTGCATGATGTGTTGTATTTACAAGTATGAAGTATTTTAAGCACTGGGCCAGTTCAACTTGGTAGAAGTTTAACAAACTTTAGAAAGAGGATACAAACGAGTATGTGGAGTAATTATAGGTTCTTTTGTGTGTCATTTGCATAAGCTTGTGTTCTTTCTGCTTTTAAGTCGAATGACTGGAGAAGATGGAAAAGAAGTCATTATGGAAATTGAGAAAAAACTCCCTCAGCTATTCAGAGTTTTAAAAGTATGTATCTGTTTATTGAATAGTTTTTTGTTGTGGGGGAAAAAAAGTTTTACCAGCTAACTCATAAAAACTTTGAAATGGAATAAGAGCCAGGATCATCATTGTACTGTTTCAGTGTTTAATACGTATCCGAGTACTTTGTTAATTACCTTGCACGTATTCTCTTACTTAATCCTCCATGTCCCTGTGAGGGTACTCTTTAATCCCCACTTTGTAGAAGAAATTGGTTTAATTTGCCTAATGTTGCCCACGGCCATGTGAATGCAAAACCTGTGCTTTTATTTTTTTAAAGATTTTATTTTTTAAGTAATCTCTACATCCAGTGTGGGGCTCCACCTCACCAACCTGAGACAAGAGTCCTGTACTCCCACAAAACCTGTGCTTTTAATTTAAAAGCAGTTAACAGCGATTATTTTATGTTTCTTGTCTTTTTGTAGGAATGTACTTGTAAGTAAATGATTGTGAAATTTTGTCTTTGGTCTGTTTTGTGGCAACATTCATTTTTATTTCTTACCTTCACTCACTGTCAGTTTTTGCCACTCTTGTCTGGTTAAAAAACCGTTATTATGGTTATCTTTTTTGCTTATTTGTAGGGAGGTGTTACAGTTTAACATCAGACTGCGGACTTCTGTTCTTATCCTCAATTGAGTACACAGTGGCTTTGTGACTGTCCTTAACACTTAACTTCTGAATTCCTTGTTTTTAGAATGAAGGGGTTGAACTACACCTCCAGAGTTCTTAACTTTATGACCATGTTTTGTGCTTTTAAACAGACGTATTCAGTCATATTTAGTGTACATTTTAGCATGATTTCCAGTTAAATGTTGAGACATTTAAGGCAGTCTACCTGGGAGTGTTCCTGTTACAGTCAGCAGTGCTTTTTGTTTGTGTAAGCCGGAACTTAGTTTTTGTGTAGTAGTTCAGGACTTATTAATAGTATTATTAAACAATATTAATTATACTATCCTATTTTTCTTCATTATCATGTTCCACATCTCAGCAATATATAGGATGTGATGAAAACATGCATCTTCATAAATTTGGTATTCAAGAACATGTAGGATCAGGAACTCAGTTGTTTGCACTATTTAATAGAGTTCGTAACTTAAATGCCTGATGAATAATTATTTGGAAGCATGTGGGTGGTTAATGATAGGAAAGTCAACAGAAGCTTGACAGTCAACAAAAGCTTTCTGGGTGAATTATTAAGCACTGCAAGGATAATTGAATTCCTTTAGAACAAGAGCCAGGTTAGGTGAAATATAACCTGTTTCTATATAGTTGTTTACAATTCTGTTAGTATTGAGTCTAGGAACCCGCAACATTTTTTTTTTAAGATTTATTTATTATTTATTATTTGAGAGAGTGCGGGGGAAGGAGGGGGGACAGAGGGATAGAATCTCAAGAAGACTCCCTGACAAGGGGGTCGATCTCACTACCCTGAGATTATGACCTGAGCCGAAATCAAGAGTCAGACGGTGCCCTGGAACCCACAATATTTTTTTTTCTCCAAAGATTTATTTATTTATTTAAGAGAGGGAGAGTGCGAGTGCACTCAGGAGAGCTCACAGGAGAGAGAGAGAGAACTGGTACTTAGATCCCAGGACCCTGAGATCAAGAGCTGAGCTGAAAGCAAGAGTCAGTCACTTAAGGACTGAGCCACCCAGGTGCCCCACCCACAACATTCTTATTTATTTATTTATTTTATTTTATTTTATTTTGTTATGTTATTTTAGTCACCATACATTACATGTGGTGATCCATGATCCATTGTTTTCATATAACACCCAGTGCTCCATGCAGTACATGCCCTCCTTAATACCCATCACCGGGCCAACCAATCCCCCCTCCCCCCTCCCCTCTAAAATCCTGTTTGTTTCTCAGAGTCCATAGTCTCTCATGATTCATCTCTCCCTCCAATTCCCCCCTGCCATTTTTCCCTTCCTTCTCCTAATGTCCTCCATGTTATTCCTTATGTTCCACAAATAAGTGAAACCATATGATAATTGACTTTCTCTGCTTGACTTATTTCACTTAGCATAATCTCCTCCAGTCCCATCCATGTTCATGTAAAAGTTGGGTATTCATCTTTTCTGATGGCTGAGTAATATTCCATTGTATATATGGACCACATCTTTATCCATTCATCTGTTGAAGGGCATCTCGGCTCTTTGCACAGTTTGGCTATTGCAGACATTGCTGCTATGAACATTGGGGTGCATACCCACCCACAACATTCTTGAGGACAACACTGTTACAGAATACTTTGAGGCAATGTGTGTGTGTGTGTATTTTTTTTTTTTCAAAGAACAGGTTTTTTTAAAAAAGGATTTTACTTATTTGACAGGGATACAACGAGAGAGGGAACACAAGCAAGGGGAGAGGGAGAAGCAGGCTTCCCGCCCAGCAGGGAACCCCATGCCCTATGGGGCTTGATCCCAGGACTCTGGGCAGATGCTTAATGACTGAGCCACCCAGGCACCCCCAGGCAATATATATTTAATTTAAAAAGTTGATCACAGCTAGCTATTCTCCAGGAGATACAGTAGTAGCTCTCAGTCTTAGGTATTTAATGCTGTCTTTCTGTGGTTGTCTGAATTGGTTGTTTTATTTTTTATTATTTTTTTTATTTTTTAAAGATTTTATTTATTTATTTGACAGAGAGAGACACAGCGAGAGAGGGAACACAAGCAGGGAGAGGGAGAGGGAGAAGTAGGCCTCCCGCCGAGCAGGGAGCCCAATGTGGGGCTCCATCCCAGGACCCTGGGATCATGACCTGAGCCGAAGGCAGACACGTAATGACTGAGCCACCCAGGCACCCCAGAATTGGTTGTTTTAATATATCTTATGCTCCAGTGTTTGGTTTTTTGTATTTCATTTGAATAATTATATAAAAGGGGTGCCCTAGGGAAGTGTCTATTCATATACTTACTTTTCCTGCTCAAGAGCAGCAAATACCTGAGGATTCCTTGGATATATGATTCAGAGCAGTGGGGGGATTTGAAGATAAATCACTTTGAAATAGGAAATGGTACCAAGAAAAATACAGAGTTACAAATAAACGGAGGGTTGGGGAATATAGCAAGACTGCCTTTGACAGGTTTGGGATTTTAGAGCTTTTACATACGTAATATGGGTTGGGCTTTAAATTCCAGATCAACATTCGTAAATGTTACATTCCAACCCCTGTCTGTCTGTTCCACTATAAAGTAGGATGCCAGCTTTTGTTTTTGAGTCTTTTGCTTACCTTTTGTGGAGGTGTCGTCAGCATTTTCCATTTGTTGGCTCTTCTTTTAAGAGAAACATTCTTTTTTTTTTGTGGAGGTGTCGTCAGCATTTCCCATTTGTTGGCTCTTCTTTTAAGAGAAACATTCTTTTTTTTTTAAGATTTTATTTATTTATTTGAGAGAGAAAGAAACCATATGAGAGCGAGGAGGGTCAGAGGGTGAAGCAGACTCCCTGCCAAGCAGGGAGCCCAATGCGGGACTCGATCCAGGGACTCCAGGATCATGACCTGAGCCGAAGGCAGTCGCCCAACTGACTGAGCCACCCAGGCGCCCAGAAACATTCTTTTTTTTTTTTTTTAAGATTTTATTTATTTATTTGAGAGAGAATGAGAGAGAGAGCATGAAAGGGGGGAGGGTCAGAGGGTGAAGCAGACCCCCTGCCAAGCAGGGAGCCCGATGCGGGACTCGATCCCGGGACTCCAGGATCATGACCTGAGCCGAAGGCAGTCGCTTAACCAACTGAGCCACCCAGGCGCCCCAGAAACATTCTGTTTTATGTTTTCTCTTTCTAGTGCTCTTCTTCCTTTGTTTGCCAAGCTATATACATATGGCTTCCTGATTTTATTCCTATATCTGCTCTCAAACATTTGTTGATTGATTGGATTAAACATAATTTTTTTTTAATTTTCTGGTTGATTTTTGTTCTCTGAGAGTTTATTTACAGTTTTAATTGTTTATAACAAATGTGCTTTTTGTTTTTGTAGATTCACATTTCCAGTCAGAATTCAGACCTCAGTTGTGCTGCTCTACAGGCCTTGGGGTTTTGCTTATATAATCCCAAAATTACCTCAGGATTATCAGGTAGTTAAATTTATTATGACGTAGTATTTTTAGAGTTTATATTTTGGCGCTTGGCCTGGGAGTGTCTGACACCCACTGTGACCCAGAAAAAATATTTTTAGAGTTTATAAATATGGTTTGATATGTTAAAAGTACTGTTACTTCTCTATTAGTTTTGTAACTTGTAGTTTAGGATTTGCTTTTGAGAAAGAAATAATGTTTTGATAATCATCTTCTAGAAGATTTCTTTTTTTCTAGACATAGCTTTAAATCTGATACTACAAAATTTGCTCTAAAAGAATATAAATCTATTTTAAAATGATTGTAACAAAAAACTGAACCTTCTCCTTTATATAAAGCATATCTGCTTTGGAAGGTAATAGGAATTTAGATGGTTATTTATTATATAAAACAAGCATACACACTAAGGAACATGCTGAATTGAGAAGTTCTTTTACAAAGTGGTACTGGGATAATTTGGACCCCAAAGTAGCTAAGTTTTCAAATAATCTTAATTACCGCTCTATAGTTTACCATTTTAATGGAAACCTAGAAGGTGATCTTTAGAGAGTGGGAAATCCGGGACAGGGAATAAGGATGCCTGAAAGTTATTACCATCTTCTTTTCTGATGGTAAAGTTTATGCCCTTCCTTTTTTAGATGTTCCCAATGTAAAATAGAAGTTCATTTTAGAGCAGAGGTTTAGGATTTGTAACATCTTGCCAAAAATTTTCTTATATGTTTAAAACTATAATGATGCCTGTGAAATTTTTCAGTTGCACAAATTGAGTATACTGTTTGTTTTCTCTGAATATACCTTCCTATCTGACCTAAGTTTTGTGTTTTGGGAAGAAATTTGATATTAGCATTGGTTCACTGATCCTTTTCTTCGGATATGCATTTAATTTTTTGACAATGAAGAGTATGTTGTTTTTTTGTTTCTGTATTTGAGATTTTAAAGGATGCAAACTGTTCCACATAATTAAGGCTGCTTGTTTTTCAGAGACAGATATTCAAGAACTGCTTTTAAAATTGAATGATAGTGTTAAAAGCCCAGACAAAAATGTACGTACTAGGGCACTTTGGGTGATATCCAAGCAGACGTTTCCTGGTGAAGTCATTGGCAGAGGAGTGAGTATGGTTTTTGTATGTTTTCTTAACTACATGCCACTTTAAAAACTTAGGCTTATTTGTATTTATTTGGTTCTGTCTTTTAGGTATCCAGTATAATTGATTCATTAGAAATAATATTTAATAGAGGAGAGGTGCATTCTGCTGTTGTTGATTATGAAGCATTAAATGTCATCATAAGGTATGAATTTGCTGTTTGGGAAGAATAATTTCAGTAAATTTAGAATTTACTTCAAGGAGTGGACTTTGGGGACTAGGATATGAATTAGCCATTAAAAGAACACAATGTCTTCTAAACTAAAAGTCTCAAGGAAAAAAGGTAACAGTAAAAAGAAGGAAGTAGATATATTTAAGTTACTAGGTTTGTTTATTTTTTGTCTGTCTTTATTTTTACTGAGTCCTAAAAATGAAGTCTTGGTTGGGGTGCCTGGCTGGTTCCCTTGGTAGAGCATTCTCCTCTTGATCTTGGGGTCCAGAGTCCAAGCCCCATGTTGGGTGTAGAGCGTACGTAAAAATAAAGTCTTGGTTATGTTGCTGCTGCTGACATTCTGATTTTAAAAATTATTTCCATTAAAGCTTTTCCAAGGGTTTAAAAAATAATGGGCTCCCAAGTAGGCTATAGGGGGTATATAAGAAGGCATTAACAGTGACTAGCAGCAGATGGGAGAATAGGAAAATGCTCTACCTTCTTTCTATCCATCCCTGCTCTTTCAAGGACATGCTAACAGCACAAAAACTTTGTTGGTGTGGTTTATCTTACCCAGTTTTTCATTCTTTTAAAGTTTTCTGTATTGAGCTATTTACTTTAACTATTTAGTGTTCTGACGTCCTGAATGATGCTCACACTAGGTCACAGTTCTCTGGCTATCTTCTTTTTTATTAAGATTTTATTTATTTATTAGAGAGCAGGAACAGGGGTGAGAAGGGGCAGAGGGAGAGGGAGAAGCAGGCTCCCCACTGAGCAGGGAGCCCTATGTGATGCGGGGCTGGATCCCAGGACCCTGGGATCATGACCTGAGCCGAAGGCAGACTCTTAACTGACTGAGCCACCCAGGTGCCCCTCTCTGGCTGTCTTCTAAAAGAAAGTTGAATTTACCTGTATTTTAAAAAAAAAATCAATATTTTAAATAATAATCTGAAGATAAATGGTGTGTTCTTATTTTTAAAATTTATAAAAATAATATGAAAATGTACAAATCAGTAAGTAAAAATTACATCTGCGTGAATGCATATATGTATATATTCTAAAATGGATGGTACTAGGCATATTTCTGTGTGCTGCTTATTTTCCTGGTAGTTTAGACATAAAAGGTGAGGTCAAGCTAATTTCATTGATTTCTCTATTATAGGCTAATTGAACAAGCCCCAGTTCAAATGGGAGAAGAGTCAATTAGGTGGGCAAAACTGGTCATACCTTTAGTGGTTCATTCAGCTCAAAAGGTACATTTGCGGGGAGCAACTGCTCTAGAGATGGGAATGCCATTGTTGCTTCAGAAACAACAAGAAATAGCATCTATCACAGAGCAGCTTATGACTACTGTAAGTATTATTTTGTGTAAGGATTTTTTGGATACTGCATTGAAAGTTTCTGGCCCAAGCATAGGGCTCATAGTAGAATAACTGCATTATGATCTAGGAAGTTCCACTTTTAACAAAACATAAGTAATTGCTTAAGTTAGTATGGGCACACTACTAGTTTAGGGGAGGGAGCTGTTTCATTTGGTGTTTGCAGGATACAAGCATTTTATTTCATCCCCAGTGAATAGTGATTGAAAGGAATTGCATTTCTGGAAAAGGGAGAATATTAACTGATTTCAGTACTATTTGGGTTTTAACATAATCCCAATAGGTATAAATTTAAAGCACATAAGTGTGTGTAATGTGTACAATTTCCTAAAGTTATTACTTGCCTCAGGTTTTAGGCTTTTCTACCATTGTTCTTGTAACAAATATTTATTGAGCATGTATATGCCGGACATTGTTTTAGACAACATAGCAGTGAACAAAAGGAACTTGTGGAGCTTATTGTCTAGTGGGAGAGGCAGTAGAGAATATAGTATATTCAGTGAAGAAGATTATGGAGAACCATAGAGACTAGATGGAGAGTGCCATTGGAGAGGAAGGGTATGGTCAGGGAAGGAAAAACAATAGGATATTTAAACAGTGATTTGAAAGTGGTACAGGAATTAGCTACTTGGATGATAGGGAGTAAGCTCATTCTAGGCAGGAGGAACCATGAGAGCAAAGGCCCTGCTCTGATGGTTTTGTGTTGCTGTTCAGTGAACACTGGGCAAGTGCAGTATGATAGAGTGAATGAGGATGAGAGGATTAAGAGATGATGTCAGAGAAACAGCCAAATCACATAGGACCTTGTCGGTATTGCAATGCATTTTTTTTTCCTCTGGCTTATATTGAAAACCTTATTTGAAGGTTTTGAGTCTAGGAGTGTTTATATGTACTGACTTGGGCTTTAAAGGGATCACTGTGCCGGTGTTGAGAATAGTCTCTAGAGAAGTTGAGTAGAAGAAGGGAAACTAGTTTAGAGATAACTTCAGTCATCTAGGTGACATGAGGGAGCCTTCCCAATTTTAAAACCTGGGATTTTGTTTATTTTTTAAAATTCAGGAGGCCTCATGGGAATGTTTGGAGCCTAATAAAGTAGCTCCAGTGTCTTTGCAAGTTTTTTTATTTTGATAAGTTTATTAATTTTCTAAGAGCATATATAAAATTCTTTATAAATTTGACCTAAAATGTTCTCAGCTGTTACCTATGAAGCTATTAATGTATTTAGATTTTTTTTGAAGATTTTATTTATTTGACAGACAGCAGAGGGAGAGAGAAGCAGACTCCCCACTGAGTAAGGAGCCCGATGTGGGGCTCGATCCCAGGACCCCGGGATCATGACCTGAGCTGAAGGCAGACGCTTAACGACTGAGCCACCCAGGCGCTTTAATGTATTTTTAAGAGTGGAAAATAAAACATTACTATTTTAACTCTAATGATATATATGCTGAAGTTTTCAGGGAGAAGTATATTGGTAGAAAAAAATTAAGCTGAATTGATGGATGGAATAATGGTCAGATTTATAAGACAGGCATAGTAAGATGTTAACTATATTTATATTTGGACTTCCACTGTAAAACTTTCAGCTTTGCTATATACATGAAAGTTTTTCTAATAAAATATTGGGAAAAGTTAATTCAACTAATACAGTCTGATACTGCGTATTTTGTTTTTTCAAGAGTGTTTTTGGTAAATATTTTTGCTTTTGTTTACAGAAATTACTTTCAGAACTCCAAAAGCTATTTATGAGTAAGAATGAGACTTATGTGTTAAAATTGTGGCCTTTGTTTGTCAGACTTCTTGGGAAGGTAAGTTTATAGTTAATAGTTCACAGTTTATACCTGCGAGACCCTTTCATTTCTTAACTTTACATTATTCATGCATGCCACATATGTAAATTTAGCTGTTCACTAAAATTTGTTTGCAAACCCACAATAAGTACTTCTGCTGCTTTTCCAGTCGGTTGCAAACCTGCAGAGTGGCATAATTTGAGTCCCCTGGTGTGCAGGTTCTCAGCTGAGGTAGAGCAAGATAATGCTTGTGCGCATGCGCGTAACATGAGCCGGGGCAGAGGGAGAGGGAGAAGCTGACTCCCCTGCTGAGCGGGGAACCCGACGTAGGGCTTGATCCCAGGACCCTGGCTGGGATCATGACCTGAACCAAAGGCAGATGTTTAACCGACTGAGCCACCCAGGTGCCCCTCAGTGTTCTTTTTAAGACAGATGTCCTTTTTCGGGATGACTCTGATGCTCTCTCAAATAAATAAAATCTTTAAAAAAAAAAAAAAGTCCTTTTCATAAATCCACTTAATGACACATTTCCCACGTTTTGTGCTTCTTCTTGGTGAATTTAGTTTCAAATGGCCCCCAGGCTTAGTGCCAAAATGTTGTCTGTAGTTCCTAAGCACTAGGAGACTGATGTGCCCTAGGGAGAAATTACATGTGTTACATAAGCTCTGTTTAGGCATGAGTAACAGTGGTGTTGGCTGTGAGTTCAGTGTTAGTGAGTCAACAATACATACAGTGTCATTAAACAGAAATAAATAGAAAACAAGGTTGAGTTCGATTGGTTGACAGAAAAGGTTCTTGTAGGAACCTAATCCTGCATCTTTCCTAGGAGCAGTGGCTCAGTACTTGCTAACAGTGTTTGCAGTGGACTTTATAGAACTTTAGTGGATCGTGAGGATTGACCATATGTTCTATCTTTAAGCCAGGTGTTTTGTTTGTTTGTGGGGGGTTTTTTTTTTTTTTTGAGGGGAAGGGATGTGTTTTTCTTTATTGTGGTAAATAAACATAATCATCGTAAGTGTACAGTTCAGTGCCATTGAATACGTATGCGAGTTGTGTAAACATTGTCACTATCTGGGCGCCTGGGTGGCTCAGATGGTTAAGCGTCTGCCTTCAGCTCAGGTCATGATCCCAGGGTCCTGGGATCGAGTCCCGCATCGGGCTCCCTGCTCCTTGGGAGCCTGCTTCTCCCTCTGCCTCTCTCTCTCTCTCATGAATAAATAAATAAAATCTTAAAAAAAAAAAAAAATTGTCACTATCTGTACCCAAAATTTTATCATCATCTCCCAGCAACTTTATACATATAACTCCTCCTACTTCCCCACCCCCAGCCCCTGGTAACTGCTGTTCTGTCTGCTGTCTCTGGATTTGCTAATAGTAGGCATCCCACATAAGTGGAATCATGCACTATTTGTCCTTCTGTGTATGGCTTATGCAAAGACATAATTTTTTCAAATTCTAATCATGTAGCAAGCACTTAATTAAATTTCATTCTTAGGGCTGAATAATATTCACTCTATAACTCATTTTTGTTTATTCATTTGTTGATAGACACTTGGCATATTTTTACATTTCGGCTATTGTGAATAATGTTGCTGTAAACATTGATGTACAAATATATGTTGGATTCTGTGCTTTTCATTCTTTTGGATATATGTGTAAGAATGGAATTGCTGGGTCATAATGGTAGTTCTGTACTTAACTTTTAGAGACACCTCCAAATTGTTTTCCACAGTGGGCGCACTATTTCACATTCCTACCAGTAACAACACTAGGGTTCTTTCTAGTTTTTCTTTTCTTTTAAGGATTTATTTGTTTATTTTAGAGAGTGCTTGAGGGGGAGGGGCAGAGGGAGAGGGAAAGAGAATCTCCAGCAGACTGCCAACTGAGTGAGGAGCCTGACACAGGATCCTGAGATCATGACCTGAGCTGAAATCAAGAGCTGGATGCTTAACTGGCTGAGCCACTCAGGTGCTTCTAGTTTTTCCTTGCCGAACTTATTTTTTGGTTTTTGGTATGTTGGCCATTCCAGGAAATTTTGTTCTGTTTTGTAAAACTGGGCCATTTTAATGTTTTTGACTATGATAAATAGTTCTCTTGATGATTGCAGACTTATAAGGCTGTTGGGTAATAATTGAGAAACAGTCACAGTAGTGGTGGTTTTCCTGATTGGTGTGCCATCTTCAGTAACGATTGTAAGGAGTTACTTGTATGAAACTGCTGTTAAGCCAGTAAGACCGCATTTATGAACCATCATTTTCAGGATTGTTAGTAACCTGGATATATTTCTCCCAAATAACCTTACCTCTTTGTGTTACAAGACCCAGCTTGCTCACATCTGTGTCATTGACAGTACCTTTGGTAGTAATAACCAAGGTTGTATATAGTGGGGATGAGTTTTTGTTTACACCATATATTGAGAGGTAAAAGGTGACTTTCAGTCTAAGACCTGTTATATGGGCCTTCTTGAAACATAAACCATTGGCCTAATGAATCATATTTAGGTGGTTTTCATACAAAGCTATTTTCAATGGAGCGGACTTTAGTAACAGTAAACAACCTCTTTTATGCTCTCTTGTTTCTCTGTCCTATTCAAGTAACTTAATATTTGTTTCTCCCTGGGCATGAACCTTGAGCATAGAGTCTCCCCATTTTCCTGCTTTCCCTTTTTGGTTTTAACTATATTTGAAAGTATTTTGGCTCAGGACTGTCTCTCTGTGTCCTGTAGATAGGCAGGTACTGTTCCTGTGGAATCTTTTCATCGTTCTTTAGTTTGGTGTTTCCCTTTTCTTGCATCTTAATAGTATTTTTTGCTTTTTCTCAGTATGGTGCTGTTTATGGTAGTGCTTAGCCTTCATCTGCTGCCTTTGAACATTCATGAGCCTCTTGACTTTTCTTCTTTCTCTTTTTCTCATGGTGATCCAAGTGATATCCATAGCAGTTATGATGTAACTCAATAAGTTGTTTTGTGGCGTGGTGACTGCAGACCAGCCACCTGGGCTCAAAGAAGCCCTAAGTATTTTGGTCTCCGAGACCTAAGAGCTGACTGCCCAGAACCCAGGGCAGGAAAGCCTTTGCCCATTTTTTTTTTTTTTTAAGATTTTATTTATTTATTTGACAGAGACAGAGATAGTGAGAGCAGGAACACAAGCAGGGGCAGTGGGAGAGGGAGAAGCAGGCCTCCAGACGAGCAGGGAGCCTGGTGCGGGGCCTGATCCCAAGACATAGGGATCATGACCCGAGCCAAAGGCAGACACTTAACAACTTAGCCACCCAGGCGCCCCCTTTGCCCATTTAAAAAAAAAATTTTTTTTTTAAAGATTTTATTTATTTGACAGAGAAGCGCGTGCATGCACATACAAGCAGGGGGAGCAGGAGAGGGGGAGAGAGAGAGAAGCAGGCTCTCTGCTGATCAGAGAGCCCAATGTGGGGCTTGATCCCAGGACCCTGCGATCATGACCTGAGCTGAAGGCAGACACTTAACCGACTGAGCCACCCAGGCATCCCACCTTTGCCCATTTTTTAATTGGGTGGTTTGGTTTTATTGTTCAGTTGTAGGAGTTCTTTATTTTGGATTATTAATCCCGTATCAGATATGTGATTTTCAAATATTTTTTTTCCCATTCTGTAATGTTGTCTTTTCACTTGATAATATCCTTTGGTGCACAAAAGTTTTTAATGAAGTCCAATATAAATTAGAATTTTTTTCTTTCATTGTCTGTGCTTTTGGTGTCATAGCCATGAAGTTGTCAAATCCAATGTCATGAATCTTTTTCCCTCTGTATTCTTGGAGGATATTTATAGTTCTAGTTTGCAGAAGTTTCTATCTTTGATCCATTTTGAGTTTATTTTTGTATGTGGTATAAGGCAAGGGTCTAGTTCTCATTCTTTTGCAGGTGGATATTCAATTTTGCAGCACCATTTGTTGAAAAGAATGGTCCTTGTATAATGAATGGTCTTGGCACCCTTGTTGAAAAATAAGGGGCGCCTGGGTGGCTTGGTAGGTTAAGCCTCTGCCTTTGGCTCAAGTCGTGATCCCGGGGTGCTGGGATCGAGTCCTGCGTTGAGCTTCCTGCTCTGCAGAGAGCCTGCTTCTCCCTTTGCCTCTCTCTCTCTCTGTCTCATGAATAAATAAATCTTTAAAAGCAAAAAAAGAAAGAAAAATCAGTTGACAGCAGGGACACGTAAGTGGCACAATTGGTTAAGTGTGACTCTTGATTTTGTCTCAGGTCATGATCTTAGGGTCATGAGATGGAGCCCAACGTGGGATTTCACACTCAGTGCAGAGTCTGCTTGAGACTCCCTCCTCTCCCCTAGCCCCAGATAAATAAAAAAAAAAAAAGAAAAGAAAAACCAATTGACAGCATATGTGAAGGTTTTATTTTGGGGAATCTCTGTTCCATTGGTCTGTATGTTTATCTTTATGCCATTACCATATGTTTTAATTACTTCAGTTTTGAAGTAAGTTTGGAAGGCAAGAAGTGTGAGTTCTCCAAACTTACTCTTTCAAAATTGATGTCTGTTTGGGGCTCTTTGCAATTCCATAATGAATTTGAAGATTGGCTTTTCTTTTTTGTGAAGAAGGCTGCTGTACTTTTAATAGAGATTGTTTTGAATCTGTAGATTGCTCTGTGTAATATTGACATTTTAATGGTATTAAAATTTTCTGTACTTGAACGTGGGATGGTTTTCCATTTAGGTCCTTTAAAATGTTTTTCAGCAGTATTTTGTAGCTTTTAGTACAAGCCTTTCACCTCCTTGGTTAGATTTATTCCTAAGTATTTAATTCTTTTAGGTGCTAATGTAAATGGAATTGCTTACTTAATTTCTTTTTCAGATTGTTAGTTGCCCTTGTGTAGAAACAGCTGATTTTTGTGTGTTGATCTCTGCGGTTGCTAGTAGCTTTCTTAGGGATTCTTGGATTTTTTAAGCAAGTTATTTTTTGTTAATGTTTATATGCTGTTCAGTTTATTGTGATTTATAGCTACAGTTGCTAACGTTTCATGTTTTAATGTTTGTTTCCTTGCGATACATTACTTGTCATTTGTCCCTTTTTCCCTTAACTTTTTCCTGTTTATTTCAGTGTATTTGAAAACTGGGTTTTCTTTAGTTTCAAGGTTCAACATTTCTTATTTTTTCATAAGTACTAGGTTTTTTTTTTATATGGATACCATTTTTACTTGGTATTATGTTGGTAAACTTCGGGATTTATCTTCCTAATTTTCTCTAATGTTTAGAAATGTTCTGTTTTATGCATTTATGCATTACTTATTCATGGAGCATTATATTTTGTGATCTTGAGTTTTGAATGTGTACGCAGAATCCAGTACATTTTGAACTTTAAGACTTTACATAGCTAACACTGAATGAATTAGATAAATGAATAATAATAGTACCTATATGTTGTTTTAGGAAGGTAAATAACTTTGTTTTGATTTTTCATTTTTAGACCTTGCATCGAAGTGGGAGTTTCATTAATTCTCTATTACAGCTGGAAGAACTAGGATTTCGCAGTGGAGCACCCATGATTAAAAAAATAGCTTTTATTGCTTGGAAGAGTTTAATAGATAATTTTGCTTTGAATCCAGGTAAGTAAGTAATGTCTTAAAATTTTGATTTTTCTATGGATTTTACTCAAGATGAAAAGAACAAAGCCTTTCTGATTTTTTTGGATTTTATATTGAAACTTAACCTATTGAATATATATATTTTTTTAATTTTAAGGGAATAAACTTATAGCCAAAAATAGAATTAAAAAGCTTAGGCATTATTGAAAATCACAGATAGAAAATTTGTTTTAAGCTATTTCAAAAATTAAAGTGACAGATACCATTTGTGGTTTTTTTAGTATATTCCAGCACTTAGTTGAGCACTTTGAGTACCTCTAATTTAATCATCACAATAGATCTGAGATACAAAGTACTATCCCTATTTTAGAGAGATTAATTTATCAAAGGTCATTTATAGCCATTAGATGATAGGAAGCACTTGTGATTGCTATGAAGCATGACTGATAAAACGTTTTTCTCTCAGGACCTTTAGAACAGTGCCTAATAGTGGGTTTTTACTATTAATATTTCCAGGTGATTCCTTTTGATTTACCTTAACTTTATCTTCCTGTTGTCTAGTGGAGGTGTTTGATATACAGTTGACCCTTGAACAAGGGAGGCTTAGGGATGCCAGCGTCCCACTGCATATAACTTTTCACTCCCCCCAAATTTAACTACAGATAGCCCACTGTTGACCAGAAGCCTTAAAAATAACATAAACTGTCGATAACCCATATTTTGTATATTATATGTATTATATACTCTAGTCTTACGATAAAGTAAACTAGAGAAATGTTAGGAAAATCATAAGGAAGAGAAAATACATTTGCAGTATTGTATAAAAAAAAAAATCTGTATAAGTGGACACATGCAATTCAAACCCATGTTCAAAGGTCAGCTGTATATATGAGAAAGTATATAGCCCAAAAGTAGGTCAGTAGGAATACTTACTTAATTGGGTAATCTTAGATATAATGAATACTGTATGTTTATAAGATCTGCTACATAATATTAATTTCATCCTGTATTTTTTCTCTGCCAAAGACAATTAATAATCCTTTCTCTTCCCCTTTTTAGTGTGTTTTGTAAGGTGATTATTTTCATTAACTATAATTTTACTGAAAATATTGATAGTGCATTGCCAGGCACAAATTTTAAGTGTAAATGTTACCTTTTTTGTTGTTGTTATTTATAAACCAGTAATGCAAGTTGATGTCCTGGACTAAATCTGGACTAAAGCATAAAATAGACATGACTTAAAGAAGATAAATTAAATGCTATCTCATTTGAAGTAAGTCCAGAGCTAAAGAGTCCATCCCTAGTGTTAATGGATCTAGGAAATCTTAAGGAATCAGATGCCTGTCTTTCTATTCTGTCATCTCTCTAGAGCCTTCCAGAAATTCCACATACACTTCCCCTAAAATCTCATTGGGTAGAATGGCTGAATGGGAGACTAGATAAAGAAATAAATTGGGTATCTGTCATTGTCCTGAGTGAAAGAGGTCTTGTATCTAAAAAGAATGGCAATTTCTGCTATAGGGATATTATTGTGGAGCTCCTCTCATAAGTAGAGGAGGAGTTCAAAAAAGATTAGAGAATTTGTTCCCACAGTGATTTGACTTTATTTTCTTCTTTATGGAAATGTTAATTGTGAAAGCTAAATGGCAGAATAGCTGTCAGAAACATTAATGCCATCCCACCAAATACATAGCTTGACTGATGTTTCAAAATCCTTTTCGAGTCTTTTTGATAAGTTACTTGAGCACACGGGCATCTTATTTTGTGTATTCCCAGTTATTACACTCAGTATTAGGCTGGACAGTTTATTGTGGAGGACTGCCCTGTGTGTTGAAGGAAGTTTAGCAGTATCCTTGGGTGCAGCCTACTAGATGCCTACAACATCCTCTGTACCCCTGCCTCTGAGGTCTAACAACCAGAGATATTGTAAACATTGCCAAATGTCCCTTGGTAGGAAGATCGTTCCTGGCACACACAGTTTCTAATAAACATTACTTCCTCTTTTTTCTTCTTCTCTTTCTTTGGCCTTATTACATGTAGTCTAGTTGTTCTGGAGTCTGTCACATTGAAAATTTGAGGTTTAACAAGAACGGCTGATCTCAAAAAATTTTTTTGTATATCAGTTCTGTGGTCAGAAAGACTTACATACTTATTCTTAAAATTTAGTCTTCAGCTCTTATATCTTTTTACCCATGTGCTTATTTTCTTTTTAAGAAATACTGTGCAGTGCAAAAAGGCTGAAGTTGTTAATGCAGCCTTTGAGTTCCATCCATGTGAGAACAGAAACTCTAGCACTAACAAAGCTAGAAGTCTGGTGGTATCTACTGATGAGACTTGGACCTCATCTTCCTGCTAATTTTGAACAGGTAATGAAAGTGTTGAGTATAATGCTTGGTATGTTTTAATGCATTCTTAAATTCTTAACAATCTAATCTTTCAGTGTTATATTTGCTGTGTTCTATAAAAGATCTTTTTTTCCTAACACAGAACTTGAGTTTATTTTTCTCAAAAGATATTCTCTAGTTGTGTGAAATGGAGTCTCTAAAGCTTTCTTAACCAGCAGCCACTCAAATATCTATCCTTACTCTAAAGGCATTTTGAGAGATTTTTTTAAAAGAAATTTCATAGCATTTAGAATATAATTGAGTGTAAAATCAACATTACTGATACAGAAATCTAGTTTACACTGGGTTGATAAAAAGTTGGATCAATTCTTATTTTTTGTATCTCTATTTCTAGGCTACATAATGGTAACAAATCATTTAATCCCAGCATAGCTTTGCAATATTATTATAAATGATTTTACAAATTTTTTTTAGATTTTGATACCCTTGCTGGCATTTAGACATATCTGTACCTCCTTGATTTTGCAATTAATCCCATCCTTGGTTTCTGTATTTTACAATAAGTAAAAAAGGATAGCTCTGATAATTTCTATCTTTTTTATTTCTTTATTGTGTATTGTTTATCTGGGTTTTTGGAATATATCTTACTGTTAAATCTGTAGTCCTTGTCTTTTGGTCTGTGTATGTAATTGCATGGCAGTGAGTATATTATTGGAAATTGGGTTTTATAATAAAATATACTTGAATTTTTAGCAAGTTTTTAAAATTCTTAATTATTTAATGTCATAAGGCTTTTAAACTTAACAGCATGAATTAATTGGAGTTGGGCATTAATGATAGTATCTAACAGGAACATAATTATTACAGATTCTACCATTATGAGGTCCTAAGTAGGCTAATCTTACCCAGTTGCCCACACATTCATTGGTATAATTTATGCATTGGCTAGATATGATTGGTACTGGAATGATCTTAGAAATGAGCTTTAGGTTGTCTTAGTTCATTTTTTTTAGGGTATATTTTTAAAAAGCTTAAAATGAGTCTGTACCGATAGCATTAAAACTTGGGCATTGTTTATGTGTATAATTTCCCATTTGGAATTTAGAACTGAAATTTATAGATAGTACACATTTATAGGGCAAATTTCAGTTGTAATAAAAATTTTTACTTGTTTCCAGTTTTAGTTTTTTTAGCCAGTGCATCCAAACAGCCAGTAGGATTCAGCATATCAAAAGAACTTAGGGTTCTTCTTAAATTTAACTATATCATGCAAGACTTTTAAAAAATATGGCACTTAGGTAGTTTAGAGATAGTTTTCCTTTTTTTGTTTTTAACCCCAATAGGTGTGCGTGCCTCTGATTCAAAGTACAATAAGCATCGATTCTAATGCTTCACCTCAAAGCAGTTTGTCTCGTGTAACTGCTTCTCCAGGTTTAAGTCCTATGACTCCTATACACAAAGGTAAGAGACATACTTGGGTTTTTTTTTTTTTCCCTATTTCTAAAAAGGGCTTGAATGTAGCCTTTGCTCAGTTATTCACATACAGTGAAGCACTTTATAATTTTGACGCCCTAATCACAAAGTCAGTTCTATACTAATTGTTTTCCTGTGTGTTACTGTTGTGATTGCGTTGTGGTTGGGAAAAGATGGGTGTTTTTCCACTATACACGTGAGATGTATTACAAATGACTGTTGTGTTTGTTTCAGAACCAGAGTTTTAGAGCTTTTATTAAAAACAACAGATTTTAACGGATGTTTTTTTAAAAAGTGGCTTAGCAGGGTGCATGAGTGGTTCAGTCAGTTAAGTGTCAATTCCTGATTTCGTCTCCGGTCATGATCTCAGGGTCTTAGGCAGCATCTGCTTGAGGTTCTGTCCCTCTGCTCCTCCCCCCTCAAACAAACAAACAAAATCTTTTTTTAAAAAGTGGCTTAGATTATATACCATTGGAAGAAAATGATTTGCTGTTTGTTTTTTGTTGGTTTGTTTTTTTTTTATGTTAGCTATTCTAGTCAGATTTTTATATTTAGGTGTCAGGAATGCCTGCATAATAATATTTCAAAGTAGGAATTAATACTTGATAATTATCTTCATTTAAATGGTGTGTGACACTAAATCTTGTTTTTAAAAACCTAATAAGATAATTAGGAACTCTGTTGTGGGCTTTAGGCAAAAATTCAATTTTTGTTTGACAAAAACTATTTACTTTTAAAGATATATTTCGTTGAAATGAAGTAAACAAAATATGTTCACTTGGATAGCTAATTTAAGTTAATATAACTTACCATTTGTGTTTTGTTTTGTTTTTAAGGTGCTTCCCCATATGGAACTCCTGTAACTCCCCGGATGAACTTAAGTTCAAATTTTGGTGGAATGGCCACAATCCCCTCTATTCAACTTTTGGGACTTGAAATGCTGCTTCATTTTTTGTTGGGTCCAGAAGTCTTGAGTTTTGCTAAGCAAAACAAACTTGTACTGAGCTTAGGTATTTACTTTTTTAAAACTGTTCAGAGCAAGAGTGCATTAGGCGAGAAGACATTTATCTTCCCCAAAGCCAAAATAACTCTGTAATTACGTATGAAATAAATATAAATCTTTTTAATAGAAAACACATGTCAGACCACCTAATATTTTATATTGAGCTGTTTTATTTTATAAAGCTTTGTTTTGGCATAATTGCCCTTTTTTCTCTCTTTTTTAGAGCCACTCGAACATGCGTTAATCAGCAGCTCTTCTTTTTTTTCCAAACATGCAAATACACTTATCACTGCTGTTCATGATAGCTTTGTTGCGGTTGGAAAAGATGCTTCTGGTAAATATTTAAGAGAAAATTTTTTATTAATTGTTTAAACCTGTGTTTAAAAAGAAAATAAAATAGCAAATATTTGTATAGTGCCATCTTTTGGCCAAATTGTGCTCGAAGAACTTTACATATAAATCATTCAATTCTCACAGTAACCTTCTCTGTTAATCCATTTTTCAGATGAAGAAACTGTGTTGTACAGAGAAGTTAATAACTTGTGCAAAGTCACATAGTTGGTGGTGGAGCTGTGATTCAAACCTGGGCTCCATGGCCCTAGCATCTACACTTAAATGCCTGTGTTTGATGGCCTATCAGATATTGAGATGAAATTTCAAAAGTAGTTTGCTGTTTAACTGTCTGGGAAATTTTTTTCTAGGGGCTTTCAGGTGTCCTTTTGAATCTTGTTTTTTTCCTTGTCTCGGAAGCAAAAGGTATTCAGTAAAGAAAATGCAGATAGCAGAAAAAAAGAAAATAATCACTCTTAATTAAATTACAGGGCCCATTGTTAATAGGTTACAGTTTGAAAAAATATTTCTTTGTTGTGATAGTGTTTTATAAACTGATAGGGTTGAATATTTTAAGAATTATACTCTAACTATTGCTCAACTTATTTCTTTAGTGTAAGGATGTAAGGGTAAGCCTTTATAGTCATACCTGCTACATTCTAAAGTTTATTTTGTTTTGTTTGGCAGATGCGGTTGTCAATGCTATTTGGAAGGAGCTAATTAGCTTGATGAAGTCAGTTATTGAATCAGGTAACTACTATAACTGACCAAATGATTTTTATAGCACCCAATGAGTTTTGTTTGGCTTTTGTAAATAAAATTTACTTTTAAGTCAGTTTTTGAACTGTATAGCTTCCTGACTTTCAAATAAAGCTATTTGATACATTTAAAAAAATCAGTGTCATAACTGAGTATATGTTTTTATCCCTAAAATACTATATTTTCACCCTTAAAATACTTGCATATTGCTTTTTGCTTTTTGATAGGTAACAAAAAAGAGAGACCAGGTTCTGAAGTTTTGACCCTGTTACTAAAATCTTTAGAAAGCATAGTGAAGTCAGAAGTATTTCCTGTGTCAAAAACACTGGTAAGGATAATGATTATGTGCTGGAATTAAAAAATCGTATTCTGAAATTGAATTTTTGGTGGAGATACTTACACAGACCAGGTTTTTTTTTCCTTTTTAAGATTTTATTATTTATTTTAGAGACAGAGTGTGTGCGCGCACACAAGCAGGGGGAGGAATAGGGTGGGAGGGAGGAAGAGGGGGAAAGAATCTGTAGCTGACTCCACGCTGAGTGTGGATCCCCAAGCAGGGCTTGAGATCATTACGTGAGCCAAAACTGAGAGTCAGACGCTTGACTGAGCCACCCAGGTACCCCCAGACTAGATTTTAAGATTTTATATCAGCAATTTAGCCCTGTAGTAAATGTTATTTCATTGACTTTGGAGTCATTTGAAACCTCAATAAAGTAAATGAGTATACCGGCAATACAAAAATCTTCCAATGTCATAAGAATGAGCCATACAGAGAAAATGGGGTAAAGGACATGAAACAAGAACTGAGGAAACTCAGGACACTAATTTTATAAGATTGCTGAGCTCCACTAATAGTTATTTTGTACATTTAAGAAAATATCTGGTAATAATCTTGTGGAACTTTTGCAATTTAAATGAACTCTGTTTAACCAAGATAATGACTTTGGTTTTAAACATCTTTTTTATCCTATATAGTAGAGAAGGAAAAAACAAATTGGATATACTTTTTATAATAGTGAGTCTCCCAAGATAACTGCAGATGGAGTAAACTATACCCTACTTAAATTCCTTCTGAGTCTATGTACTGGGATATCTACTATGGCAGTAGTTCATAGTTGTTAATAGCAAGGGCTCTGGAGCAGACTAGGTTGAATTTCCCCACCCAATTATTTATTAGCTGAGTGAACTTGGTCAATATTTCTACTCTCTTACCTTTTGTAAAGGGAATATAGTAGTTTTATATAATTAGGTTAATAGCAGAGCACAATGGGTCAGGAACAAAATAGTCTATAAATGCTATTTAGTATTATCATTAGTGTCTCATTCAAATGAGAGTGTGAAAGCACATTTTAACTAAAATAACCTTTTCTGTCATATTATGTCCCTTGTTATGTAGTTCAAATTAATACCAGTATAATAATAATTTTGAATGACTGTTTGATAGGCTCTGTCATATTTGAGAGATGTGTCTTTAGACCCAGCTTCTAGTTAGTAGTCCTTTGAAATATACTTGCTTCTGGCACTAGTGAGTACATAATTCGTTGCAGAATATCTTTTTTATAGTATATTAAAAAAAGGCCTCAAGGGCTATTAATAGAAAAATGTTTGAATAAACTGTGCACATTCATACAGCATTTAAGAATGTCTACATATATTGATGTTAAAACTCCATAATACAGTTAGGTGAAGGTCAGTTCCAGAGTATCTCACAGTATAATGTCATTAATGCTATAAAAGAATAGATGTATGACAGCCCAGGAAGTTTTGTTTCTGTGTATACTTAAATACATGGAAATTTAGAAGGTCTAGAAAAATAAACTCCACAAACTGATAGTATTGATTTTCCCTGGAGATAAAGGACTTTGTCATTTTATTTTTTATGTTTCTGTATTTGAACTTTTAAAACATTAATATATATATTCACATTAATATATAAATGTATTTGAACTTCTTGAATGGAGAATTTATTTACATTAATGAATGAGCATTACTTAACAATGAATTGTTAATTAAAAATATAGCTAACAGTATTAGATTTTTACTAAGTAAAGTATTTTTATAGCTAATTTACAACAAAACTTTTTATTTTTCTTAGGTCCTCATGGAAATTACAATTAAAGGACTGCCCCAGAAAGTATTAGGTTCACCAGCATATCAGGTTGCTAATATGGATATTCTTAATGCAAGTATCTTAAATGTAATGATATGATTAAAATTAGCCAAAAGATAAAGTTCTGTGATAGTTTTTTTTTTCCTTAACATAGTGAAACTTAGCTTGTAAAATTTTGAGAGAATTGGATAGGCTGATTATGTTAAAGGGAAAAAACTGATTAATAAAGAATTAAATATGACATTATTAATGGAACTATTTTTCTGAATTACACTAAAAGTTCTAGGAGGAGAGTTCTGTTTGCTTATACATAGTAATAGTGGTTATTATTTAAAAATTTGGAAGCATAGTAACAGTTCCTTAATTATGGTGAAATAAATTTAATATCTACAGGATGTAGATGTATTTATTGGTCCAGCAAGTTTTAACTTAATGTTCTTTTTATATCTGGAATATACCACTCCTCAATTGCTCATGTAGATGGAATAGCTGAAAGAGCTTGATTTTTGTGTGCAGTTTATAGAAATATATTTGCTACCATTGTGTCATATCCTAAGTAATATCAAAAGTTAAAGTTCTTTAGCTTAAAAGGATCATTTTACATAATTGATTATAGAAAACAAGTGTAACAAGATTATACTCCTTATAACAAGAATATTGACTGCATTCTTCCATCTTTCTTCAGGGAACTCCTGCTTTGTTCTTAATTCAGTTAATTTTCAACAATAATCTCTTGGAATATGGTGTAGATGATGAGAGGTAATTTAAACTAGTCTTTTTGTTTATGTTGGAAAGGTTATTTGATGAATGAGATTCTTTTTTTTAAGATTTTTATTTGGGAGAGAGTGAGAGAGAGAGAGAGAGAGAGAGAAAGAAAGAAAGGATGAGCAGGGGGAAGGAGAGGGAGAAGCAGACCTCCCCCCGCTGAGCAGAGAGCCTGATGCAGGGCTCGGTCCCAGAACCTGGAGATCATGACTCGGGCCAAAGGCAGACGCTTTAAGCAACTGAACCACCCAGGTGCCCCAGATGAATGAGATTCTTTTGAGTTATATGCTGTATCATTTTTTAAAATAAAAAAAATCAAAGTAAGACTATAACATTTCTTGTTTCCTTGTTGGTTATTTTTAGACTTTTCTAATAGTGTAACATGTATTTTGGCAGAAAGCGCTGGATAATGCATAGCTCAATTTTTTCTCCAGGTTTTTTCTCAATCTGGAAACACTTGTTGGCTGTGTCCTTTCTGGTCCAACTTCACCACTAGCTTTCAGTGACTCTGTTTTAAATGTTATTAACCAAAACGCAAAGCTGTTGGAAAACAAGGAGCATCTCTGGAGAATGTGGGGTATTATAGTCACCCCATTAACGGAATTGATTAATCAGGTATAAGTGCTATATGTTTCCCCTAAAACTTAAGGAACATTTTCCTTTTTTTCTTATTAGAGCACCTGGGGAAATAAATAGAAGTTTGAACTTGAATATAAAATGCTAAATATTTTTTTCTGTGGGATTGATTAATTTCCTGTTCTTTATATTAGTTGATTTCTTTTACTGCATTTCTGCCTTATTCAAGAAAGTATAACAATGGGGATGAATCAGCTCCCTTTTCTCCAGTAGTGATTATAAAGCCAGAAGACTTAGATGTTATAACTTCTCATATTTATATTTTGAGTTCTTTCAGTATTTGTACTATGAGGAATAGTAATGGTTATCTTGACTAGACTGTATATTCAGATTTCCATGGGCAAGTCAGTTCGTGAATACCTCAAAGTCATATAGTAGTCCCCAAACCAGTAATCCGTTGACTAACCCTTACATTTAGATACTTAAGTGACATTATCGGCAGGATGTGGAGCTCAACTTTTGTCACTCTTAATGGTTCATCAGTTGCTTTATCAATCTTTAAATGGAAATATTTTCTGGAAATACTCTGCTGTAATTCTCAAATGAAGACTTCAGAGAATTTATTAATGATAGTGCAGTCACCATTATTTTCACTACTAATTAGTTCAGCACATCATTTAAACATTCTTCTGAAAGAAAAAAGTTTACATTCCTAAATAAGTTTCCTGCTTTTTGAAGGATAGCAAGGTCTTTTTAATAAGTCTTTGCTTGAATCCTACCTTCTATGTTTAGTAAAAGATTTTGGAGTTACCTCTGGGATTCTTTTATAGGACTTAAAACACCAAGTATTGTTTCTCAGGGTTGCTGTAACATTACCACAAACAGGTGGCTTAAAACAACAAGGATTTATTCTCTTACATCTCTGGATCCCAGAAATCCAAAATTGGCAGGCTTGGTTTCTTCTGGAGCCTTGAGGGAGAATTGTTACTGTTCCTCTCACTTAGCTTCATTTGGTTCTGGCAATTTTTTTTTTTTTAAGATTTTATTTATTTATTGGACAGAGAGACACAGCGAGAGAGGGAACACAAGCTGGGGGAATGGGAGCGGGAGAAGCAGGCATTCCGCGGAGCAGGGAGCCCTAGGCGGGGCTCGATCCCAGGACCCTGGGATCATGACCTGAGTCGAAGGCAGACGTTTAACGACTGAGGCACCCAGGTGCCCCTGGTTCTGGCAGTTCTTGATTGTTCCTAGGGTTATAGACAAATCACTTTAATCTCTCCCTCCATCTTCACATGGCATTCTTACCTGTCTTTATTGTCGGTCTAAATCCCACTTTAAAAAAAAAAAAAAAAAGATTTTATTTAGTTACTTAACAGACGGCGAGAGAAGGAACACAAGCAGGGGAAGTGGGAGAGGGAGAAGCAGGCTTCCTGCTGAGCAGGGAGCCCCATGTGGGGCTCGATCCCAGGACCCTGGGATCAAACCCGAGCCGAAGCCAGACACTTAATGACTGAGCCACCCAGGTGCCCCCAAATCCCACTTTTCTTTTAGGAACATCAGTTATTGGATTAGGGCCTATCCTAATCCAGTATGCTTTTATTTTAACTTGATTATATCTGCAAAGTCCCTATTTCCAGATAAGGTCATATTCATAGTTACAGGGGTTAGGAGTTCACCACCTCTTGAACATCTCAACACTGTATCTACCTCACTACAAATAATAAGATGGTACTACACAGGACTAGAATTAGATGGTAATTTGTCTAACTTCTTCATTATTTTTCTTGTTTCAGACCAATGAAGTGAATCAAGGTGATGCCTTAGAACATAATTTTAGTGCCATATATGGTGCATTGACTTTACCAATAAACCATATTTTTTCAGTACAGAAATTTCCAGTGGTAAGGCAATGTCAAGTTTTTTACTTAAGGAATTTACATTTTTTTGAAAATGCTCTTTGACCCTTTATAATGAATTCCTACAGTAGTTTTTCCTGCAGTGAGATTTCCTTATGACTTTTAATCAGCTTAGGGTAAAGGAAAATGGTGAAGGAAGAGAAATTCCTCTTGACCTTTGATAATTGCTGGTATTGTGGCATTATTGTAATTCTTCAAATAGAATTCTATAGGGGAGGCAAATTTACTACTCTACGCTAGTCTCTTCTATGACACCTTAAATGTTACAGTGGTTTTTTAAGACATATTCTGTTAGGTGTTTGATATGTAGATATACATTTTTAAATTTTCTTTTTTATTGTTATTTTTAGGCCACCATGAAGACCTTACTTAGAACTTGGTCAGAATTATATAGAGCATTTGCCCGCTGTGCTGCTTTGGTGGCAACTGCAGAAGAGAATTTGTGCTGTGAGGAACTTGCTTCCAAGATAATGTCCAGTTTAGAAGATTCCGGCTTTTCAGTGAGTGTATCCCAGTACTGACCTTGGTTGTATTTAAAGAATACTTTTCAAATAAATTGAGATAACATTTGTGAACTGTCATTTATAAGGCTTCTAGTTTATAAGGTACTGATAATATAAAACAAGTAACAGCCTTATAAAACAGTTTTGTGTCTTTGGTCTACTTGACTCTGAGGTCCATGTTTTAGGACCCTTAACAGCCATGCACTTTTACTACTGTGTGGCGTATCTGCCTGTGCCTGTGCCATTCTAGATTAACAGTATGAGGACCTTGCCCAGGAGCCAACTCTCTCATGTCTATCTCTTAGATCTTTAAAGGCAATCCTTTGGAAGTTTGTGGGCCTAAAAAAGTAGGTCCCATTTCACTCCTTTATTTATTAAAACAAAACAAAACAAATACTTTCATTGGTTTGTATCATTCTAGAATAGAGCTCTTTTTTTATTTACACAATTTACATATGTACATGAATACGGTTCTTGACACTTGAATTCTATTACTAAAGCATGCTTTTTTCATCTAGAAAGATAAACTTCTGCCCTTTGATAGTGGTTATCACTGTTACAAAAGAGATACCTCTCAAGAGCTAGGAATTCATCTTTTCAGATTTTTTAATGCATTTATAATATCTTTTCAAAAATACTGGCACAGTTTTGATTGTTACATTTTGATAGAATTTCAGAGTGACTTAAAAAATGTAAATCAGATCCTATCACTGAAAAAATTTTTGTAGCACTTAGATTAAAAATTTTGACTGCTTATAACTGCCCATGAGGCTTATGCTTCCATTCCCCAGGGGGTCTTATTTAATTACATTTGTTAGTATCTATCATGGCACCTTGTTATTTACTTTTTGGCACTTATGTTAGAATCATTTGTGTACTTCATTATGTTACTTAACCAACACTCCATGAGGTTAGGGACATCCTGTCTTGATATGTATCCCTGGAATTTATCTGGCACATAGTTGAATTTGTTGAATGACTTGTATAACTGGTAGGGAGAATGTCGACCCATAGTTTTCATTTTTTAAATACTGTCTTGGTTATGCTTTCATCTTTGTTCCCTTCTGGAAGAAATTTAGAATCTGTCAAGTTTTATGAAATACACTTTAGATTTTTGCTTGGCTTGGTTGGTTATATTAAATTCATAGAGAAATTTAAAAATACTTTTACATCTTTATTTCCATCCAGGAATAATTGTGTTCGTGTATTTTAGTTCTTTTAATCTAACTTCCTTAATATTTGGTAGTCTTGAAGCTGTCTTTCAGCTATTATAAAGGCCCAACTATCCCCACCCATACAGAAACCCTGTGTGGTTGCTGTTGGAGTATATAAAAGCTGTTGCTGATGTGCATTTCCTTTTATTGAACCAATCTTGTGTTCTTCGGATACACATAGTCGTAGTGAAAGTTTTTTCAAACATTGCATATAGTGTTTTAAGATTTTTGCATGTATCTTCATTAGTGAGACTGGAATTCCTCATTCTCAAATTTTTGTCTAGTGTAAGAAGAATGTCGTATCTATACTTGTATTGTCCATTGATCATCACCATTTTTAAAGTCACTGATAAATCTTGTATGAAAATACAGTAATCAGAATTATCCCAGTATTATGGAAAAGGATGTTATACCCGATACTAACATTGTATGTGAACTATAAATTTTAAAAATTGAAAAATATAAACATAAAATAATTTATGAACTCATTAAAAATTCTGAAAAGATGGATTTCTAATTTTTTAAATTTTCTGTGTCTTTATATCTTGAATATTTTTGTTTCCATTTTATGGGTAATTTTTTAGCTTATATGTGAAGGCTTCACTTTTCATCTTTTCCAATATATGCATGTAAGACTATTGCTGCTATCAATTATTATAGATAAATATTAATAAATTATAAATACAGTATGTATTATAATTGATATTATATTTATTTATAATTTATAGGGCAGCATTTATAAATATACTTTGCATTACAGATTCTATTATAAATGTAATTATAAATATTAATTTTTAAATTTTTGTTTTAGCTCTAATATAGTTAACATGCAGTGTTAAATTAGTTTCAGGTGTACAATATAGTGATTTAACAATTCTCTACATTAATTACACAGTGCTCACCATAAGTGTACTCTTGATCCCTTTCATCTGTTTCACCCATTCCTCCCACGTACCTCCCCTCTGGTAACCATCAGTTTGTTCTCTATAGTTAAGAGTCTGTTATTTGGTTTGTCTCTTTTGTTGTTTGTTTTGTTTCTAAAATTCCGTATATGAATGAGATCATATATTTGTCTTTCTTTGACTGACTTATTTCACTTAGCATTATACCCTTTAGATCCATCCATGTTGTTGAAATGGCAAGATTTTATTCTTCTTTATGTCTGAGTAATATTCCATTTTATCCATTCATCTACTGATGGCCACTTGGGCTGCTTCCATAATTTAGCTATTATAGATAATGCTGCAGTAAACATCGGAAGGCACTTATCTTTTCGAATTAGTGTTTTTGTATTCTTCAGGTCAATACCAGTAATGGAATTACTGGATCATACGGTAATTCTATTTTTAATTTTTCGAGGAACTTCCATACGGTTTTCCAGAGTAGCTGCACCAGTTTGCATTCCCACCAACAGTGCACAAAGTTTCCTTTTTCTTCACATCCTTGCATGCTTGTTGTGTTTTTAGTCATTCTGATAAGTGTGAGGTGATATCTCATTTAGTTTTGATTTGCATTTCTTTGATGATGAGTGATGTGTAGAGCATTTTCTCATGTGTCTGTTGGCCATCTGCATATCTTCTTTAGAGAAACGTCTTTTCATGTTTTCTGCCTGTTTTTAATTGGATTATTTGTTTTTTGACATCGGGTTTTATAAGTTCTTTATTTTGGATGCTAAACTTGTATCAGATATTTTGTTTGCAAATATTTTCTCCCATTCCATAGATTGCCTTGTAGTTTTGTTGATTGTTTGCTTTGCTCTACAGAAACTTTTTTTTATTTTGATGTAATCTCAATCATTTATTTTTGCTTTTGTTTTCCTTGCCTCAATAGAAAAAATGTTGCTATGGCCAATGTCAGAGAAATTACTGCCTGTCATCTCTTGTAGAATTTTTATGGTTTCAAGTCTCATATCCAGGTCTTATATTTTGGTCCTAAGATCCATTTTGAGATTATTTTTGCATATGGTGTAAGAAAGTGGTCCACTTTTATTCCTTGGCGTGTAGTTTTCCAAACACCATAGTCTTGCCCCTTTTGTCAAAGATTAATTGACTATAGAATCATGGGTTTGTTTCTGGGCTTTCTGTCCTGCTTCGTTGATCTGTATGTCTGGTTTTGTGCCAGTACCATACTGTTTTGATTACTACAGATTTGTAGTATATCTTGTTATTGGGAATTGTGATACCTTTAGTTTTGGGCTTTCTCAAGATTGCTTTGGCTATTTGGGGTCTTTTGTGGTTCCATTCAAATTCTAAAGTTGGTTATTCTGTGAAAAAGGCTGTTGGGATTTTAGTAGGGATTGCATTAAATCTGTAGATTGCTTTGGATAGTAAGGACATTTTAACAATATTTGTTCTTCTAGTCTGTGTGCATGGAATATCATTGCATTTGTTTGTGTCATCTTCAGTTTCTTTCATCAGTGTTTTATACTTTTTAGACGTCAGGTCTTTTATCTCCTTGGTGAAGTTTATTCGTAGGTATTTTATTATTTTTGGTGTAATTGTAAATGGAATTGTTTCCTTAATTTCTCCATTATTTGTGTATAGAAATGAAACGGATTTCTGTATACTGATTTTGTATTCTGTGACCTTACTGAATTCATTTATCAGTTGTAGTAATATTTTTGGTGGAGTCTTTAGGGTTTTCTTTTTTCTTTTTAAGGGAGAGCAGAAAGTGTGAGCAGGGGTGGAGGGGTTCAGAGGGAGGAAGAGAGAGAATCCCAGGCAGATTTCACACTCAGGGTGGAGCCCAGTGTGAGGCTTGAGGTCATGACCTGACTCGAAATCAAGAGTCAGATGCTCAATCAGCTGAGCCACCCAGGTGCCCCATGAATGATTTTTATAAATGTATTTTTAGATTCCTTTTGCTAATATTTTGTTGAGGATTTTTGCATCTATGTTCATCAGATACTGGTCTATAGTTCTCTTTTTCCATAGTATCTTTATCTGTTTTGGTATCAAGGTAATGCTGTCCTCATAGAATGAATTTGGAAGTGTTCTCCCTCTTCTGTTTTTGGAATAGTTTGAGAAGAATAGTTATTAACTGTTTAAATGTTTGGTAGAATTCATCTGTGATGTCATCTGATCCTGGACTTTTGTTTGTTGGGAGTTTTTTGATTACTGATTCAGTTGCATTGCTAGTAACCATTCTGTTCAAATTTTGTTTCTTCCTGATCAGTTTTGGGAGGTTATGTTTCTAGGAATTGATCTATGTTGTCTGATTTCTTGGCATATAATTTTCATAATATTCTCTTACAATCCGTTTCTGTGGTGTCAGTTATTTCTCTTTATTTTTTTTTAAGATTTATTTAAGTCAGAGAAAGACAATTATCATAGGATCTCACTAGTATGTGGAATTTAAAAAACAAAACAGGTTCATAGGGGAATAGAGGAAAAAATAAAACAAGATGAAATCAGAGAGGGAGACAAACCAATAAGAGACTCTTAATCATAGGATACATGGTTGCTGGACGGGAGGGGGTATAGGGATGGGGTGGTGGCTGGGTGCTGGACATTAAGGAGGGCATGTGATGTAATGAGCACAGGGTATTATGTAAGACTGATAAATCACTGACCTCTACCTCTGAAACCAATAATACATTATATGTCATTTAATTGGATTTAAATTAAAAAAGACTTAAAAAATAATAATGAAGAATTTTATGAACCATTTTATGCCAGTAACTTTGTTAATCTTAATGAAAGGGACAAATTCCTTCAACGACAACTAGTATTAAAGCTCAATCAGGAAGAAATAGGTAACTGTAAGAACCTTATATTTATTAAAGTAATTGAATTTGTAAAAAAAAAAAAAAAAAGATTTATTTATTTTTAAGTAATCTCTCCACCCAAGGTGGGGCTCAAACCCACAACCCCAAGATCAAGAGTTATGTGCTCTTCTGACTGAGCCAGGGCCAAGTGCCCCTCTTTATCCTCTTTAATTTCTGATTTTGCTTATTTGAGTCCTCTTTTTTTGCTCATAAATCTGGCTAAAGGTTTATCAGTTTCGTTGATTTCAAAGTTCATTTTGGTACATTTATCAGTTCTGTTGTTTTTTCTTTGTTTCTAATCCTGTTTCTGCTCTAATTTTTATTACTTCCTTCTGCTGGTTTTGGGTCATGTTTGTTCTTTTTCCTGCTCCTTTAAGTGTAAGATTAGGTTGTTTGTGAGTTTTTTTTTTTTTTTGCCTCTTGAAGTAGGTTCATATTGCTGTAAACTTCCCTTTTAGAACCACTTTTGCTGCATCGCAAAGTCTTTGGAACATTGTGGTGCCATTTTCATTTGTCTCCATGATTTCTTGTTTGGCCCATTCATTGTTCAGTGTCATTTAACTTTCATGTATTTGTGTTCCTTTTTAAAGATTTTATTTATTTATTTGACAGAGAGAGAGACAGCTAGAGAGGGAACACAAGCAGGGGGAGTGGGAGGGGGAGAAGGAGGAGGGCCAAGCTGGAAGCCCGATGTGGGGCTCGATCCCAGGACCCCGGGATCATGACCTGAGCCGAAGGCAGACGCTTAACGACTGAGCCACCCAGGCGCCCCATGTATTTATGTTCTTTCCACATTTTTTCTTGTGGTTGATTACTAGTTTCATAAGGTTGTGGTTTGAAAAGATGCATCGTATAAGTTTGATTTTTTGAATTTGTTGAGTTTTGCGGCTTAACATGTCCATCCTGGAGAACATTCCATGCGCACTTGAAAAGAATGTGTGTTCTGTTTTTGGTCGGAATGTTCTGAATATAACTGTTAGATCCATCTGGTCCGTTGTGTCATTCAGAGCCACTGTTTCCTTGTTGATTTTCTGTTTGGATGATGTATCCATTGATGTAAGTGGGGTTTAAAAGTCCTCTACTATTATTGTGTTACTATCAATTACTTCCTTTGTTAGCTGCTTTCTGTATTTGGTTGCTTCCATGTTGGGTGCATAAATATTTACAACTGTTACATGTTATTGGATTCTTCCTTTTACTGTATAGTGTCTTTCTTTTGTTGAGTCTCTGTTTCAGAGTTTATTTTGTTTAATGTAAGCATTGCTACCAGCTTTTTTTCCACTCCATTTGCATGATTAATGCTTGTGCATCCTTTCCCTTTCAATCTGTATGTATCTTTAGGTCTGACAGGAATCTCTTGTAGGCTTCATATAGATAGGTGTTGCTTTTTTATTCATTCCCTTACCCTTTGTCTTTGGATTGGAGAATTTATTCCATCTACATTCAAAGTAATTATTGAAAGGTGTATACTTACTGCCATTTTGTTACTTGTTCCTTGGTTGTTTTTGTAGTTCTTCTCTATTCCTTCTCTTGCTCTCTTATGGTTTGCTGCCTTTCTTTAGTGATACATTTGGATTGCTTTCTTTGTATTTTTTTTTTTGCAATTTATTACTGTTGGGTTTTTTGGGGGGTTTTTGGTAAAGATTTTATTTATTCATGAGAGAGAGAGGCAGAGGGAAAAGCAGGCTCCCAAGGAGCAGGGAGCCGATGTGGGACTCAATCCCAGGACCCTGGGATCACGACCTGAGCTGAAGGCAGACGCTTAACCATCTGAGCCACCCAGGCACCCTGTTACTGGTTTTTGATTTGTGGTTACCATTAGGTTTGTATATAACATTTTGCATATAGATAGCAATCTGCTTAAGTTTGAACCCTTTCTTTACTCCTGTCTTTCCCCACCTACGTTTTAGGTATATGGGTTCATACTTCACATTCTTTTATTTTGTGAATCCCTTTACTGATATATATAGACTTCATTTTCCTGCTTTTGTGCTTCCTACTTTTCTTATTCCTACTTACGGTCTTTCTTTTCTACTCAAAGAATCCTCTTTAACATTTCTTGTAGGGCTAGTTTATTTGGTTATGAGTTCCTTTAACTTTTGTTTATCTGGGAAACTCTTTATGTCACCTTCTATCCTGAATGATAGCCTTGCTGGATAGAGCAATCTTGGTTGCAGGTGTCTTTTTTTCAGCACTTTGAATATTTCATGTCCCTCAGTCTGGCCTGCAAGATTTTTCCTGAAAAATCAGCTTTATAGCCATATGGGGTTTCCCCGTCTGTGTTTTCTTTTCTCTTGCTGCTGTTAAAATTCTCTCTAGCTACTTTTTGCCATTTGGATTACTCTGTGTCTTGGTGTGGACCTTCTTGGGCTGATTCTGTTGGGGTCTGTCTTGTGCCTCCTGGATCTGGGACTTGTTGACTTCCTCAGGTTTGGGAAGTTTTCAGCTATTTCTTCAAATTTTCTGCCCCCCTCTTCTGTCTCTTCTTCTGAGATCACTATAAGGTGGGTGTTTTACGCTTGATGGTGTCACTAAATTTCCATGGTCTATTTTCATTTTTTTATTACTTTTTCTCTTCTCTTAAACTTGATTGCTTTCTATTACTCTTTCCCCCAGGTCGCTGATCCGTTCTTCTGCTTTATCTAGTCTACTATTTATTCCATCTAGTGTTTTTTTAGTTCAGTTATTGAGTTCTTCCATCTCTGATGGGTTTTTATGTTTTCTCTTTTTTAAAAAAAGATTTTATTAATTTGAGAGAGGAGGAGAGAGAGAGTGGGGGGCGGTGAGGAGCAGAGGGAGGACAAGCAGACGTGGAGCTGAGCTGGGAGCCTGACGCGGGTCTCAATCCCAGGACCCTGCAATCATGACCTAAGCCTAAATCAGGAGTTGGACACTTAACCGACTGAACCACCAGGTGCCCCTTACGTTTTCTCTTTGTTCAGGGTCTCATTGAGGCCCCTTTTCATCAAGTCATTGAGCATCTTTATGGCCATTACTTTCAATTTCCTATCAGGTGTGTTACTTCTCTCCATTTCATTTAGGTCTCTTGCTGGGACTTACCCTGTTCTTTCATTTGGGACATTTCCGCATTTTATCTAACTCTCTGTGTCTGTTTCTGCATGTTAGGAATGTCAGCTATATCTCCTGCTCTTGTAAGTAGTGGCCGTGTGAAGAAGAGGTCCTGTAATGCCCTGCAGTGCAATGTCCCCTATTCACCAGAACCTGGCCCTTCAGGGTGTCTCATATATTTGTCCTATGAGCCCTGCTGTTGTGCCTGAGTCACTTTTGCCTTCAGTCATCTGTAGTGGTTTTGCCTGTTGGCAGGGTTTATCCCTGTGTTGTTAGTGAGCCAGTCCGGGACCACCTTGGGCTTGAGTTGAGTCAGACCAGGTATTTGCCAGAGATGCAGTAGCAAGGAACTGCATGTTGTTTTCCTTGTGTTGTCCCCTGAGAAGTTTTCATTGCCTGCAGTCAGACCTGATGTCTGCTCCCAGTCCACTGCTGGGGCCACAGATGGAATGGTATATATGGTTATGTTCCCCTTTCCCCAGGACAGGAGTCACTTTGGAGTTCTGATCCCTGTTGGGGCTGCTTGCACACTGCCAGGCCATGGGCAGGTTGGAGGGGTGAGTCCACAGGAGAACATGGGGGCAGGGCAAGCTGTTAGCAAACTAGGTGGAGAGTATTCGTGCTGTGCTAGTTCCCTGTACATGTCCGTGTATCTAGCCTGGGCGTTGGGGAGCGAAATTACACCTGCCTGCTTTTGTTCTTGGATAAGTTTCTTAAAGATCCCTGCCCCTCCAGCACTTGTTTGGAGATTAGTTACAAATGTCTTTCCCTTGTACTCCAGGCATTTCTTAAACTGCTGTATCTGTGCTATACCTCAGTGAGGTTGTTATACTATACTTTTAAGGGTGGGGACTCAGTTTCTGCTGGCGGTCCTGGCCCAGCCATCTGATTTTTTAAAGTTCCAGGTGTTGAGCCCCACACAAAGCCAAATGTTACAGGGATTCATCTTTCTGGTGCCTGGGATAGGGTCTGCTTCTCTCCTCTGTGCCTGCAATGGCCCTCCCTACTAGGGACTATTTCGTGAGCCAGCTTGATCCCCAAGCTCATCTCCACCCTTCCTTCTGCTTGCCATGTAGCCACTTGTCTACCTTTAGCCATGGAGAGTATGTTCTGCCAGTTTATGTATCATTTTCTGGGTTATTTGTACTGATGTGGGTGTGATCTTAGGTGTATTTTGGGGATGAGGTGGTTTAGGATCCTCCTAGTCTGCCACCTGTCCCTACCACCTGTTTCTGATAAAGGGTCTCCCTGATTGTGAATTTGATGTATTTGAAAACGTTTATTATGTATTTTAATGCTATACCATCATACTTAATTTGTGACTTTGTCTTCACAGTAATTAGTTCCTCTTTACTGCCTATTTTGAATTTTGCCAACTTGATATTAACTGATTAATACACTCACACCTTTTTGAGAATTTATGTAATCTTTGTTTTGTAAAAAAAAAAAAAAAAAGCTGAGAAACTTACAAAGAAAAATGCATGAAACAGTTCAGTTTGACAAATTATCATACAGAAATATTTCTGTAGGCATCACCCAAGTCCGTTAATAGAGCATTGTCAGCACCTCAGATGCTCCCCTATGCATTTTGAATCACCATACCCTCCTCTCCCTGAAGAGTGAATTACTGTCCTGACTTTTTGAAAATTTGTTTCATTAAAAATATTTTTACTATACACCCACACTTATATATTATGTACATTTGTTTAGCAGTGTTCCTTTTAAAATTTTATAGTTAAGTCATATTGTGTGTCTTTTGGGCTCAGTGTTTTAGTTGGAAGGTTCATCCATGTTGTATTTAACTAAGTTCGTTTATTGTAATTATTATATATTTTTCCATTGTATAGATTTAGGATTTTCTTTGTATATATTTCTCAGTTTGTTTTAACATTTCTGTGTCTTTTTGTAGCATATAAGTAAATATAGGAGTCTTTAATAAGTGTATTTAATCTCCTATTGAATAAAAAACGGAGTGTATATTTTAATCCTTAGCTTCTTTCAGATACTACTCTTGAAACTTCTGTTCATCTGTCAAATTTGAAGAGTTAATAGCCATTTTACCCCAGCAAGCAAAGACATTGATATCACTATCCCACAGGTTTTTACACTTTAACACCTTTCAAGTTTTGTTGAAAATCTGAATTTTACTTACTACACTATTATACAAGGTACTATAAAACTTGGAAAATAAATAGGTTTTCAAAATTTGAGGGTATTTGGTTGCTCATCTTAGTTTCCTGTATCCTATTATTTTCCCTTGTTTTGCTTCACTGTGATTTATTAATTCTTTAATAAAAAAAGACACTTTTCAACAATCATATATATGATTGATAGCTCCTTGTTCACATAATTGATTAGTTATTATTTTTAGGTTCCAGCAAATTTATATTATAGAATTTTGACTAAAGTTACTCATTTGTTATAGCTTGTATTTTTGCAAATGCATAGTTTGATAGTGATTTTTTTTTTCTTAAGTTTTCTGTAAAATTGTAGGATTTTTCTTTGGTCTTTGGAATATACACATTTTACCAGCTTGTCTCTTGAGGAATCTGTTTAAATTATTCTTTTCAGTCCTTGATATAGACCCTTTAGGTCTAAAGAGCTGTGCCTTAATCTCAGGAAAATTGCCTTGCTTTATTTAATGGTGCTCCTCTTCTGTTTCTGAGTACCATTTTAGATGGTTTTAGACGTTTTGAGTTCATTTTATGTATTCCTTACTTTTCTTTTACTACACCTATTTGTGTTTTGTTTTGGTACTGCTTTCTAGGAGTTGGTATTTCTCTAATTGTTCATTTGTGTTTTAAATGCTGAAAAATTTTTTTAAGTTTTTTTTTTTTTTTTTATTCATTTGAGACAGAGAGATACAGAGAGAGAGAGAGAGTAGGAGCAGTGGGGAGAGGCAGAGGGAGAGGGAGAAGCAGACTCCCCGCTGAGCAGGGAGCCTGATGCGGGGCTCGATCCCAGGACCTGGAGATCATGACCTGAGCCGAAGGCAGACGCTTAACGACTGAGCCACCCAGGCGCCCCAATGCTGAAAATGTTTTATAATGGTTTTTGTTTTTACAATTAGAGTTTTTAAGTTTATTTTTTCAAAGGTTTTCAATATTTGGAATATTTCCTCTTATTTCCTCTTACCTCTGAGCATATTAATGTTTTCTTCTGTTTGCTACTAGATTTTTCCTCATGGATTAGTTCTGTTGGTATTAGGACACCTCAGGATTGTACGTGTTTGTTGATCAAGGTGATACCGGTAGCTGGAATGCATTTCCTCACTGAAGAGAGAGCCCCTTTGCCAGTCTTGATAGCAAATTGTAGTTAGAAGTGTCCTTTACTTTGTAATTGTGAGCAAGGAGGAAGCACTTGGAACTTTGATATCTTCTCTACATGAAAATATAGATTGTCACCTGGACTGACTTTCCCACATAGTTTTCGTGGTTAACTAGGGCACTGCTGCTCTCCTCCTTCTGGCCCTTAATTAGCTCATTGGGGAGGTTGTCTTTGGGGGGCAGACATGTGAATTCGTCCAGTGAAGTGGAAAAGTGGATAGTAATGGAGAATAAGGGGAGAAGAAAGTGCATCTGTTTTCTAGATTTTTAATTTCAGTATTTGTTTTAATTAACTTTTTTTCTCAGAACTCTCAGTATGTCTTGTTACTCAGAAGTTTTGCTAGGAAAACTTCTAGGAAAAAAAATTCCACTATTTTGGAATTGTTTTTTGACTCGGTGCTGGGATTTCCTTTGTTTTGTTTCTTAGTCTTCCTACCCCCTGCCTTTAAAAAAATTTTTCTAGGGAGTCTCTGATGCTTCTATCAATTTGTTTTTTTTATTTCAGTTGGATTTCAGGAGGAGGAGGAAAAGGGTATGAGGGAGCTTAGCATCTTTTTCATTTCTTTGTTGTATCACTGGGTTTAATGAACACTTAAAATTTTCATGAAGAATCCAATAAAGAATCTTTTTTAAAGATTTTATTTATTTATTTGACAGAGAGAGCGAGAGCAGGAACACAAGCATGGGGAGAGGGAGAGGGAGAGGGAGAAGCAGGCCTCCCGCCGAGCATGGAGCCCGATATGGGGCTCGATCCCAGGACCCTGGGATCACGACCTGAGCTAAAGGCAGACGCTTAACAACTGAGCCACCCAGGCACTCCCCCCCCCATAAAGAATCTAATTAAGAACCTTGCTCTTCCATTCTCAGTTTACTGGTTTATATGCTGAATCTATGGGCATCTTATAATTGAATTATTTTCCCTAAATGTCGAGAAACAAAAATTATGGTACTTGGTGCGCAGCAGTTATAGGAAGTATTTATAACTCTGTACTTCATTTATGTACCTTATACGTTATATATGGGAGTGAAAGTATTACATTTTTTGTTGATGCTTACTATTTTTGGAAACTATGCCAGTAGTTGAAATTTCTAATATAATACTTAATTGTTCTTTCCTAGAATTTGTTGTTCTTGGATAGGATCGTTCATATAATTACTGTAATGGTGGATTGCATTGACTTCTCACCATACAATACTAAGTATCAGCCCAAAGTTAAATGTAAGTACTTTTTTTTTACTTTGTTCACCCACTGTTTCATAAACACAATTGTCTAAACTGTTGTCAAGATCAAATCCTAGTATCTTTTCCAACCTCATTTTACCTGCTTTAGATGTTGTATAACCATGTCATATGGTTGGCATACAACTATATTGTATAACCTTGGTATGCTAGGAGCTCACATGTTCTTGCACACGCTTGTGATCTCTCCTGTCTCTATCACACACACACAAAAACCTCTTTCCTCCTTTGTATACAATAGAAAGATCAATATTATCCTAGTTAGAGATTGCTAATATGAGTGATTTTACTTATTCCATCTTAGACAAGGAATTACCTGGGCAGGAAACTTTGATGTTTGTCAAAATGTTCTTTCTTGTCCCATTACTGGTGACGTTAACTTTTATTGGTTGGATAAGACAGTATCTGCCAGGTTTTCTATTGTAAGTACCTATGAGTAATAAATTAATATTTTGTGGCAGATTCTTTAAGACTATGTAAATATCCTTTTTCTTAGCAAACTTTCACCCATGAATTTATCATCCATTAATGCTTCTTGCCTAAAGCTCTAAGATGATTACCAGAATAGATCACATTGTTTCATTTGATTATATTGAATTGTATCAAGATGCTTATCTCCTTTGTCTTTAATTACATTAATTCTAGAAGCTGTCCCTGTTACTTATTTCATATTTTCATAGTAAATCGTTCTATACTCAGGGTCATGAGTTCAGGCCCCACTTTGGGGCCTTAAAAAATATAAAATTCTACAATTGTTGAGCACTACTGGGCACCAGTCACTTCCAGGTGCAAATGACATCCTAATGTAAGCTATAGCTTCGTTTTTTCCCCATATATATTTTTTTAAGATTTATTTATTTATTTTAGAGAGAGAGTGAGAGATTGTGCGTGAGTGCAAGCAGGGAGGGGCAGAGGTAGAGAAAAATCTCAAGCAGACTCCCTGCTGAGCAGGGAGCTGGACTCGAGGCTCAGTCTCAAGATCCTGAGTTAATGACCTGAGCCAAAATCCAGTCAGCCACTTAACCAACTGAGCCACCCAGGTGCCCCTCCCTTATTTTATTTTTATCACTGTGGTGTTCTGTTATTCAGTGGTTTATAATTATTACTAATACTTATGCTCATGTTGGCCTGTATAACCATTTCATTTGTTTCCATTATTTTTTGAGACCTTTGGCATAAGACAATCAGGCTCATCCTGCACTTCTTGTCCTTCAGCCTGGAACCAGCCATATTTCCAAGGAACATTGTTCCTTTTGCTGAGGATGAATGGCATTTAGAAACCGAGATCTATTCGTTATTATTAAGATGTCATTGCTCCGGATCCTCTTGAGTAGACAAGTGTTGGATAGGTGTCATGTGATTCATGGCTCTCTTCTCAGCCTTAACATCCTGGCCTGGAATTTTTGGGTGGCCATTCCAATTTACATTCATGTCTGGGAAACCGATTCTAGGGAAGAAGGTTGACTTCCTTTTGTTAGTAACACTTGTTTGTCATTTCACCACATATTTTTTCATCAACAAGCACTGATTTAGGGCCCCTGGGTGGCTCAGATGGTTAAGCGTCTGCCTTCGGCTCAGGTCACGATTTCAGGGTCCTGGGATCGAGTCCCGCATCGGGCTTCCTGCTCCTTGGGAGCCTGCTTCTCCCTCTGCCTCTCTCTCTCTGTCTCTGTCTCTCATGAATAAATAAATAAAATCTTTAAAAAAAAAAAAACAAGCACTGATTTAGTTTTCTCTTAAATCTGAGATATTTTACCTTAAGAGAATGGATTCTTTGAAGGAAAGAAAGGTAATTTTTGAATATGTATGATTTCCTTGACAGATGTGGGTTTATCCCTATAGGTAGGTATCTGCAGGATCTAAGAACAGTACATAGGAGGGGCACCTGGGTGGCTCAGTCGTTAAGCAGTTAAGCATCTGCCTTCGGCTCAGGTCATGATCCCAGGGTCCGGGAACGAGCCCCGCCTCGGGCTCCCTGCTATGCCAGAGGTCTGCTTCTCCCTCTCCCACTCCCCCTGCTTGTGTTCCCTCTCTTGCTGTGTCTCTGTCAAATAAATAAATAAAATCTTTAATTAAAAAAAACAACAATACACAGGAAAGTCAGACAGTGCTTTTAAGATATATCTTTTTCTTTAAATCTAGGCTTGCTTTTTTTGGATTCTTTCTGAGGATTTGGATCTGTGACTTCTTGAGTGTTATTTGTAGGGTTCAGTGTATTATAGATGAGCCAGGGAGCAATAATTTCTAAGTGAAATTTTGTTTCTTATTTTAAAAATTGACTTTTAAAATTTAATTTTGGAACTTTTTTTTTTTTTTTTTTTAAATATTAGAGTGCTTGCATGTGAGTGGGGCGGGGGGAGGGGGAGAGAATCTTCAAGCATACTCCCCAGTGAGTGCAGAGCTTGTCTCAGGGCTTGATCCCACCACCAATGAGATCATGACGTGAGCTTAAACCAAGAGTTGGACACTTAAGTGACTGAGCCAGTCAGGCACCCCATGGACCCTGTCTTATGATTTAGTACTTTCTTACAAATCAGTTGTTGAAATTCAGAGAATATAAACATATGAAATGCATTTTATAACTCCTTAGAGAAAATACTCATTTTTCTAGACTTCTTGATCTGCCAAATAGTTTTTCTTTGTCTCTGCTTCGGTTGTAAAGACAATGTTGTGATACTTATCCACTAATGGTATATCGTTTTAAGGTTTGTAGGTATCACTCTACAGAAATACGTATATTAGAAGTATCTGTCATTTTTTTAGGTGTATTTGTCACTTAAATGAGGTATAAATTGTAAAGAAGTACAGTAACACTTTTCAAAGTATTTGAGTATTTAATAAATTCAATTTTATCTTAGCACCACAGAGACCTTCAGATTGGTCCAAAAAGAAGAAAGAACCTCTAGGGAAATTGGCTTCTTTATTTAAACTTACTGTGAGAGTGATCTATTCTTTCCACACTCTGAGCTTCAAGGAAGTACATTCTGATACTCTCCTCACTGTTGGCAACTCAATCACCAGTATTCTTTCTAATGTACTTGGACGTATTTCTTTGTCTTCTATGATCCGAAAAATATTTGCAACTTTAACAAGACCTCTGGCATTATTTTATGAAAACTTAAAGTAAGTATTTAGAATTTCTACTTAATAACTTTAAATTACATGTCTTTAGATCTAGGTAGCAAACTTTTGTCATTTTCCTAATCCGCTTGTTGTTATGGATGGTAATTGCTAAAATTTAGTGAAGGGGATAATATATTAACCTGCATTTGTTAAAAAGATAGTTCAAATCACACAAAAATACGAGGTAGAAATTGGGAGTTTGTAAATTTTGTGTGCTAGTTCAACCCCCCTTTTCAATTTAGTACATACCTTTTCAGATTTGATAATACAAACAAGCATACCTGTTAAACATGATGTATATGAAGCCATGCCTGACATCCTACTTTGCAATTCAGTACATGGTATACCCTTAAAATATTGTATGCATCTTGCACCATTCATCTAAGAATCTCATTCTCTTTGATGTCTGCAGAGGGTTCCATAAGACTTTTATACCCAATTTTATACTTGCAGTTTAATGGACATACATGTTAGGAGACATACATGTTTTTCTAAGCTTTTCCCTCCTAACTTAACAGTATTACAGTTGAACATATTTGTACACATGTCAGTGTCCACGTTTGCCACTACTTCTGCAGAAAGAGGTCCTACCTAGATGTCACATTGTTGGTTCAAAAGGTATACACATTTAAATTTCTGAATTACCGTGTAAAAATTTAATTTACATTATCCTTTACATTTGAATTGAAGCAAGCAGTGTCTTGAACCCTGAAAAATCCCAAATGACATAACTTTGTTAAAAAGCAATTTGAAAGGATTCAACGATGTTTTTTCTAGCAAGCTTATGTGGTTCAGTCACAATAGTCTGTCTTTTATAAATTCATGGAGAAAGTTTTAGGAACAAATTTTATAAAAGTACAAAGTAGTACCCCAAATATATTAGCTTTTTGCACATCTTTTAGTCTTTAAGCATAAAAATAATTTATGCTTTTTAAAAGAGGTACAGAAACAAGTATTAGTATTTTGAGGTCTATTCTAGATGTTTTTCTGTGGTTCATTTTTTAAAGATAGGTTTGTTTCATGTTTTAATGTTTGATAATTTGACATTTTTAAAATTAAGTCTTGGGGCACCTTCTTATATCACTTACAACATGTCTCATTTTTATGGCTGCATTACATATTTTTAGGTTTAACTTTCTAAAATGTAAGTGGTACTCTTGTGTTTTTCTTCCCAGGCTTGATGAAGTTCCTAAAGTGTATAGTTGTATGAGCAACAAGGTAAAAATGGACAGTTGTCTGTAAAACATACTTTCATGGTGAAAAAAATGTTAGGGTTTAGGTAATTGTCTTCCTTATATATAGTTCTGATTTGTAAAAGGATTATACTTCCATTTTAATGGACATTTGATAACATGACATGGGCACATAGTTTTTAAAGAAGGATTGAATAATGTTGCTTAAAATTCATACTCCCCACCTCCTATCTTACCTCTTTATACATGAGGGTAATTGGTTCCAGTATTGTATAGGTGAAACTTTTGGGTAGTTAATTGTTAATCTCTGTTTATGAGAGAACGTAGTTTTTTCCGTTAATGGAAAATAAGTTTGAAATCAAGGTCTTATATCGATAATTACAGTAAATTCACCTGAGAATTTGTCAGGTTATAATCATATTTAAGGCTACAGATGGGAGGTTTTTGTTTTTGTTTTTAAGATTTTTATTTATTTATTTGACAGAGACAGCGAGAGGGAACACAAGCAGGGGAAGTGGGAGAGGAAGAAGCAGGCTTCCCGCTGAGCAGGGAGCCCGATGCGGGGCTCGATCCCAAGACCCTGGGATCATGACCTGAGCTGAAGGCAGACGCTTAACAGCTGAGCCACCCAGGTGCCCCATATGGGAGCTTTAAAAAAAAAGTTTGAATTTAAAAAATTGAAATAGTAACATATTGTGAGTTGTTTAGTATGCTTCGGGCTTTTATTTTTCCTGTTTTAAAAGAACATTTCCATAGGTTATCCTAATAAAATTTTCCTTTTTCCTAGTTAGAAAAGCTACTGGGAGAGATAATTGCTTGTCTACACTTCAACTACACTGGGACTTACGACAGCGAACTTCTTGAACACATCTCTCCGTTATTATGCATAATATTTTTGCACAGGAATAAACAGATTAGAAAACAAAGTGCTCAGTTCTGGAACGCCACATTTGCTAAAGTGTCAACGTTGACTTATCCTGAAGAGTTAAAGTATGCTAACCACAAAACTATTTTATATAGTTACTATGATTATGTAAATTGCTATTTTGGTCTTAACATAAATTTTTCTTATGAGGAATCATTGCAGAACTTTCCTCAGTTCAAATGTTAATTTGTAATACATGGTAACTATTAAACATAACTTGACCTTTTACTTTGGTCCTTAGAGTAACCGGTGGTTTTAGGAACATAAAAAGCAGTGTTAAATTTTTCTTAATAAAAGAAATATAAAAGGCAAGAAATTGGTGGTTATTAAATCTGGGTGATGTGTACACGGGAATTTAATTTAATAGTCTACTTTTGCTTGGAATTTTGCCTGATAAAAATTGGGAAACTTCTTAAGAAAATTTGGGAACTGAAGAGGTTAGCAAAAAACTAAATGTTTTACGTTTGTCCCAGTTTTGTGTGTGTAGAATGAGAAACAGTCTTTAAGGTGGATATATTTTGCCACTTTAAAATCATAATTGAAGTGTTCTTGTTAACATATTATCAGTATTCACCAGTACTGCTTGACTCAAGGTGTATATGTTTATGTACTTTTTTAAAGACCAGTACTAAGACAAGCCAAAGAGAAATTTCTGTTGCTTTTACCTGGTTTGGAAAATGTTGAAATTATGGAGGAATCCAGTGGACCATATTCAAATGCAGTAAGTTGAGGTTTTTTACTTTTGAATGATGTTTGAGTAGTTTGTTTATTGGCTTTCAGTGTAATTTTTTAAAAGACAGAGTCTTAGAATGTTTTTTTTGACATGATAAACGAGTAAAGCTTAAGCATAAGAGCATCATAATATAGGGTTTTTTATAAAGTCTGTTGCCTGGCTTGAAACACTTTTTTTTAAAATTGAAGTATAATCGACATAGAGTATCCTGTTTCAGGTATACATCATAGTGATTCGATATTTTTATACATCATAAAATGATCTTTGTAAGTCTAGCTACCATCTGTTATAAAAAGTTATGACAATATTACTGACTGTATTCATATAGTGTATATTACATCCCCATGACTTAACTTATTTTATAACACGAAGTTTGTACTTTTTAATCCCCTTCACCAATTTTTCTGTCCCCAACCAATCCCCCTCTGGTAACCAACAGTTTGTTTCCTGTCTTTGAGTCTGTTTTCTGTTTTGTTCGTTCATCTTATATTTTAGATTCCACATGTTAAGAGAATTCGTACAGTATTTGTCTTTGTCTGACATTCACTTAACATAATACCCTCTAGGTCAGTCAATGTTGTCACAAGTGACAAGATTTCATTCTTCTTTATGGTCGGGTGATACATTGTTTCTATTATATTGGTTATTGTAAGTAATGCTGCAGTGAACATGAGGGTGAACATCTCTTCAAATTGGTGTTTTTGTTTTCTTTGGACAAATACCCGGAAGTGAAACTACTGGGTTCAATTGTAGTTCTATTTTTAATTTTTTGAGGCACCTCCATACTGTGTTTCATAGTGGTCGCACAGTTTATATTCCCACCAGCAGTTGTACGAGGGTTCCCTCTTCTCCATATGTTTGCTAGCACTTGCTGTTCTTTCTTTTCCATAATAGTCACTCTTAATGGTGTGACGTGATACCTCATTGTAATTTTCCTTTGCATTTCCTTGGTAATGATAGTGATGTTGAGCATATTCTCATGTGCCTGTTGGCCCTCTATATCTTTGGTAAAACATCTATTCAAGTCCTCTACCCATCTTTTAATTGGGATATTTTTTAAATATAAAGTTCCATGAGTTCTTTATAAATTTTGGCTGTTAACCCTTTATCAGGATGTATTGTGAATATTTTCTCCCATTCAGTATATTGCCCTTTCATTTTGTTTATGGTTTCCTTCACTGTGCAAAAGGTTTTTAATTTGATGCAATTTCATTTGTTTATTTTAGCTGGGTTTTTTTGCCCTTTGGCCTAAAATAATTTTCTGATTTAAGGGCAGGAAATTTCACCATAGATTCTCAGGTAAATAGTCTCTGATTCTTGTTCATTAATGATCCTTTTTGAACTATGGCATTTAGTGTGTATTCCTTTGCAAATGTAATTATTAAAATACATGGTTAAGTGTTGCTTTAGGTAAACCAGGAATAATAGTTACTGGTCTATGTCTAAGCACGAGCTGTCCTTCATTTTCTCTGTTCTTCACGTCAAATCTTATTCCTCCTGTCAGAAAAACACATCTTTGCTATCATATAACCCATTTGGAACAAGGTTACTTTGGCTAATAATAATTACTGTCTGAGGATCAAGCAGTAAAGGCATGAGTATTACATATCCATGAGGTAGGACATCATTAGACAACTTTTTTCCTATTCAACAACAAATGGAGTCTTGGCTGTTAATTGTTTAGAACCTGTAAGAGAAAAAAAGTTAGCTACCTAAGCACTCCAGTTTTTGTTTTTTGGCTAAAATAAAATTTTCTTATCAGATAATTAGACTTGTTGAGACTTGTTTGGTATAATTTGTCCTGAAAAAGTCTAAAAGGGACATGGTAGGTAATATTTTGTATCATGCATGCCTTATTGTTTGATGTTTAAAGTTTTATGGCTGTGATTGTTTCTTAGAAATATTCCCAGTAATAGGAGGGGTCTTTGAGTTCATTAGTTTGATTCATTTTTAGTATTTATATGGTGTATCTTCTTTTTAGAATTTGTAAAATTCTCAAAATATTCAGAATTCATAAAATTTATAAAAATGGTGCAAAATAACTACTGTATGAATTAGAGATGTTAATGGCTCTTTTCTTTGATATGATTTTAATAAGTGAATAATGAGAAGGAATTTGATATTTGAAATGAGTATTATACTGGAATTTTCAAAGCATGAAAAGGAGAAATAGAACATTTGCACTTAAAAATTGTTTTATTTTTAATAAAACAGACAGAAAATTCACAGTTAAATATGAAGATAAGTGGCATGGAAAGAAAATCAAGTGGAAAAAGAGATTCTTTTTTGGCACAAACAAAGGATGCAAAAGAAAACAAGAAACCACCAGTCAAAGTATGTTTTTCCAAACTTAAATAGAACTTTTAATATAAAAGTAGATGGTAGCTTGAGAATATACAGCTTCTAATTGGGAAAAAAAAGTGATTAAAGGCTAAATAAAAGATAGGGTTAAAGGAGAATAACAGAGCTTGGTCTAAAAAGACTTAAGATAGTGTGGAAATCTAGAAGCTTTGTGAAATGATGCACTTACTAAAGTTAAGTCTGCTTATTATGTAGCATCCAGGTGCGCCTGGGTGGCTCCATTGGTTCAGTGCCTGCCTTTGGCTCAGGTCATGATCCCGGGGTCCTGGGATCAAGCCCCACATTGGGCTTCTTGCTCAGTGGGGAGCCTGCTTCTCCCCTGCCTGCCGCTCCTCCTGCTTGTGCGCGTGTGTGCACTCTCTCTCTCTCTCTGACAAAATCCTTAAAAAAAAAATGTGTAGCATCCATTAAGTATAGTTAATTCAGGCAGTAGCCCCCTTGAGATGGAATGAACTCTATGTATGTTAGTTATAGCATAGGTAGCATAAGAGAACATTTTAGAACTTCTGTTATTGAATAGAAAGAGAACACCTAGGTAAGATATCTGTTTTGGCCTCATATCTAATACCCCTAATCTTACTAATTGCCAGTTAACTGATTTTCAGACAATAATTCTCTCCTCCGTGACTTTCAATAAGGGTATTCTAGAATATTGAAACCATGGCCCTGGCAAAAATGAAAGAAAAAATGCTATTTTTAAAGAACGGCTGTACTGTAGCAACTTTAAAGTAGAATGAAAACAATTGCACTGAAAATGTGTAAAAATAACAGTACCAATGTTACTGGTATGGAGCGTGTATTATTTCGGTGACTTTTACTTAATTTGACTTAGTTTATGCTTCAACTTGAGAGCTGCTGATATATTCTCTTCTTGCCACATCACTTGATTTCCATATGTTGGCCGGAAAAACATACTTGTCTGTGCTTTGTTGGTAAGTAAGTTGCCTACTTTTAAAGAGGTGTAATTTTATTTTCTGAATGTTTATTAAAAGCAGAATGAAAGGGAAGGACATTGTACTAATTATTAACCAAGGATATCCTATAGGTTTGAACTTCAAACTTCCTAGTCATTATTGAATAACTTCACTAGAGCGCTGGAATAGAGATTGATTGAAGTGTTGGAAAATCATTTGGAAACTCAGACGTACATTTGCCTTTTATAAATTTGCAGTTGAAATTAGAATCGTCTTCTGCCAAAACAAAGAGTGAAATGCCTTTGGAAGAGGAAAAGTCTATTGACTTTGTGTTTATACCTCCAGAAGGAAAAGAAGCAAAGGAAAGAATACTAACTGAACATCAGAAAGAAGTATTCAAAACAAAGAGGTTTGTAGCCTTTTATCTTGAATTGGGTATTCTGTACCTATATTTAGATTTCATGCGGTAACTGTAACTTTGTGTTTAGAACTAAAATACTACATATAATATGCTATATTTTAATGCCAAAAAGATATGCCAAACGTGGCTGCGTTTCATAATATATACAGTTACTTAGTAATGTGCCAAAGGTTTATGCATTCAGAGCTGAATCATTAATGGAGGTAGTGTTGGAGAAGGTAGAGAAGATGATTTCATGGAAAATAAACATCTAAGCCTTAATTTTACATTGTTCTTAAAAGATAACTAGATGTGCAAATCTAAGTTTAATTTCTAATTATAGGAATACCACATTTTGAAGTTATTTATGTAAGATCTTTTTCAGATGCGATATTCCTGTCATGTATAATAATCTGGATGTTTCACAAGACACTTTGTTTTCTCAGTATACCCAGGAAGAGTCCATGTAAGTATGGAAGCTGTTGAAGTAACTGGTTTTCTAATTTTTAATTAAAAACAGTATTTTAATTCATACATTTTTACTTTAGGGAAATTCCTGCTTTAACTGAAAAATCAAAGGAAGATTCCAAGGTGATACCTAAGGTATATTTGGTATTTCATGTTTGGGGGTTTTTAGAATCGTTCCATTATGAAATCTCTTGTATTAATTTTAAGATATATTGCATAATCTCATAACTCTCACTGATAGACTTTCACAGAATTGTAGTTACTGTGTTTGTGGATGTGTGTGAGTGTATGCGTGTTTAAAGTAAATATATTTGGCTTTTAAAAATATTTATAATTAGAAACAAATTAATGGGCATCTGTCACCACCTTTGGAATATTTGCAAAATACTGAAAGTCAGTGATTTGCCTTTTGAATTCCTGAAGTTTTACACTACGATTTCCCTCAGAAATCTTGTTTGTTGTTTAATCTATATACATGTGTACGTTTCTGTGCAGGAGGAACAAATGGAAAGTGACATTGTTATTTCTCAAGATGTCATGGAAAACTGTGGTATGGATGAGCATCTTGAAAAGGTTTCTCTTTCAAATAATGACTGTGGTTCTAATGAGGAAATGAGTCCAGAAGTACCGAGCAGTAATAATGATGCCAGAAAGAAAGCTTTAATTTCATCAAAGAAAACGACCGAATGTGTATCTAATGCAGAAAATACTTCTGGTCTCAACAGTAGCTCAGTTTCTAATACCATTATTTCTGGAACTCCCCCACAGCCTACAAGTCGGAGGCAAACCTTTATTACTTTGGAGAAGTTTGATGGTTCAGAAAATAGACCTTTTAGTCCGTCCCCCTTAAATAATATGTCATCAACTGTAACAGTGAAAAATAACCAGGAAGTCATGGGTAAAACAGATACTCCACCAAAAGCAAAGAAAAGAGAAATGATTTTTGCAAAATGTGATTCTGAAAAAATAGCACATGGAATTAAGAGATCAAGCCGGAGGTCAAGTAAAGCTGAACAAATAGGGAACAAAAGGTCTAAACTCTTAATGAGATCCGATCAAGAGAAAAATACTCAGGAATCTATTGATGTCACAGTAGTCTTAGAAAATAACCCACCTGGTTTGCTTAATCAAACAGAATGTATGTTAGATAATCAGGCTCATCTCTCTGAATCTGTGATGGAATATGAGGATACAATGCTTAAACCAACAATAGAAAATGTAGTATTATTAGAAAACAATACTATAGAAGAGAAAACTTTAGGAATCAGTTTGGAATCCAAAGAAAATACACCCCCAGCTATAATACCAGCAGATCAAATGGTAGATGAGGATAGTCCTGTTCAGATAACTCCAAATCAAAAAACGCTTAGACGATCCTCAAGGCGACGTTCAGAAGTAGCAGAGCCTACCACTGACAGCCAAGAGAAAGAAAATAATCATCAAAAAAAAGAAAGACGTAAGGAAGAAGAAAAGACCCTTCAGAAAAGTCCGTTGCATGTAAAAGATGATGTGTTACCTAAGCAAAAACTGATTTCTGAACAAACTGTACAGGAAAACTTAATTGAGAAAGGAAATAATGTACACGAGAAGACTTTTGGGGAAACCAGCACTACTGCTGAAATTGATGAAAGTAAAAGAAAGCTAGACCTTGAGAATATTAAATCTGAGGGAGATGGTGCCCAGGACTTTGCAGATAAGTCCTCTGAAAAACCAGTAAGTGGTCGAACACGGTATCAAACAAGAAGAGCATCCCAAGGTTTACTTTCCAGCATTGAAAACTCAGAATCTGATAGTTCTGAGGCAAAAGAAGAAGGTTCTAAAAAGAAGAGATCTGGAAAATGGAAAAACAAAAGCAGTGATAGTGTTGACATTCAAGATCAGGAGGAGAAAGTGATAAAACAGGAATGTGTAAATGTTGACAACCAGACACTTGATTGCAAAGCAAATTCTGAAGTAGAGAGAGACCTAAAATCTCAGATTTGTGAACAAAAAGATGAGAGTAATAATGTAACTCTTGAAGATTCTACAGTATCTTCAGATTTATTGCAGGTTTCTGATGACGTGTCAACTACTTACGAGGGAAAAAGTAAAACCAACAAATGTACAGAATATTCCTTTTCAAACCCTTCTGTGCCAGAATCAAATCTAAGGACTAGAAATGCCAGCAAGAGATTACAAAAACGAGATTCTATAGAAAATAACACCGTGGGAGAATCCTCAAAAATAGGGACATCAGACATTTCTTTGCTTTCTGAAAAAACTTTTCAAACACTTGAATGCCAGCATAAGAGAAGTAGGAGGGTAAGGAGATCTAAAGGTTGTGATTGCTGTGGAGAAAAATCACAGCCTCAGGAAAAGTCATTCATTGGGTTAAAGAATACAGAAAACTATGATGTAAAAGTCAATGAAACAAAAAAGACAGATATGCAAACACCTGTAAATGTATCAGAGACTTCTAAAGCTAATTTGTGCTCTGAGGTAAAACTTTCAGATGAACATAATGGTGTGAATTTTCATTTGGGACTCAAGGAGGAGAGTGATACTGTTAATGATTCATTAATTATATCTGAAAGTGAGTTGAAAGAAAATACTATTCAAAACCCTCTTCCTTCTGAAGTAGTAAATTTTGAAGAAGAAACTTGTGATATGGTTTCTGAAGAAGCAGCACCTCTTGAAAGCCAAGAGCCATCCAATAAAAAATGTAAAACTGTTAGCCCATGTTTAGGTGATTCCAAAGATAATTCACTGGAATGTTCTACTTTGGAGACCAAAGAAGAAAAGTCAGAGGCTATCTTGGAAAAGGAATTAAGTATAGAGAACATTGTCAATGTTGAAACAGATGCATGTAAAGCTAAAGCAAAATTCAATCCAGAAGAAGTAGAAGCTATTGAATTGGATGTAGAAAGTGATAAATCTGAAGCTAGCTTTTCTGAACAAAAGAGTACCGAAACTGGTATTCGTGAAGAAGAGGTAATGGAGATAAATAGTGAAAGAAGTGATGAATCTGAAGCAGAGGCAGCTGAAAAACTGAAGGCTGAAGAAGCAGTAACTGAAGAATTTAATTCTGGTGTTGGTCATTCTGATAATACCACAGAAATGAGTGCTCAGGTAGAGATATCTGAACAAACAGCAGTTGGGGAATTAGATGAAAGAAGTGACGAATCTGGTCCAGGCTCATCTGAAGAAATGAATGCTGAAATGGAAAATTGTGAAGAGACAGTGATTGGTGAGGTGAGTGCTGAAGCTGATCAAGTCAATGAAACAGAGGACAGGGACTCGACTACCAAAATCTCTACTAAGCCTGTACAAGCCGAAACAAAGACTTCAACTATGGAAATCGGCAGTTTTGTTCTCAGCACACTTGGGATGAGCACTGAAGAAGGAAAAGTTGACTCTAATGAAACTGAAACAAATACTGAACTTAATAAGTCTGAAGAAACAACATCAGATGACAATCGAGTGGTGGGGGGAAATGATGAGATTTTACAGCAAGTTCACCATACTTCAGAGAAAGTGGAGGAAACATCACAGTCTCTGACATCTGAAACAGCCATCTCTGAACTAATAACAGAAGACAATAATGCATCTCCTCAAAAATTAAGGGAACTTGATCCTTTACTTGTATCAGCAAATGGCAGTCCTAGTGGCATGCAGACACGCTGTGTATGGTCTCCTTTGGCTTCTCCATCGACCAGCATTTTAAAGAGAGGACTAAAAAGGCCTCAGGAAGATGAGGTATCGTCACCTGTTCACAAGGTAGGGGAATTGAGGCTGAATATTAATAAGTCCATATTTGAGTATTTTAGCCATACAGTGGTTCCTGGTGAATGACAGATTTTAGATTAATAGAACCAACACATTTTAAATAATTACAGCGACTAGGGAAAAGGGCAGGTAGAAGAAAAAGTGTTGATAAAAGGGGACTGAAGCCCTTAGATACTCCTTTACTTTAGGACACTAAAGATCTTCAGCCATGTACATTGTTCACCTTTTGCAGAATTGATGAGGATCTCTCATGGTTTTTTGGTTTTGTTTTGTTTTATTTTGTTTTGCTCATAACATATGAGGAAACATTTAGAAACTGATAAAACAGCTTTAGTTAGCACTCACTGTGTGCTAGGACATTATGCAGTCTGTTTCACATTTAAGTGTTTAGATAAACTCTTATTTCCAGACCTTGTCTAATGAAAAAAAAGTCTCAGGCTGTGCCTTTATCAGTTTCTGGATGTGATTTCATTTATAATTTTATTTCCCCATCTTCACTAAACTGACTCCTTTGGTTTATAAACATGGATTCTCTTTGCTTTAGCTCCTGACCCTGTAACTTGCAGATAATTTGTTGAATGAATAAATTAAAAAAGTAAAAGTTACTTGTGCTTACATAGCTCAACTTGTTCTCTCCTTAGTAAAGGAGATGTTCTAAAAAGGTATGATGTGAGCATTCTTTAACTTTGAAATTGCATCTGCCATTTACTGTAGGATACATGTGTTTATATATACAGACATACACTATAGATAGAGGATAGACTTAATATTGCCTCTAGCAAGCACATTGTGAAGACTTCCTCAAGATGTACCAAAAGTTCTTACACTGAGAATTTAGTTTTTTGGTTTGTTTTGCTTTGCTTTTTTATTGAGGTTCTTTTTTAAAGTATCTTAAGTTGGAAGTCTTTGAGAAGTATGAAGATAGAATAAGTTGTGATTGAGGTCTTCAGTATATTTTTCTTCGTTATGTTTTAGATTGTTAAGAAAAGTTAACTAGTCATGTTTTATTTGATAGTACCTCAAATTTAATTTTTATTTAGGCAACAGTAAGACATTGTAGTTTTCTATAGCAGATATGTACAGAATCTGCCCACTCTTGGGAATCAAGACCAGGAGACATTTATATACATGGTTAGTGGTTATGCCTTATTGCATATTTATTTATTGCATATTATATCAAATAGCTGAATGAATGAACACATTGTAAGAGTTTAGAAGAGGCGAAAGTGAAAAATTGCCACCCAGTTGCTGTGACTCTGGTACCCTCTAAAGAATTTAGAACAGGGGTTAGTATGATAGACCAGAGGCCACTTAGTACTATTTCTGCCTCTTTACCTTGTATTTTTAAGTCACTGTAGTAAGCCTACAAGGTTAGTATAATTTGATGATATGATTTCAGCTGCTACATGCAATTTCATTTTTCTGCCACTGTCCCTGTTTCGGTCTTTGTTGGTATATTTCGTAGAGACCATTTAGAACATGGATAATTGGAATGACCTGTGGTATTAAGCAGTATCCGTGAAAGCAGCCATTAGGAAGAAATACAACTATGTGCACTTGGCTTCTAGTGAAGTAAATTAAGCTTCTAAACCTACATTCTATTTTAGGGGGACCTTATAATGAGTATTTATGGTGTGGTTTGTTTTTTTGGTTTTTTGTTTTGTTTTTTTACTTTAATTTTGTTAAATAAAAACATGACCTGTGTTTTCAGGTTCGCCGTGTCTCCTTTGCAGATCCAATATACCAGGCTGGATTGGCAGATGACATTGATAGGCGATGCTCTATTGTTAGGTCCCATTCTTCAAATAATTCTCCCATAGTAAAAAGTGTTAAAACTTCACCTACTGCACAATCTAAGGTAAGCTGTGGGCTTTAAAATACGCTTATATGTATGCAGGGACAGAATTGCATTGTGTAGTTTGTCTTAAAACTAATAAAGAATAAGACTTCTTTGGTTTGGATACATTGTTTTGTCTGCAACATGGTAAACATGAAGAGGTGGGAAGAGGCAGTGATAATCCAGTAATTGATTAGGTAATAGGTTATTACATTTACATTTTCTCAAAATTTTAGGAAGTTACTGCGCTCTAAGTAATGAAAGTTGTAAAATTATAGTTTTCTAGGGTTCTGAGTTTTTTTTTCTCTCCTTCTATCTAGCATAATGCCACTTCAACCAAAGGATTTCTGTCCCCAGGATCACGTAGCCCTAAGTTTAAGAGCTCAAAGAAGTGTTTAGTAAGAAGTGCTTTAGTTTTCATGAAACTTTATATTTTCACGTTCAATCAGGTGACCTCTGTTTAACGGTTTTGAAATTTACTCTAAGATTACAGAAATGGCTAAAGAATCTATGCCATGTCCAACAGAAAGTGTTTACCCAGCTTTGGTGAACTGCGTGGCTCCAGTTGATATCATTTTACCTCAGATTACATCAAACATGTGGTAAGTAGTTACTTGTGCTGGTTTATACTTAAAGATGCCACTTGTTTAAGAGGAATGTTTAAATGATCGAGGTTCTTATATTTAGAATTGACTTACATGCACTCTCGCACATTTTATTTTAGAAGTAAAAATTAATATGGGAAGATGGGACAGGTTGGGCAATAAGAGAAGCATCTATCATAATACAGTAATGGTTAAGATAATTGTGTGCTTAATATTTGCCAGATGCTGTGCCGAACTCTTGGCATATGTTCTCTTATTTAATCCTAATTATAAATCCCATAAGGAGTATAATTACTATTTCCACTTTACAAGTTGAAGTTTACAAAGGTTAATCCACCAAAGTCATGCAACCATTAAGTCATAATGTAAGTGAAGTCAGACACACATTGCACTTAGTCTCTTCCCAGCACTATTGCATAAGCCAGGCAAACATATCAAATTCAAATTTTGTTTTAAATTAAGTGTATATGTGCCTATCCTCAGAGTGGGCTACGTAAGCCTATGTAAAATTCAGTTATGATTCAGCATAAATTCAGGAAATTGAGCTGGCTAGGCCCTCACAAATAGAAGAAATGTGAAAGTATATGATGACATTTTTCCTTTTTTTTCTTAACCTCTTCAGGGCAAGAGGACTGGGACAGCTCATTAGAGCCAAGAATATAAAAACGATTGGTGATTTGAGTACTCTTACAGCATCTGAAATAAAAACTCTTCCTATCCGTTCTCCAAAAGTGTCCAATGTAAAAAAGGCTCTTAGGGTCTATCATGAGCAGCAGGTAAACTTAGGTGTTCTAAATCATGTATAGATAAATGATCTCACAGTAACAATTATAGAAGTTGGTAGTCTTGCTTAAAAACTCATTTTATGCCACCTTTTCTTCCCTTCCCCCCACAGGCAAGGTTAACTTAAAAGATCACTTTATAATTCCCCAGAAAAGTTTGCTTCTTGATTTTGTACCGTTTTGTATAATGCATCTCTTTGTTCCTTGAGTTCTCTTCTACCCCCTTGTCTCATTCATTTCCACCAAATTGGTGATTGGTTCCATGGCTGCTATTCCTAAAACCTGGATGTTCAAATCTAAACATTATAACAAAAATCTTGCAAATGTGTAATTAACAGTATTTCAATTTTGATGTCCAACATAGCTGGAACTAATTTTTCTTGTTCTTACTAACTTTTTGTACATAAATATTTTGGGTCATAGCCATTTTTCAAGATTCTGATAAAAGCCAAGATTCTCCACCCCCCAACTCCTTTCAGAAGGATTCAGACTGTATTGAAACCTATGCAGAGACCCTTTATGTGTCCATTGAAATTACACAAAATTGTGAATAAATGAAAACAGGGTACGTTAAAGCTTGAAAACCAATGTTTATATTAGAATTTCCGAGACTAGAGTTTGCTAACTACTGAAGACTTCTGCTGTTTTCTTGAAAGTCTTTGATTTAAAGATTATTAAATATTTGTAATCTTTAAAAACTCTTTTAAGAAACCCAAAGATTATATTAGTAATTTTCAGTCTCATTGACTTGCCTGTTGTGGACCTTTCATAAAAGTGGGATCATATAAGCTGTGGTCTTTTGTGACTGGCTTCTTTGAGCATGATGTTTTCAAGGTTCATGTGTATCAGTACTTCATTCCTCTTTATGGCTAAATAGTACCCCTTGTATGAATATACAACATTTAGGTCATCCATCAATTGCTTAACACTTAGATTGTTTTTACCTTTTGCTCTTATGTACACTCATACAAGTTTTTGTGTGGACATGTTATTCTTTCTGTTGGGTGTCTACATAGGAGTCGAATTGATGGAGCCATCAATATGGTAACTCTAACCTTTTGAAGCTAATATTTTCTCAATCACTAATCAGTATGCCTGGGAACACCTTTCAAAATTGTATTCTTTTTTTTAAAAAGTCCATACGTTTTTTAAGCTTGGAAATCTCTGCCTTGGATTTTCTTATGCTCCTAAACTTGGGAAATATAGTGTAATTTTCTTGGCTACCATGGCTATTTCTTGAGAAGCCCATTATAAAATATTATGAACTCCTAACCAGCTTTTTGAGAAAACAGAAAACACTTTGTAATCCCTTTTTTGTGTGTGTCGTTAGCAGACGTAGTTTCTTAACAAGATTTACTAAGCTAATAGTCATGTGATGGGCTGGGAAACGTATGTCAGATTCTTTTCCAGTGCTGGTGATGTTGGTCCTTTTAAAAGCAACTTTCAGTTTGTTGGTTTTGTTTTTGTTTTACTGGCCTGTGTATAATCAAGGTGAAGTCTCGTGGACTAGAGGAGATTCCAGTTTTTGATATTTCTGAAAAAACAGTAAATGGAATACAAACTAAATCTCTCCCTTCTGATGAAGAAAGACTTGCCTCAGGTATGTTTTAGCAAAGCGGGACAATTTTAGTTACAGCATCAGCTGACTTTGAATATATGCTTCTAGTTTTAATTTGACCATGCTCTGTTAATTTGATAAGGTTTTTGTTTTTTGGGGGGTTTTTTTGGTGCTAGTGGCAAAGTGCATGAAAAAGTAACTGGTATTGACTCCAAGTATATCTAGTTGTTTTTCTCGAATTGTCAACTGCTACTCAAATAAGGATATAAACTAAACAGTGTGTTCCAGTTACGCTGTTAATAAAAATGAGGTATCCTGGCTATTTCTTTAATGGCACTGAATAAGTTATGGTGTAGATTTTTCTGTTGCCTTGTTCTCTTGAGGAACAGCAGTACCTCAGCCTGCACACTCAACTTAAATCTTAGGCACGTAAATTTTTTATTAACTTAAAAGGAGATACATACAACTTAAGTTTTATCTGGAATAGATAAATTGTGCTTTTTTTCTTTTTCTTTTAGATTTAATTGATCCTGTTGCTTTGGAAACTCCATTACCTAAAAATCTTGTGGCACAGATTAGTGCACTTGCTCTTCAACTAGATTCTGAAGATCTCCATAATTATTCAGGAAGCCAGCTGTTTGAAATGCATGAGAAACTTGGTAGCATGGCGAACTCTATAATAAAAAATTTGCAGTCACGTTGGAGGTCACCAACCCATGAAAATTCTGTTTAGTATTTTAAGAGAAAAGTGAAGGTTTGTGGTTTTTTTTTTTCCCCCAACATCACTGGATTTGTTGATCATAAAATAAGTTCTGAAATATAGCACAATATCAGACTGAATGTTCGCAAAGTTGATAACATTTCAAACCCTGAAGGGCTGTGACTTAACGTAAGTTCAGTTTAAGTTTGTTATGTAATATTTTTGTTCATACAATATTTTCTTGGCCGCTATGCATAGTTTTTCAAAAATTTAAATATCTTACTGAAATGTGGAAGCGAAAACTAGAAACAAAAGCATTTTATTCACACATTTTAAACTCCTACATATTCTGATGAAACATTTGTGAAAAATACCTTATTTTAAGTAAGTAAAATTGAACATTTCTATTTGAATTTTTTGCTGAACTGATAAAGGTGTTTATACTTTTTTTTTTTAATTTATATTTGTTGTGCCTGAGGTTTAAGAAATTTGTTCACCTTAAATGAGACGCAAAAGAATTGGATCATTTTTTCCGCAGATGTCAACTTTGGACAGCTTTCAAGAAAAATACCAAAAGCTGCAACTTTTGGGGTTAAAATATTAAAGCAGAACATACCTAAAATTCCATTTATTTGTGCAGCAGCATTTGCTTGTGAAAATTTAGTCGTATGAGACACATCATAATTCATTTTAAAATGCACGACTGTTTGTATATTATGTATAGATTACAATGTTTTTAATTTATAAATTTCAGCCTTTGTTAATGGCATGAATTTTTCTGCAGCTACTTGTGAATACCTTTGTTTAATAGAAACCTATTTTGTATATATTAAATACTGAGATATCAGTATTGACAGTAGAAGTGCTTTGTGGGCTTGCTGCAGATATTTGTAGGGTTCTGTATCTACAAATACAAATAGTTTTGTACTTAGTAGTCTTAGTAACAACATGAGTTTATTTTCTAAAGTAACCAGAAGGAGTTAAAGTTCTAGAAATGAGAAAGTGTTACATGAGAACTTTGTTATTCATACCCATTACTTTTGGGGTGGGGGGCGGTTTGGAAGGAGGGTATCAGCCACTAGAAAGCTTCATTACATTTCTTTTTAATGGAGAGTTTGACTATTTTTGTTACAACTTGGACTATATGAAATCTAGAAATTACCTGTTCTTTTCACCTACACCTAAAGCAAACTTGGAAGAAATTTGAAACTGTTCTTTTGAAATATGTATGTTTTGCCTGTTTTTAAAAATAGGGTGTATATAATTAAAACATTTGTAAATTTTACCGACTAGTATTAGTGCCTGACTTCCCATATTTGTTTCATCTCTTTACAGTGAGAATATATCATTTGCTCTCTGATTAGAATGAGTGAGTGACCTTCACAGTTTCATACTTTATTCAGAACTAACCAGCTTGAAAAGGCACACATTCTTCAGCAAGTTACAGAAAGTTTAACTCTTGTGTTTAGTTAGTTCTTATATTCAGAAGGGGACCACCCACCAGCCAGAAAAGTTGGTGTCTTTTTCATAATTATAAATCCATCATCATCACAAATATTTGGGGGGGGTTATAAGTTTCATAGTCCTATCCCAAGGTTGGGTTTAAAGGAAATTCTGGGACCATAAACTGAGGATTGTAGCTTGAAGAAATAACTAAAAATGGAAACTTGTTAACAGAATTACAACTGGTTTATATTACCTCCCATTTCCCAAATTATATTTTACAGTTAAGAGGCACATAAATTTTTAGTTAACAGGTGTAAGAAGGAGTATGTACATGTGTTTGTATGGAGTTAAAATTGGCTTATCTCATGCTTATATCCTCTTAATGTTTGTGTGAACTAGCTGGTGAAATGAAGTTCTTGAGAACAAGAACAGCATAGGAGAAAATGTGACTAAAGTGATTGATTAGCATTTACTTAAATCACTGAATTTGATACAAGCACAAGTTTAATTTTCAAATACTGTGGTTGAACAAGGATGTGTTTAAAAATGTTACTTGAAGGCAGAAGCCAGTTTGCTAAATCTTCATTGTTGATATAGTTGTTAAGTGTATATTTGAGGCACCTTATTTTTAATATTCTTGCCTTAAATTTTTCCCTGAATGATTCCTAAATAGCAAAAAATATTAATTCTCCTTGATCAGTTTCAGTATGTTGTTTAACTATTAAAATTAAATCAGTTTTTTTCAGTATTTTCTAAGGGTTAATAAAACAAATGGCAAATATTAATAAGAACACTCAAATGTGATTTCTTATTTTATGCATTTATAAAAAGAATCTGTTTGCTTGCAGAAGCACAGTATAATTTCTCATGTTCCAAAATGGACTTCATATGGTGGATTTAAGTTTTTAGTGTTGCCCTGAGCCCATTGTCAAACATGTTATATTTGAACAAGTTTGAAAGCCATTGTTAAATGGTATGGAGCTTTTGCTCAAATTCCGTATAGTGTAGGATGAATCAGGTTTAGTGATAAGGTTATCGGATAATATAGTCAAAAATAAGATTTAAATCTGAACATGATAGTTTCTGGCGTTGCTTGTGGATTCTTTTCTTTACAGCTTGAAAGTAGTCAGGGATTCTGTTATATATTTTAGAATCAAAAAAATGTTAAGGAAATTGGATTATATTTTGTCTAAAATAAAAGTGGCAGGGCAAGAAACAAAATTGGGAAAATTGGAGGGGTGTGTAAAATATACAATTAGAGTATTTTTTCTAAGATAAAGGAATGATAGTAATTAAAAATAAGTGCTGTTTTAAAAACCTTTGTTGGAATTTAACAAAATATGAGCTTAAAAGGGTTCACATTTTACCTTAATGTCATTCTTTCCAAATGACTTTATAATCCAATAGGAAGGGCATAGTTTCCATCTCATATCCTTTATTAATTTTCAGGGAGATGATTTGCAACTGGGCTAGAAGGCCATAAAATAGCAGTTACTGACATTATTAGGCTAAGATTTTGGTGGGGGAGAGGGAGCTGTTTGCACATTAGCACAACCCATGTCTGTTTTATCCTTAAGCCATCAGAAGGGTCTTATACATTGTATACAAGTGTTAGAGTTTAAGTTTTGACTTTAACACAGTGCTTCTCAAACTTGTATGTATGTATGAAAATGCAGATTCTGATTCAGCAGGTCTGGGATGGGGCCTGATAGTTCATCTCTAAAAGCTCCCACATGACCCATACAAATGGTGATGTCTATGGATTGCATTTGTGGTGGTTAGGCCTACGAGGCTTCAGGCTGTGAATTAGGTGATAACACAAGCAGGTTTAAGTCCCAGGAATTATTGCCACAAAAGATAAAATTTAGTGTTTTTTTAAATAACTTTTTCAGGTTTATGATTGGGGTTGCAGACTGGTCTTGAAGGCTTCAAATTAGAGTTCAAAAGTTTTTCAAGAGTTAAAGGTAGAATTTTGTCTCATTTGGAGCCTTTTTTAGACATGGAAAATTTATTATGGTTTGGGGAGGAAGATTTACGTTTTTAAATAGGCAAACAGTTACTTATGTTATAAAGAACCTTCCTAAACGATGAGACAATGTGAGCCTTTTTTAATGAATAGTGTATGTGGATTATGTTCTCATTTTTTTTAATACAAAAGTAAATTTTCAGATATTAGAAATATATTTAGTCTCTAAATAAATCTTATCTTCTAAGTTATGGGGCTTTATTGAAAACAGACTACCCTAAGATTAACTTGGCGGTTAAGTTAGCAGTACCCAAATAAGCCCTATCTGACAGATCTGACTTGTCATTTTAGTAAAGACCTCTGGTTACTTTGCTGTTATATTGTTGAAATTTTCTATTTCATCTTAAAATGGTGTTTAAAAGACAGTTGAATAATTTGATTCTCTAAAAATGAGTTTTTCTCAGCATTCTGTTATGTTTCCCTCACATGTTTTAAATTCTCTTTCCATAAGAATTGTACTCATCCAGAGCACTTAAGAAAATGTAGCCAGAAGTGAAATAATGGTGTTTTTTAATTGATTTATCAAAATTTGTTGATTGCTTGATTTATAAAACAAATCTGGGCTTCGGTTTGTGATGGTCCAGTTAATATGATATGTTTATCATATGCCAGGCTTTGTATATTGCTTTTTGAAAGTATTAAAATCTGAGTAATTAGGGTTTGAAATCTATAGCTATTTAATAGAGTAGTAGTCTAACAGAATTGAATGTTCACCCATTTCTTGGAATAGAATGTAAATTTTATAACATGGTCTTAACCATTTTTCCTTTATATACCAAGCCAAAGAACAGTAAAACCAAACATGAAGTGCCAAGCTGTAAATGCTTACTCTTCTTAAGTATACCATTTAGAAGAAAAGATAATCTCTCCCTTTACCTGAGAGTATAAGATTGAAGGCAATATTTTAAATTGATAGCATATGGAATTAAAAAAAAAAGTATGTAGCTTTTTAGTATAGGGACAGTCATATAAACTTTGAAAATAGCTGACAGGTATCCTATATATAAAACAGTAACAGAACTGATACTCATAAATACCCTGAATAATTGTTTAAAATAGACATTATTTACAGGTCACCTGTCCGGCTTGGTCAGTGGTGGAGCATGCAACTCTTGATTTTGGAATTGTGAGTTCAAGCCCTACATTGGGGGTAGAGATTGCTTAAAAATAAAATCTTTTTAAAAAATAAAGTATACATTATTTAATATCCTGCCCCATAAAAAGGAGTAAATAACTCCCAGTAATAGGCAGAATTATTTCTTAAATGGATAAATAGCATATAACTAGAAGGTTCACCTTCAGGATAAAGTCATGGAATGGAAAATGGAATATAGCATAACAGTTATTTTGATATTTAATTGAATAATTAGCAAGTGTCTAAAGACATTTTTATTTTTGTAGAATGGGAATTTTCTAGAAAATGAAATTAAGAACAATGAATTTTGAGTATAGAAACTGAAATATGGCAGTCTTAACCTAGTAAATTGTTAATGAACAGGTCAAAAAACTACAGCCTGCCCCTTATTTTTTATACATTCTTTGAGGTAGGAATGGTTTTTACATTTTCTGAAGGGTTGAAAAAAATCAAAAGTAATATTTTGTGACACATGGAAAGATGAAATTAAAATTTTAGTGCCAGTAATAAGGTCTCACTGGGACACAGCCATGTTTATTTACATAAAATCTTTGGCTGCTTTCCTGCTGCAGTAGCAGATTGGAGTAGTGTGACAGACTGTATGGCCTGTTAACACCTAACATTCACATATTTATTTGGCCCCTTTGTGTAAAGTTTGCTGCTCCCTGTTACAAAGAGTAGGTTTGTTCATACATGGCATGTAAATCCAGTTGATCATTTGCTTCTAGATGGCAAACAGGGATCTTCCTTCCTTAAGTCCTTCATTTCTATTGCTGTTACTTAGATTTTACTTTTACAAAAATGTGTTCCCCTGATTGCATTTATATCTTAACTTTATTGCTCAAATACACATATACTAGGAGATACTGGTACTTTTTAGGTACACTTTTTTTCTCCTATTTAAACTCAAATTACAGTAATGTGTTTACCATGGATGTTAAGGGACATTGATGTATGAGGGAAAGGCATCTGGCACTCAGTGGTTCTGTCATTACCTGTGAAATAAATTGGGAGTTGAGGGAGTTTGCTTTCTGTGTTGGTGGGGAATCAGTTGCTTCAATCTATCTTAACACTACCTCCTATGGATAGACTTGACTAAATGCACTTAGGCAAGGCTGAGAGAAGCCAAATCAGTCATTTATTTGCCCTACGATATTTTTGTTCCCACCACTTGATAAATTCTGAGAGCTTAGTTTTACATTCAAAGTGTTTATATTTGATAAGTCGAATGATTTAAGTTGAAATTTCACGGAAGTACCTGTTTATTACTCAGTTAACTGCACTAGTATTTGGGAAATAAGGATGTGGTCAGTATTATTTGTGTAATGCTTTATACAATGTTTGAAGCAGGTAGACCAATACTAAAAGTGTATTTTCAGGTTTATTATGATTGGATTGAGGGAGGGAGAATTTGTCTTACCCACAGTAAAACTTTTCATGATCTATTGAGAGTTAACTGTTATTACTTGCCAATTGAAACTGGATATTGAAACATTTTTAAAGAAATGCACTTTAATCTGAAATAAAACTGTAAAAACTAAGCAATTCTGGCACTGTTTTTGTTTGTTTGGTTTGGCTTTGAATTGAGTAAGATTAGTATAATTCACATACCAACATTAATGAACACCGGGACCCTCCACAGACACATGAGCCATTCTTATTTTAAGACCCGTTTTAGCCATAGAAGAGGTTCTCTCATATTCATAGTTTATGGTTTCGACACACTTGTAGATCCATACATCTAAATTAAAAATGAAATAGACTTAATGATGTTGATGAATACTGCAACAAAGAGCCACAAACTGAGAGTTGTTTAACAGAAATACATTGTCTCACAGTTCTGGAGGCTGGAAGCCTGAGACAGTTGTGGATAGGGTTGGTGTTTTGTAAGGGCTGTGAGGAAGACTTCCATGCTTCTCCCCTAGCTTCTGGTGCTTTGCTAGCAATTTTTTACTTTGTTGACATGTAGAAGCTTCACTCCAACCTCTTAGCTTCACATGGTGTTCTCTGTGTATTTGTCTGGACTTCTCCTTTTTATAAACACCATTTGTATTGGCTTTGGGCTCATCCTAATGACCTCATTTTAACTAATAACTTCTGCAATGACCCTTTGACAAATAAGGTCACATTCTGAGGCCTGTGGGGGTGGGGGGTGAGGTGGTTAGGGCTTGTGGGGACCTGAAGAACCCATAGTAAGAACTTCACAAGAGTAGCATTGGGTAGTACCATGAACACTAGTCATCAAGGGAATTGGGTTGTAGTGCTGACTCTGACTCCAATATAACTCAGTTGCCAATTGATCTCTTTTATAACCTTTTGCAGATGGTATGAACAGCTAGTCACTGAGGATCTTTGCAGCCGTAGGTCGTCTAAATGTGTGGTAGTGGGTATTTGTACAAAGGACTTCCCTGGTATCACTGTATTGACGGAATGGGGGTACAAGCAGAAGTCTTGAAAGTTGGATGAGCAGGAAAATTTGAACCCTGGATATGGACTGTCAAGTGTTTTAAGGTGTGTCAATTGTGATTGTTTTAAGATGTGATTAAAAGAATTCATTTTAAGGTAATGGGAGGAGAGCATTGGTAGGGTAGATAGAACAAGATTAGCCATAAATTGAAAACCAGGAGGTGGGTATAGTAGGATTCTCTATTTATACTGTGTATGAAAAATTTCCAAGCTTTTAACTAAAAGCCCTAGAATTAGATAAAAATTGTGTATCTCTAACAGCAACTGCAGAGTATGCTTTGGCAGCCTTAAAAAGTGAATAGGAAATTTTAAAACTAAAACATTTATTGTAACTGAGACAGCATAAACTTTGTTCCCAAGGTTGGAAAAATAGCACACAATGGTATTGCTACATTTAACCTGGATTTTTAACCCAGTTTAAAGGACAATTGAAGACGGGAGAGTGGCTGTCTCTCCTACCATTAAGAAGACGCTTTGGCATGGCCTGCCTTTTTCGTGGGACTACAAAGTTTCATAAGGACACAACAGTCTTTGGCTCATCACTCTAACCCCAGCATCTAGTGTGGTACCTGGCACACAAATGTGGTCTCTGAGCATTTACACATGTGCACAGTCTCGAGAGAGACATTAAGAAGCTTGAGGACAGTTTACCATCTTTGCCTTGTGCTCTAATCTACTGGCTGTAGATTAGAAAGATCCCCTGAGGTTAGGATTCGATCCCATAGCTATTTTTTTATCGTAAGTTTAATTTTTAGTTTTGCAATAGTGAATTTATAAGCTATTTCTAAATTTAAATTAGTACTTAAGGATATTTGGGGAGGCCAATTACCTATTTCTTTCCATTGTACTTAGCCCCTCTCAGGCCACATTTCCCCTGAGTGGAGGAGCCAGAGTGACAACTCATTTTTAAAGCTTTCTCATTTTCCATAGGGCTTCCCCAACACCATGCATTACAAAAAAGGAAGCAAATTGCATTATTAAGCAGATAGATAATAAATTGGTATTGAAGATGTATGTAAATTTTTTCCTTTTATTCTTTTAATTCCAGTATAGTTAGCATACAGTGTTAGTTTCAGGTGTATAATACAGTGATTCAACAATTCTGTTCATTACTCTGTGCTTATAATGATAAAGGTACCCTTAATCCCCTTCACTTTACCAATTCCTCCCCCCACTCCCCCCCAAACAGCCTCCATTCTGAAAACCATCACTTCTCAATAGTTAAGTCTTTCTTGGTCTCCTTTTATCTTTGTTAGGTTGTTTTGTTTCTTAATTCTACATATGAGTGAAATCATATGGTATTTGTTTTTCTCTGACTTACTTCACTCAGCATTATATCCTGTAGATCCATCCGTGTTGCTAATGGCAAGATTTCATTCTTTTTTATGGCTAAGTAACGTTCCATTATATGTATACCACATCTTTATCCATTTTATCTATCGGTGGGTGCTTGGGCTGCTTCCACAATTTAGCTGTTGTAAATAATGCTGCATTAACATAGGGGTGCACATATCTTTTCAAACTAGTGTTTTCCTATTTGGGTAAATGGTAGTGTGATTAGTTCCATTTTTAATTTTTTGAGGAACCTCCATACTGTTTTCTATAGTGGCTGCACCACCAGTTGTATTCCCACCAACAGTGCGTGAGGGTTTTTTTCTCCACATCCTTGACAATGCTTGCTGTTCTTGCGTTTTTTATTTTAGTCATTCTGAAAGGCGTGCGGTGTGAGGTGATATTTCATTGTATTTTTGATTTGCATTTCCTAATCTGTGATGTTGAGCATTTTCTCATGTGTCTGTTGGCCATCTGGATGTCTTTGGAGAAATATCTGTTCATGTCTTCTGCCCATTTTTATTTAGATTGTTTTTCTGGTGTTGAATTATATAAGTCCTTTATATATTTTGGATACGAACCCTTTATAAGATCCGTCATTTGCAAATATCTTCTATTCCGTAGATTGTCTTTTGTTGATTGTTTCCTTTGCGGTGTGGAAGCTTTTTATTTTTATGTAGTCCCAATAGTTTATTTTTGCTTTTGTTTCCTTGCCTCAGGAGACAGATCTAGAGAAATGCTGCTGTGGAGAAAAGTTGCTACATTCAGTGTCAGAGATACTGTGTGTGCACTCTTCTTCGAGGATTGTTACGGTTTCAGGTCTCACATTTAGGTCCTTAATCCATTTTGGGGTTATTTTTGTGTATGGTGTAAGAAAGTAGTCCACTTTTATTCCTCTGTATGTAACGTCTAGTTTTCCATACATTGTCTGTTGAAGAGACTTTTTCTCATTGCATAGTCTTGCCTCTTTTGTCAAAGATTAATTGACTGTATAATCCTGGGTTTGTTTCTGGGCTTTCTGTCCTGCTCCATTGATCTATGTGTCTGGTTTTGTGCCAGTACCGTACTGTTTTGAGTTTGTTTCCTGTTTTGCTTAATGAGCCTCAGCCACTAAAGATGAATGGATTCTCTCCATCCCAAATCCAAATATTCCAGGAAGGTGATCCAGTGGCTCAGCCATTGGGAAGAATTAGGAAGGAAGAATCTGGAAAGATCATGGCAGCTTCTCTCCATACTGCCTGATAGGGCTGGGGACGTGTAGTTCTCAGTGTGGTTGGGTATTAGCAGCCAAATGGTCCAGATGTTCAGACCCCTTAGCATATACCTCCCAAACTGTGCTTTTCAACGCATTCCTTCTCCTCCCCAGACTCCCTTCTGCTTCCATGAAGTCTAAATAACTCTCCTCTTCCCAAGATACACAAATACAAAGGTGTTGACCATTTTCTCTGCCCAAAAAAAAAAAAAAAATGCTTTGGCTATTTGGGGTCTTCTATAGTTCCATTCAAATTTTAAGATTATTCTACTTGTGTGAAAAATGCTGTTGGGATTTTGGTAGGGGTTGCATTAAATCTGTAGATTGCTGGGGCGCCTGGGTGGCTCAGTCGTTAAGCATCTGCCTTCAGCTCGGGTCATGATCCCAGGGTCCTGGGATCGAGCCCCGCATCCGGCTCCCTGCTCAGCGGGAAGCCTGCTTTTCCCTCTGCCACTCCCCCTGCTTGTGTTCCTTCTCTCGCTGTGTCTCTCTCTGTCAAATAAATAAATAAAATATTTAAAAAGAAAAAATCTGTAGATTGCTTTGGGTAGTAAGGACTTTTTAACAGTATTTGTTCTTCCAATCCATGTGCATGAAATCTCTTTGGATTTGTGTCACCTTCAGTTTCTTTCATCAGTATTTTACACTTTTTAGGTAACAGGTCTTCTATCTCCTTGGTGAAGTTTATTCCTAGGTGTCTTATTATTTGGTGCAATTGTAAATGGGATTGTATCTTTCATTTCTCTTTGTGCTGCTTCATTGTTAGTGTGTAGAAATGCAATGGATTTCTGTATATTGATTTTGTATCCTGTGACCTTACTGTGAATTCATGTATCAGTTCTAGTATTTTGGTGGAGTCTTTAGGGTTTCTATGTATAGATCATGTCATCTACAAATAGTGAAAGTTTTAGTTCTTCCTTACCAATTTGGATGCCTTTTATTTCTTTTTCTTCTCTGATTACTGGACTTCCAATATTATTCAACATAGTGAAGGTGGTTGGAGTGAACATCTTTGTCTTGTTCCTGACCATAGGGGGAAAGCTGTCAGTTTTTCACCATTGAGTATGATGTACGCTGTGGGTTTTTCAGATACAGCCCTTAGTATGTTGAGATATGTTTCCTCTAAACCTACTTTGTTGAGGATTTTTATCATGAATGGATGTTGTGCTTTGTCAGATCCTTTTTCTGCATCTGTTGAGATGATCATGTGGTTTTTATCCTTTCTCTTGTTGATGTAATATGTCATGTTGACTGATTTGTGAATATTGAACCACCCTGTATCCCACGAATAAATCCCACTTGATCGTGGTGAATGATTTTTTTTATATATATTGTTGGATTCAATTTGCTAATACTTTGTTGAGGATTTTTGCATCTATACTCATCAGAGATAGTGACCTGTAGTTCTCTTTTTTTGTAGTGTCTTTATCTGGTTTTGATATCAGGATAATGCTGTCCTCATAGAGTGAATTTGGAATTTTTTTTCCTCTTTTTTTTTTTGAATAGTTTGAGAAGACTTTTTTTAAGATTATTTATTTGAGAGACAGAGACAGAACATGAGCAGGGTGGGGGGTCGGGGGGTGGCGGGTGCAGAAGGAGCAGCAGACTCCCCTCTAAGCAAGGAGCCCGACTCAGGTCTCATGACCTGAGCCAAAGGCAGACGCTTAATGGACTGAGCCACCCGGGTGCCCTTGTATGTAACTCTTTTGCTGCTTCTAAAACTCTCTCTCAGTACTTTTGCAATCTTAATTATTGTGTGTCTTGGTATGGAGTTCCTTGGGTTTTTGGGGGGACTTCCTTGTGGCTCCTGGATCTGAAATTTGTTTCCTTTCTTAGATTTGGGAAGTTTTCAGCTGTTACTTCTTCAAATAAATTTCCTGCCCCCTTTTCTCTCCTCCTCCTGAGATCCCTGTAATGCGAATATTATACTTAACAGTGTCACCTAGTCTCCTTAGTCTATTTTCATTTTTTTAATTATTTTTTCCTCCTATTCAGCTTGATTGCTTTCCATTCCTCTGTTCTCCTTCCTCTAGTCTACTATTTATTCCATTATATATTTTTTATTCCATTATATTTTTAATTTCAATTACTGAGTTTATCTCTGTTCTTGACCATAGGGTCATGTTTCTCTTTGTTAAATACTTAATCAAGGTCAGGCCTTTTCTCAAGTCCAGTGAGTATCTTTTATGACTATTTCTTTAAATTCTCTATCAGACATTACTTAGCTCTGTTTTTTGGGGGGTTTTTTTTTTTGGTTTTTTTTTTAGGTCTCTTGGCTGTGATTTGTCCTGGTCTTTCATTTGGGTCATAGTCCTCTGACTCTTCATTTTATCTAAGTCTGTGTCTATTTCAGTGTGTTAGGAAAGTCAGCTACTTCTTCTGCTCTTGCAAGTAGTGGCCATATGAAGAACAGGTCCTGGGGTGTCCTACCGCACAATATGCCCTGTTCAACCTGACTCTTCAGGGCTGTCTCCTATGTGTGTTACATGCACCCTACTTTGTGGTTGAGTCATGTTTGCCTTCAATCCAGTCATCTGCAATGGCTCTCTTTGCCACTTGTGGACAGGGTTTTGTCCCCATGGTGTTAGTGGGCCGGTCTGGGGCCACGTTGGGCTTGAGGTGAGTCAGACCAGGTGTTTGCTAGAGATGACAGTGATTATGGAACTGCCTGTTGCTTTTCCTGTGTTGTCCTCTGAGAAGCTTTCATTGGTAGGTGGGGTCTACCGTCAGGCCTGATGTCTGCCCCCAGCCCACTGCTGGAGCTGCAGTTGGGCTGGTGTGTGTGGTTGTCTTCCACTCTCCTTGGCAGGAGTCACTGTGGAGGAGTGCTGGCCCCTGTCAGGGCTGCTTGCACACTGCCAGGCCTGTGACACCACTTTGGATGGGCTCTGGCCAAGGGCATATTGGAGGGGGCAGGTCTGTAGGAAATAGTAGGGATGGAGCATGCAGTGTCATCCATTTCCCAGCTGTCCACTGCTGATCCCACAGTTGTTTCTAAAACATCAGCTGAGCCATAAGGGAAACTTGCTGAACACAGTTTAGTTCTGAGAAAGCCTACGCTTGTGCATTTTTAATGGTACATTTTCAGAATTTTTTGTAGTGAAGAAGTCTAAAGTAATGGATTTGCTTTACTGAAATTTGTCGATCATAAAACTATTAAAAATAAGGGGCGCCTGGGTGGCTCAGTTGGTTAAGCAACTGCCTTCGGCTCAGGTCATGATCCTGGCGCCCAGGGATCAAGTCCCGCATCAGGCTCCCTGCTGAGCAGGGAGTCTGCTTCTCCCTCTGACCCTCCCCCCTCTCATGTGCTCTCATTCTCTCTCTCAAATAAATAAATCTTAAAAAAAAAAAAAAACTATTAAAAATAAATAACAGTCATTACATCAGTGGTGTTTATTGCAGAATTAGACTTTATTACTAGCTTATGCACCATTTATATTGACTATCACCTTTATAACTTCAGAACTGGAACAATTAAAAGCATCAGCATTCAGTAAGCCAGGAAAAGGTGAGTATTTCTGCCATTTTTCTTTAATGTGTTTAACATGTTCAGAATCCTTGTTTTAAAAAAATGTTAAACATTTTCGTAATGGAGAAAGACTCTGGGTTGATACAGCAATAACACTGCATAAACTTTTAAAATGTCTATTCCATAATTAAACTTCCTTTAAAACACTATGGAAAATTTAATAATGACAATTTTAAAAATAATGAACCTATGGGTTTAATGTTGTCTCTTAAGTTTTATGTCCAAATCCAGAAAATAATGTAGTAAATATGATTAACATACGTTTTACTGGAGAATTACTGAGGTTCATATAGAAACAAATTAAGGGATGGTACAGCTATTAATCATACTGACACAGAAAAACCATTAGGCAGCTTGAGGACTTAGGTAATAGTGGAGAGTCTGAACTGAAATACTGACTGCAGGATGTGCAGGTCCTGCAAACAGGTGCGATACTCTGACATGCTTATTAAATAGCCTCCACGTAGTTAGCCGGCAGCATGCCGGTCCTGCCTGTCCTCTGCACAGTGCCGTACATCCAACCTTCATCAATCGCTTGGACGTTAACAATAGCATCTCCATCTCTGAAGGACACCTCATCTGCATCAGCAGCCAGATAGTCGTACATGGCACGGAAGATTTTCTATTTGTGAAGATGAAAAAAGGTAAAAAAAAAAAAAAAAATAGTATGTATTAGATTTGCAACAATCAACCCAAATGCCTTTTTAAATTTTATTATATGTTAGTCACCATACATTACATCATTAGTTTTTGATATAGTGTTCCATGATTCATTGTTTGCGTATAACACCCAGTACTCCATGCAGAACGTGCCCTCTTTAATACCCATCACCAGGCTAACCCATCCCCCCACCCCCTCCCCTCTAGAACCCTCAGTTTGTTTCTCAGGGTCCGTAATCTCGTGTGGTTTGTCTCCCCCTCCGATTCCCCCCTTTCATTTTTCCTTTCCTACTTTTTTTTTTTTTAACATATAATGTATTATTTGTTTCAGAGGTCCAAGTCTGTGATTCATCAGTCTTACACAATTTACAGCACTCACCATAGCACATAACCTCCCCAGTGTCCATCACCCAGCCACCCCATCCTTCCCACTCCACTCCACTCCAGCAACCCTCAGTTTGTTTCCTGAGATTAAGAGTCTCTTAGGGTTTGTTTACCTCTGGTTTCATCTTGTTTCATTTTTACCTCCCTTCCCCTATGATCCTCTGTCTCGTTTCTCAAATTCCTCATATCAGTGAGATTATATGATAATTGTCTTTCTCTGATTGATTGACTTATTTTGCTTAGCATAATACCCTCTAGTTCTATCCACGTTGTTGCAAATGGCAAGATTTCAGTTTGATGGCTGCATAATATTTCATTGTGTGTGTGTGTATACACACCACATCTTTATCCATTCATCTGTCAATGGACATCTTGGCTCTTTCCATAGTTTGGCTATTGTGGACACTGCTGCTATAAACATCGGGGTGCACATACCCCTTCGGATCACTACATTTGTATCTTTGGGGTAAATAACCAGTAGTGCAATTGCTGGGTCATAGGGTAGCTCTATTTTCAACTTTTTGAGGAACCTCCATACTGTTTTCCAGGGTGGCTGCACCAGCTTGCATTCCCACCAACAGTGTAGGAGGGTTCCCCTTTTCTCCGCATCCTTGCCAACATCTGTCATTTCCTGACTTAATTTTAGCCATTCTGACTGGTGTGAGGTGGTATCTTGTTGAGGTTTTGATTTGGGATTTCCCTGATGCCGAGTGATGTTGAGCACTTTTTCTGTTGGCTATTTGGATGTCTTCTTTGTAGAAATGTCTGTTCATGTCTTCTGCCCATTTCTTGATTGGATTATTTGTTCTTTGGGTGTTGAGTTTGATAAGTTCTTTAAAGATTTTGGATACTAGCCCTTTATGTGATATGTCCCCAAATGCCTAATTTTAAGATCTCTTATGACTTAAATTTGTGGAGTAAGTTGCACAAAAGAGAATGTGCAAACACCACCAGGAAAATAAAAAGACTACTCACAAAATAGAAAATATTTGCAAATCGTATATCTGGTAAGGGATTACCATCCAGAAAATATAAGGAACTCCTACCGTTCAGTACTGGAAAAAGGTGGGAGAGGAGGCAAAGGATCTCAGTTCTCCAAAGGAGATGTACAAATAGCCCATAGGCTCATGAAAAAAATACTTGGCATTACTAGTTGTCAGAGAAAGCCACAATGAAATATCACATGACACACTAGAATGGTGATAAAAAGAAACAATAGCAGGTATTGGGGAGGATGTGGAGAAATTTTATAAACTGCTGATGGGAATGTAAAATGGTGCAGCCACTTGGAAGAGTTTTTGCAAGTTCCTCCCACGTTAAATACAGAGTTATAATATTGCGGTCCTGTGTATATACCCAAGAAGAATGAAAACAGGTTTGCACAATAACTTGTACATCCACATTCACAGCAGTATCATTTATAGCAGCCAAAAAATGGAAACAACCCCAATGCCTACCAACTGATGAATGAAGGAAAAAAGGGTGGAATTTCCCTACAATGGAATATTTAGTAATAAAAAGGAATCAGTGCTGCTGTATGATACAATTAGATGAACCTCAGAGCATTAAGTAAAAGAGGTCAGTCACAAAAGACCACATTTCATTTATATGAAATGTCTTGCATAGGCAAAGAGAGCATATTAGTGGATCCCTTGGATTGGATGGTGGGGGAGGGGAAAAGCTCAGGAAGGGGATTGACTTGATGAGTACAAGGGGTTTTTTCAGGGTGATGAAATGTTATTAGATTGTAGTAGTGGTTGAATAACTAAATGAAGTAAAATCAGTGGACCTGTACACTTCAAATGATGACTTTAATGGTATGTTAATAATATATTCATAAAACTGTATATGAAAAAGGAATGTTTTTGTATATGGCCTTTTCTTCACTTCTGAGAAAGCGGTATTGCATGTATCTTTCACCCTGGGAATTTGGGAGCATACTAGTAAAGTTTCTAAAAGCTATCCTCCACATGTTAAACAAAACAAAAACAAAATATAACATGGTAGAAAGGGAAAATGGGGAGTTACTAATGAATAAGCCTGAAGTTTCAGTTAAGCAATATGAATAAGCTCTAGAGATCTGCTGTCCTGGAGATCTTTATAGAGATCTGTACACAAGCTTGAATCTATAGTGCACAAGAATGTATTGAACACTTAAAAATGTTTTTACAACAGCAAAATAAAATTTTTTAAATTGTTAACAATTTGTAGACAAAAATAAAACAAAGTGCCCAAATTTCCTTCAGAGGAGCAGGCACTGGTTAGTAATTTGGAATGTAACCTGCATAATTTTTTCCTAGCATTCTGAAAGACACATACATATATTCGTATTTGAGGATAGGTTTCCCCTTCCTCCCTGCATATGTGAAACAATTACTGTGATTAATACTCTGACCCATTCTTTCCATTTAATATAGCTTCAGGGCTTTTCCATATAATTCCATATGAATATAGATTTATAGAGCTCTAGATATAGATTTATATATACAGATTTATGTAGATCTCATACTTTTTTTTACTGCTACAGAGAATTCTGTATTTTAGTAAGATCACAAATTAGCCATTTCTATACTTCTGGACATTTAATTGTTAACCATTTTTTCTTACACTAATCCCCTAATGTTTGTCTTTAGGCAGGTATTTCAGAGAAAGAGCTTTTAAAGGTGAAAGGAGTAGGTCAAATGGTATGTGCATTTTAATTTTTTAAAAAATTCACTACCATAATAATGTTCTAATATAATACTTATTGTTTTAATTTGCATATTCCTGGTTTGCAGTTATGGTGGACATCTTTTTTGCTGGCTGTTTCTATTTCTCTTGCTGTAAGTTGTCTATTCGTTTGCTTCCAGGTCTTTCTTATTTTGACCGGAAGGGGAATAATTTGCCAATGAATTTTTGAGTGTTAGGTTTTTTAGATATAAATCTTTGTGTTATGAATGCTGCAAATATTTTCTCCCAGTTTGACATGTTTGTTTTTGTTATAAAACCATTTAAAATTTTATGGTCAAATATGCAGTCTTTCACGTTCCTAGGTTCTAGAACTTGCTGAGGAAGGCCTTTCCTGTCCCCAATATTACAAAATTAGTCTCTACTTTTCTGTGGTATTTTACAGTTTTGATTTTTTTTTCCCCCTGTTGATCTGTAATTCGTTTAGGATCCATTTCTAGGCCTCATCTATTTTCATATCTATTCCCCTGCTAAATCCATATTCAATGATAATAGCCTTAGAGTACGTTTGCTTACCCCGGCAGTAGACGGGTGCGATGGGATAGAGGACACCGTTGTCTGCTGCGTGGCAACTGAAGATGATCGCTGCTGTGGGAGCTCCGTGGTCTTTGCGTGTTTGTAAGCTAAAAAGGTGGGGGGAAGTAGTTTGTACGAAGAAAAATGACTAGACCTCATTTCATCTGTGTTAAACAGCTGAGCAGTGCTCTCTTGTCCCCTAACTTAAGAATGGTTTGCAAGAAAGGAGGCTCTAATTAAATTAATGAAAATGAAACATCTGGTTTCATGCACCTCTTCACAATTCTATCTAGTCTCTTCTCATCAGGAGAAATGATCCAGATTTTTGTTACTGTTGTTGCTGTTTCCAACTCAAAGCATCTGCACCTGTAACCCAGCAAGCTGGGGGGCAGCCCACTTGTACCTGAGGAGGTTGCCGAGAAGACGACTCCGCCGTCGCTGTAGGTGGAGAGGCGCTGGTCGGCGGCTTCTGAGTGCTCGGACTTGTCCTCCCCGCCGCTGACGCTCAGCGCGCTGGCCGAGCGCGAATGCTCCCGGCTCCGGCGCTGTGCTTGCGCTGGGGGGCGGGCGGAGGGGGGCGCATGCATGAGTCCGTCTCTGCGGTGCTTGGTGGGAGTGCGCTGATTGCTAGGCATAGGTTTTCAGTAGGCTCCCATGAATTAAAGCCTCGAAACCCTGTGTGTACGGTTGCCATCCTCATTTACACGTGACAGCTGAAGTACCTTACCAAAGGTCACGTAACTGCTAAATAGTAACAGCCAGGCTTCAAATCCCAGTCTGTCTTGGACCACAACTCCTTCCCTCCACCCTGCCCATTTTCCCGGCTCACAAAAATTCACATTCAAACTCCACCTTCAACTTCTCTAGAAAGTCCTCCCTCACTTCCAGATTAATTTAGATGCCCTTTACTTGAGTTCCCACAATGTGTGTGCAGACCTTTAAAACTGCACATGTCAGAGTGTAACCACTGATTTACTTCTCTCCATCAGCAGACTAGAGTATAAATCCTTTAAGGACAAGCACTACATATTATTATTCTACAATTTAACAGGAAAAGAAGGCATAAAGACATGTGGCTTGTTTTGTTGAATTAACAGCCCTCCTTGAAGACAGAGTTTTCAGAAAGTTGCCAAAGGTCACATTCATTCTCTTCCCTTTCCTTATATTTTTTTCTTTTCATTATTTCTCCAATAGAAAGATGTACTACTTTTTCTTCTTTAGAAACAAAGGTAATAAATGGGGCCTGAAGATTTACACAGAGGCAGTGAGACAATCTTTCCCTGACTGAAATTTGCCTAGAAATGATACTGTCCCACTAGTCAGCAAGAAGGACAACTCAGAACACTGAAAACTATAGTTTCCTAGAGGTCATTGACCTGAGCCCATTAAATGGTGACCTTCATGCTGTTAGCTATAACATACCATTAATCATGTGTAAGCTTCGTGACTGAATGTTGTCTTCTGCTGGATCATAGTCAAACACTGAGCCAGGATTAGTACGCCAGACACGGAAACCTGCAAGTAAGACCAAGGATCAGAACAGATGTTTCTGGAGGACTCCTAATAACTTGGAAAGCAAGGCATGAACTTAACCACAGGAGGACTAACACTAATTTAGCTTATTTCTGGTCATGACTTCTCCGAGAACAAAGCATAAGGTAGGAAAGGTACCAGCTTTGCAAGCTGTGAAAGAACTGTTTGCTTTTACAGCTGATGAAAACACAGGCTGAAGTACTTTATCCTTTAGCTTCCTATGGGTAATGCCACTCTTGTTCTTCTACCCCCTTTGCCCCCGCCCCCCAGGGCTCATATACCTGTAATGGTCTCCTGATCCTGGTCATTCCGTTTTTGTTCCATCTCTACTACTTTTCTCTGAATACCTCGGTAGTTAATGTCACTGAAGTCCTGTGTGTTCTTCTTTACTCGTTCGGTGATAGGGTCCGTCACCACTGGTGTGAAGCAACCCTTGTGTTTCTCAAAGTCTTCATGATATTTCACCTGAAATTTCATGAGTTGATTTTATGAAAATATGATGGTGTGATCATTTCCTTTTCCACATAATCCAGCAGACTGGCCAATTGATCCTTAAGAATTTCTGACTCACCGTTGAGATGTGGCGTTGGGTCTCCCGCACCCGTCTCATCTCTGGAGTGTCCAAGACGTAGGCAGCTTTGCCTTGTATTTGTTTCCGGAAGCTATCAGAATAAAGAACCTGATAGAGGAGAGACCATGAATTAAGTACAGGTCACGGTACTGTTCTAATTCTGAAGCCTCAAAAACTTTTCCAACACAGGGAGATAAAAGTAGCCGGGGAGGGAAGCTTGAGTCATCTGAAAGGACCCAGTGATACCCTTGACCAATAGCAGAACAGATAAGCATGAGGACTAATGGGCAGGGCTCTCATCAGGAGAAAAGGGACATGTTTTTGACTTTGAAAATGTAACTTTCATTTTCAAAGGAGACAAGGCAGAGAATTTCAGAGAGGATAGGAAGAAAATGGTCTCTGGCATTTGCTAGGAATTGCAGACTGGATGGTATTTGGCACTAGATGGGATTCTGACATTCAAAACAACTATCCTTTTAAATTTTTTAAAGTTCAATTAATTAAGTAATCTCTACACCCAGCATGGTGCTCCAGCTCACGACCCTGAGGTCAAGAGTCACATGCTCTGAGCCAGCCAGATGCTCCCAAACAACTATCCTTTTCAACAAGTGATCATTTTCATAGGTTTATGCCCAGATTTCATAAACCAATGTTAATACAGAAATCAAAGTCCGCCAGACACGAAAAACCCAAAATATCAAAGCCAAAGAAGGCATCCATATCAGAATATTACCTGTTTCATAGAGTACCTTAAAAATAAAGGAGAGCAGATTGAGGATGTTAGGAAGTCAATTTGTTACAGTTGGTTATGTAAGACTACCCCCCCCCCGCCCGCCCAGTAAAATAAAAGGAAGAGAAAACATTGGCAATTGTTATATCTTAGTATGATCATTTGGAATTTAAAAGCACAGTTGTGTTAATGTAAATTTTCAGTTGAATGAGGTGCACATTTTTATGGTGTTAAAATGTTATTTTTCAAGATGTTGCATTTTGTTTTTTCATTTTAGTGTGCTTCCCAGTTGAATGAGAAAGGCGTGTTTATATGATGTTAAAATGTTATTTTCCAAGTCATTGCACTACTCCTGTGTTTAATCCTAGACAATACCGAACTAATGTTTTCTTGGTTGCGCTTAGCTCGCTCCATCTCTGGAGTAACAGGTGTCGGAGTTGCTTTTCTCATATTCTCTTTGTATAATACCTAGAGGAGCCAAGAGAGCATCCAGACATCAGATAGCAGAAAACCAGTTCTAAAAACCATCATCTAGCTGGTGTTATGGCTCAATTATATCACACTCTATAAGAAACATGTCAGGAAGATAAAGCCATTAAAATGTTATTACATAAAGCACAAGATGAAGAAAGAATTAAATCAGGTTGAACTGGTGGGGTTGGTTTATCGTTTTTAAGTGGGTAAAGAATTTTTAAAAATAAACGAAAGCTTTGGGAAAACTGTGAGATAAATTAGTGATATAACCATATTTGCCAGGGTTATTGAAAGTGTAACAATTTCTCTTTTCCTCTCCAAAATACCGAGCTAAAGTTTTCTTGATTGCGTTTGACTCTTTCCATCTCAGGAGTAAAGGGTGTAGGGGTCGCTTTCCCCAAGTTTTCTTTGTATAACACCTGTGAGATACAAAGTTGGACCCGAAAATCATGAAGAGGCAATATTCAGACTATTAAACATAATGCAATTTGGGGGAGAAAACTCCATGTTTAATCTGTTACATGAGTGAGAACAGCTCTCAAGAAGAAAGCTTAAAAAGTTAATGGCAATAGTAAGTGTAGTATATCATTTACAGGGGATTCTAAAAAACCGGCATTTTGCTTGTTTTTAACCTGGGATGGAGTTAGGAGCAGGCCAAACTGCAGGGGTTACTTTGCAAAATTAAAAGCACTTTCGTTTCTCAAGACAATACCGAGCTAATGTTCTCTTGATTGCGTTTGACTCTCTGCATCTCTGGCGTGACAGGGGTTGGGGTGGCTTTCCCCACATTTTCTTTGTACAAAACCTACGTGGGTTCAATGGATCCAAAAAGGCAAAAAGAAAAAAAAATTACAGTTACCAAAAGATTAAACGGAAGAGATCATGTGTTATGAGGCTCAGGGTGCCAGACCATTTGGGCAAGAAGGTTAGGTGGAAAGGAGTATGTTTCCAAACGAAGTTGAGTGTAGTTATAGCAAGACACACATTTCCAGGGTAGGACTGTGCCCTGAAATCCTGGCAGACTGCAAGACAGAACTTGCAGGGTGCCCAAAAGGGATGAGAGAAGGGCTTTATTTTACGTCTATGCATTTCAAGCACCAGACAGATCATCTTGTAACAGGACTTAGGGGAATGTGCTTGACTGACACCAAGAAGGTGGAGGTGCTCCCTATACGGCAGCAGGTGACTGGCCTGTCTTGCAGCACTTAAACTCATATAGACACATCCATAAAATTGTGGGCCCAAAACCAAAGATTCCTTCTACTCTTTTTTTCCCCTGCCATTATCTGTGCTCTGCCTCCTGCTTTAGTTCACCAAACTTATCAGTAAAGAAAAACGTTTTCAGCCATTATATCACTAGCATCATTACCTCAGTGTCTCCCTTCAGTGTCATTCATGGGGACACGGGAGGTTTGGGAAATGGCATTCAAGAGAAAGAATTCTGTTAAAGTAGTGGTTCTTAGAGTGGGGTCCCTGAACAGCAAGGTCAGCATCACCTGAGCACTTCCTAGAATTGCAAATCTGGCCCCGCACCAGACCTACAGAATGAGAAACTGGGGACAGCACCAGCAGTCTGACTAACAAATGCTCCGGGTGATTCTGATGCAGTGCTCTCTAGTATTGGAGAAAGCTGCAGACAGCGCTGATGTGGAGGGCCACCAGGTTCTTCCTAACGGGAGCTAACATCTTCCCCATACAAATCCCAACCCCCTGGTAAATTATAAACATGTATCATGTCACAGAGCACAGGCTTACAGGAAGTGGTCTGTAAAGTTAGCAGAGACCACGATGAAGACAAAACAAAAAACTAAAGTTGGTAAAGCAAAAACAGTTCAAGTGACACTTCATTTTTAAGTAAATTGATAAATCATCTTCTGAAACTAGTGGATCTTAATGTTTTCATTTCTCTGAGCACAGTACCTCCAAACAATCACATGAGGAATTTGAGATTGTTAGAACTCGATTTTGTTGTTATCCAAGCAAACTAAAATAAATACCAAATGGAACAGAAATGTCATTGTCCTTGGAGGAGAGGATCAGGGGTTATTTTTCCCCCAAGGTCTCTTTGTCTAAATCTAACAGGGTAAATTAGAACCTCAAGTCATGGGTGCAAAAACTGATCACAACTCCCAATTTTCCAGAAAGAGCTCTCATACCTATCACGCCACCCCCCAAATTTCAGGAGTACGTAAAACAGAGACCTTGAGGATAGCAGATAGAGAGTAAGTTCAGGGGCAGAGGAGCGGAAGGACATTTTATTGGAAAATCTGTTACTTCCTGATATTAGAACTTTATAGATTAAAGCATTCTTGTTATTACGGGGTTAAAGCTAAGAGTAGCCTTCTAGGAGAGAAGGATAAATGAGATCAACAAAATTCACAAAATGTTTTTTAAAAGTAGGATTAATAAGTATTATTTTAAATCATTAAAGAAGTAGCTTTTTCTTTTCTTGCCAAAGTACCGAGCTAATATTTTCTTGATTGTGTTTGACTCTCTCCATCTCTGGAGTGACAGGTATAGGGGTTCCCTTGCCCATATTTTCTTTATACAACACCTGTGTGATGAGAAAGCATCCAGAAAAAAAAAAAAGTTAGGTAACATTTAATTTGTTGTAAGATTTTAAGTGTGAGTTCAACTTCCTTGTTACCAAACGACACAGTAGTCCAGGGAGCCAGGAGTTACAGGTTGGCAAGCTGCCACAAACTACTTTAATGGCGGCCATGGTTGGGCTGGGAAGCAGAGTCTCTAGGCAGCAAGGACCTCAGCTGCTGGGGAACTGCTGACAGTTATTCATGTTATTTTGTCATTTCTAGGAGTACAGTGCCTCCCAACAATCACATGGGGGTTTGAGATTGTTAGAACTCAGTTTTGTTGTTATCCAAGCAAATTAAAAATATATATATTTTAAAATACCAGATGTAATCGCTATCAGAATTAACTAAAATGTTTTTAAAAAGTTGAATCCATAGCAGTAACATAAAAATGCAAAGAGTATTGTCCTTTTGCTAAGTGAGGTATATTAGAAACAAAGGAAGGGTAGTGGGTTTTAAAAAAGAATAAATGTTAAGTATTATATAATTATGAGGTTAAGTGGCATCTTCTTTTTCCCTTTCTTTCCAAAATACCGAGCTAAGGTTTTCTTGATTGTGTTTGACTCTCTGCATCTCAGGAGTGATGGAGATTGGAATTCCTGTCCCCAGGTTTTCCTTGTATAGCACCTGTATGATAAGAAAGCATCCAGAACAAAAAGAGCAATCAACCACTTTCCCCTTTTGTGGAGAAGTGGGGAGAAGAAGGGCAAAGAGGAAGAGAATAGGTAGGAGGAAGGGAAATACCAGAAGCTTCTAGATCCAACCTGTAGGAGCCTAAAGACATACTTATAAGTAAGGGAATGCAGGAAAGAGCAGCAAAAAACTGAGATAGGAAAGTTTTGTTACTTTTGTTTGAATTAACCTCTGCAGCGCTGAGCAGTAGTGCACCATGAAAGGGAACAATTAGTACCCCCCTCCCCCAGTTATGAGGAAGAGAAAGAATTAAAAAGGGTAAGAGACAAAAGGAGAACCAAGGAAGTTATTTTCGATTTGGAAATGTTATTAATAAACCATATAAGGATATTTGGGTTTTTATAAACATTGTATACATAAAGATACATGTGCACAAACCTTTTTTGTTGACTTTCAAAAGAAGTCCAAGTATTTAATTTTTAGTCTGGGCAAACATATTGGGTGGAATTAATTATTTTTAAAGCAAATGGAGAGCAATGACAAGATGCAAAAAAAAAAAGAAACTTCACGGTATCTGTACAAATACCAGTAGGGACAGAGAAGGTTAGAACAGGAAGTAAGCCAAGAGTCCGATCTTTGCTAAATACATTTTTGTAAGCTTTACATCCAGATCAAATTTGCCAAAGCAGGATAAATGTGGGTGCTTACACACTAAGAAGGTCATGTTTTTAAAGGCTAGGATATATACTGAACACTTTAAAAAAAAAAAAAAAGTCAAATGATGGTATTAATGTTTAACCAAAATGGGGAAATGGATTCACAGGAGATGGCAGCATTAAGTTGTGAACAAGACATGTCAGAGTTTTTATTGGGATAAGCTGATTAGATTTAAAATATAGCCATTAATTTTTGGTTTAAAAATAGTTAAAGGGATTTTTTTTTTCTTTTAAATACCGAACTAAAGTTCTCTTGATTGTGTTTGACTCTCTCCATCTCTGGAGTGATGGGAATTGGGATCCCTTTCCCGAGGTTTTCTTTATACAACACCTGTACAACACAAGAAAGCATCCAGAAAAAAACAAGAGCAGTCCAAACAGCCCTTTCACCTGTCCTGTAAGGATCCTAATATGAGACTACAGACATCAAACAGGAAAGACAAATTCACCAAGTCAAACTGTCTCTTCAAACACAGATTGGGATGACGATATGCTCCATATTTCCTTAGCTAAAGTGCCAGTGTATTTGATATTCACCTTACTATTAACTCATTTATATTGAAGGTTTGTTTCCTGTGTTGGGAATTAAGGAAAAAACTACAATTTCATAAGAGCACTGAAGTGCTTAGTGTACAATAGAAAAATTATTTTTTAATTAGATTGGCAAATACTTATCTACATAGAACATCTGTTTTGCAGAATAACAGATATTTAAAACCCACCAAATCTATGCAGTATAGCAAAATTGGTCTTTGTGGAGTATATTCAAGTTGTGGAGGTGGTCAAGTCTGAAAGTTAATGTTTTAATACATAGTACTATTTATTTCCCATGGAATCTTAAAAGCTCTATGCACCCCCGGACAATTTTGCCTAAATGCAATTTGTGTAACAATGAATACAAATGGTTACTTAGGGAAAAAAAACTGTCCAGGATCATCAGGATCATTAAGATCTCAGATATAAATATCAATAATACTTACTCTAATATAGAAGAAAATAATTAACATACAATTTTGAAAATTAATGCAAACCTTAATTCTTCCAAAAGAAGAAATAATCATCAAAATCACCACCACCACCATCATCATCATCATCATCCCACAGGGAAAACAGTGAACATTCCAACAAGTGATGTTTACATTGACAATTTAACAAAGTTGAAAGGTTGTTAGTGAATAGTAATTAAAAACAAAGGAAAACAAAACAAAACAAAACCAAAAGACAGTGGGACCGAAGAAAGTTACTGTGGAAGAATCAAACTTCCTGAAACTATTTGAACTCACAATTAAAAACCACTTTGGATCAAACCTGCTCCGCCCCCCGCCCAAAAAAATCCAGCTAAATTTTACTATTGACATTTGATTTTCTATCTCAGGTATAAGTAACTCTTAAGATCCTTATACAGAAGTTTCACAGACTATTACAAATTTTTCAACAATATTAATAAAATAAAAAGTAACATTAAGTATAAATTTATGATCTGATTTGTGTATTTAAAAGAAATCAGAAGGTCTGGATTTCTATTCATGGAATGGCTTGTTTAGCACAAATATCAAGACAAGGCTGCTTTGGGTTCCATCACTGAGCTACTTTCTTTTTCTGTCCTGTGTTTATCCAGACAAGATCTAGGTTAAAGCAACCACCATTCCCAATCAAGAGCCACTATTTCTACATGTGGCCTCGAGTACTGTCTTCGAGCTACACTAACCCAGAAACATCTTAGAGATGAAGTAAATAATAGCTACAGTGTTTGGGTTTTTTGGACATCAGTGAACTTCAAAAGTCCCAGCAGCAACATAAAAGTTGAAAAGAGAAGGAAAGGAACCAATTAAAAGTTTTAAGGGACTATTATGGAAGATATAAAATGTTAGAATCAAATGATAAGTAAACGACGTGGAAAACAGAATTCAGTTGACGAAATTTTAAAAATGTTAAATTGATTATTTTAAAGGGACTAATAGAAGTTTGTTTTTTAGAAAATTATTATTTTTTTAAATATGGAATTAAAGGAGCTTTCTCCTGAATACCGAGCTAAAGTTTTCTTGATTGCGTTTGACTCGCTCCATCTCAGGAGTGACAGGAATGGGGGTCCCCTTGCTCAAGTTCTCTTTGTACAAAATCTGTGTGCACAAAACCAACAGTCACATCAGCTTGGACCCATCTTTTAGGTAACCTGATCTTCAAAACAGTCCCTAAAAGTATTTTCGTTTTCATAATGGCATAAAATAGGCCTAAACAACCTCAAGTAATAGAACAACTGTGACGTTTAGTCACACACAGGGCGATGTCTGTCTCTGAGTGGCAGTGATAAAGACGCAGTTGCCAGGCCACAGGCAGGAGTCACTTAGTAATAGAGGTCCTCTCTCAAAGACAGAAGGATGAGGCCTTATCAAAGAGTGTTCAAGTTAATTGAAATTAATATCCATAATGAGTTGTTGGTAACTCTAAGGAACCAGAGAGAGAGAGAGAAAGAGAGAGAGGTTTGGGGGAATAAAATAAATATTAATAGACACTAAAAGCTAAATAAACATTAGCTTTCAATGATCCTTAAACTATTCCAAAGGAAAGCTCATTTCTCTTACATGGTATACAAAAAATAGCTGAGCCACATTTCTGACTTAACTGTAAATTGCTCTGCCATCTCTTGAATGAAAATATTTAAGAATCACATTCTTTTACAAAAAGTTACAAACACAAAAAATACATCAAACAGAGCCAGAATAAGCACAAATAAAATTCTAGTTAACATTGACCTTTTGAAGGGATGTTAGATTTTTACTTTTGACATGTGTCACACCAGTTAGAAACACCTGTTGTTATTAAAGGAGGGTTTGAGGGGGAAAAAAACCAAACACTGAATATTATGGGTTTTTAAGGAAAGTGATCTATCATTATGTTTTAGGGAAAACGCAGTTAAAATTTCACACCAGAACTCAAGTAAATACTAAATTAGATTTGGGTTGAAAACTGAGGTAATATTTGGTATCATTATTTTCATTATATGAATTTAGTAATTTTACAGGAAAAAAATATGTTTGTAATGTGTTAAAAATATTATTTTAAATAAGAATTAAGGGATTTTATTTTTTGCCCCCTAAGAAATACCGAGCTAAAGTTCTCTTGATTGCGTTTGACTCTCTCCATCTCTGGAGTGATAGGTGTTGGGGTTCCTTTCCCCAAATTTTCTTTGTACAAAACCTGTGAGATACAAGAAAGTACCCAGAAGACATTCAAAACAGGCACAAAGATTAAGGAAGGGAGAAAATTAGGGGCAGGTAGTTTGTGTGAAGAGGGAGTCTTTTAGTGAGTAATATTTAGTAAGGATAATGCTTTTACTTTTTCTTCACAATTTTAATGATGAACTCTACCATGCTAATTCTGGGGATAAAAAAGTACAACACAAAGCACTGAGTTATAGGAAATGAGTATAATAATGAGGAATCTTGTGTTAATTCTACTTACAGTATTTCAGATCTAAGTTTTCACACTTGTCAGTCGCTAAAAATGTTAAAGTACCACCAGAAAAGCGAGTCACTTCTGTAAGTTCAGATGGTTTGGTCAGGTAATAATACACACCCCTCCCTCCCTCCCCCCGCCCACACACATACACAGGATTGTTAAGATGTTACTTTTTAAAAAAGGATAATGAGTTATTCTGGTAAACTTTTAAAAGTAGGGAAATTGAGTTTCTAATTTGATATATTTGTAAATACCGAGCTAAAGTTCTCTTGATTGCGTTTGACTCTCTCAATCTCTGGAGTGACAGGGGTTGGAATGCCTGTTCCCAAGTTTTCTTTGTACATAACCTGTAGAAGATAATTAGAATCTAAGCCAAAAAGGTGAAATGACCATGAATCCTTTGGATTATGGCTACATCTGTGGGCTACGTGGTGGAAACTCTTAAAAACAATCTAGCTTTCAAGTATGAAACTCAAGGAAGACAGAAAAGAAACTCCACAAATATTTATGTTCCCCCCTCAAAAATAACTTTACTACCCTTGAACACTTGGTACTAAATTATGCATTTTCTGTTGTCAACACTTAGAACATTTCTAAAATGCATTAAAAAGTAATAAATTCAACAGTGAGAAAAATCGAACCACTTCATAACATTTAGTATTAGTAGGTCCACAGTAGATTTGTACTTAATTAAATAGGTTACTTGGCCTAAAATTTTCTATTCATGGGATACTCTATTCCTTCAAGGTTGGGAATTTTGTTTTATATTTTCTACTGAAAATTCCTAGGGGCCCCCTAGTCTGTAGGTACTCTTAATATAAGGAGACCTAAAAGTATATTTTTCAGAAAGAGCATCTTTCTTTGATATTTCTACTGATGGTTGTTGGATCATGTAAACTGGTGTTTTTCAAACTGAGGGAAGTCCCTATTTTTTAGGGTCGTATCAAAGGCCAATAAATTTTAATGAAAAGAATAAGGAACTTCCTGAACCTCTGGCCCCCTTCTTTTCCTTCTTTCCCTTTAATGTTAAGACTTGTCAGCTTAAAGGAATGAATGAATTCTTTTTAAATAAATTGGTCAATGGTGTACTTGAGCATGGGGTGGGGAGCAACATGAACAACGCAGGGGGTTTAGGTCACAGATTAACTCCCCTAAACACTGACAAACTAGTGGTGATATCTTTGTTTTGCTGGGAAACTTTGAGGGATCTTTAAAAATCTACTGTTTTAGTACAAATTTGTGTTTCTTTACCCAGCAAGGCAGCAGAACCGAGATCATGGATAACAGAACAAAACATAATCAGAGAAAGACAGGAAGTTGCAATCAAAAGTGACTAAAAGAGTTTTCTTGATTTGTGGACACAAAACCCTAAATGAAATTTGTACCACAAGGAAGCCAGAGTATAAGCAAAGAATGAAACAAGAAAGAGATCTAAATAATATGAGTAACGTTCAAGAGAAATACCACGTGTCTCCTAATGACAACAAAATGAGACTTGAGGCCTCCAGTGACCAACAGAATCTCTAAGACCAAGGTCCTCACCTTTTATTGGCCATAAACTATTTCCCAAACTCCACAGGGTCTCTTGCTAGTAGCCAGCTATTTCTTAGAATGTGCTTATGGATGGGAAAGCTGAGAGTGAGTGTGTGTGTGTGTGTGTGTGTGTGTGTGTGTGTTTTGGGAGGTGGGGAGCAGAGGCTGGGCTAACCTGATAGAGGTCAGGAGAAACATATGCTTAACCTGATTATTTAAGGTGTGAGGGACACCCCTCCCACACACACATCCACTATGCACAGGTGCCTGGAATTCCTCATAGAGAACATGCTTAATATAGAGTATGTCATTGTGGGTAGATTGTGGGACAGTGAGCACCTTAAACATACACCACCTTTGCAAGACAGTAGAGGAAATTGGGCAAGAGATCTTGAAAGGGAGAGGAGAAGGCTGCAGAGACTTCACAAGTCAACCTAGAGTTTTCCTGGACAGGGGAGAATTGTCCTGAGATACACGTACATGCAAATATATACACTGGAGTAACACAAAATATTACATATGATATTATGTAATATATATGTATGTTATATCTATAATTGTGTACATTATATAAAATTAAAATTTATATGCCAATTATCTAATATATAATTACATAAAATATATAATATTTTGTGTTATTTTTATGATTATATCTTTTAACTCAAGATCATTCTGATAACCTTATTACTACCATTGGCACTTTTTACTCTAGGAACTGCAGGCATGATCATTAGTCAAGAAGTCAAGTCCCTTCTGCTCCTTGATGGTGTGAAGACAGAGGTTTCTTATCTAGGATGGAGAGAGGTTTATACCATTCCTAAGGCCTGGGAAGAAGGGATGACAGAGAGCTAGGGAGCAATTGGGAGGTGGCTGGTTGCACAAATGTGTGCTGAGCACATGGGCCATTACCGAGCTAATGTGCTTCTGTGTCTCCTTGACACGTTTTACTTCAGGCAGGTCAGGAATTGGGATTCCTTGTCCAATGGCTTCCTTATACTTCACCTGCAGGTATAAAAATGGGAACATGTGCATGTGTTTGGTTAGGAGCTCTGCAGTTTGTAAAGTCACAATTTAAATAATACAAACTCTATACTTAGTGTGCACGGGGCTCCATTCTAACACTAGGTCAGAGGACAATGCTTGGTCTCTCTCCTGTCCGTTTGGGGTGGAGCAGAGGGGGGTCCATACTCAGACTGTAGCCCCTTACCTTTCCTGTGCACTCAGATGTTGTTATACCCAACAGTTCGTTTGGCTAGGACCAATACATTCACAACATATACCCAGGAAGGTTGAATTTTCGACTTTAACATATTTTACTTTCTTACAAGTGACAAGGAGTCTCTCCTTGACTAAACTTCAGTCAGGGTCCTCTGAATCTTCTTCCCAAATAGGCCTCAACTTTTGGATTTCTGAGTCTATCTTTGTATCGCCTGATTGTAGCAAGGATCCTGCTAAGTCAGTTTAGCGAGAATCCCCCTACCCTTGGCATGTCTTCACCCTTGATATCTGACCAAATTCCCTACCCCACCAGCCCCACCAGGCAACATCTGGTCACCCTGGCCTGCCACCAGCAAAAATCATGTTAGGTAGGTTCAGCCAGAACCTCCCTTACCCCTGACAGTTTCTCAAATTTTCTATCCTCCGCCTGCCTCTTTATCCACCCCGCCCCCGCCCCGATTATAAATCCTTACTTTTCCTTGCAATTCCTTTGGAATTGAGCCCAGTTTCATACTGAGATCTCTTTCCCCTATTGCAACAGTCCTGCATAAAATCTGTTTTGACCGGGCGCCTGGGTGGCTCAGTTGGTTAAGCGACTGCCTTCGGCTCAGGTCATGATCCTGGAGTCCCGGAATCGAGTCCTGCATCGGGCTCCCTGCTCAGCAGGGAGTCTGCTTCTCCCTCTGACCCTCCCCCCTCTCATGCTCTCTCTCTCTCAAATAAATAAATAAAATCTTAAAAAAAAATAATCTGTTTTGACCGCTTGAACCACGGTCCAGCTCTGGTTTGCTCTGACATCGGCCTCGGTTTCCCACAGGTAACCTCCCCTCCTGCCACCTGCTCTGGCTGCACTGATTGGGGGATGGCCCTCACCACAGGCACCTGCTTCAGCAGCTTTAGCTGCTTCTGGAGACAACAGTTTTGAGTGCAGCTCAGCCCTCAAAGTAAATTATCCAAGGAAGGCAGAAAACGCAGCGGATGAGTCTCTGGTAGGGGGGCGAGGGGGGTCTTTACCGAGCTAATGTGGTCCTGTGTTTGCTTCACTCTCAGCATCTCAGGGGTCTTTCCGATTGCCGTTCCCGGCGAGACATCCTCTTTATATAAAACCTGGGGCATTCAGAATCAGGACAACATTACACAGAAGAAAGGAAAGCCCAGCAATTCCTGGAGGAAGACTAGGAAACATGGCTTCTGTGAAAACAAGACACTAGAGAATGTTCTTAGCCGTGTGCCGGAGGATCTGACGTCTTCCACGTCAGCATCATTAAGTCCAACCATATGTACAACACGGACAACTCTCCAGATCTTGAGATTTAATATTATCATAATGTATTAATACAGAATGAGAAAAACCGGGACGATGCTGATTTGAAAAGACCTCTCCCATATGAAAACAAAATCCATTAAAGAAATGTGAAGTCAGTTATTCTGGGGAAGGATAGTAAAAGAAATCACAATGTCAAAAAGAAATCCATCTTCACGGAGCAAGACAACACATGTTACTGCTCTGGGATTTAAAAAATTAAAAAGAAAAGTTACTTTGTTAGCAGATTTAAGGTGTTATTTCAAATGGCGTCTGGAGTGATGTTTTTAGAGCAAAGCATGGGAAATTTTAACAAATAACCACAAGTATTAACTGGGGAGGTTAGATGTTAATTGTCTGAATCAAGATGAGGCTAGCATATTTTTAAAGAGGAGAAAGGAATTATTAGGTTAGCGTTCAATGGAAAATAAATAGTAAATATACCGAGCTGAAATTCTTTTGATTTTCTTTAACACGTAGTATGTCTGGCGTGTCTTGAACAACTGTAATTTTTCCTTTACTGTTTTTAAGGTCACACTGGTATTGAAGCTATGAAGAAAGAGTAAACATCTTGTTAAGATTTCAACATTTTAAAATATATTTTAAATTGTCTCTATTGTGCAAGGGAAGTAAAAGTCCAAATTAAGATAAAAACCAAATGTCTGTGCCACAACAATCATCGTCTGATAGCTGAAGGGAAACTCTTTAATAAGAATTTTGTAAAAAAAAAAAAAAATTTTTTTTAAACCCTAAAAATGGTAACGTGTCAAGTTAGATTTTTAAAAAAAAAATGCATCCCTTCCTGAATTAATTTTGAAAATGACAGATGTCACCACTAATGGAAGATGGAGATAGTTCACATACGGTGACAAGAAGCCACTGACAAAGTAGCAGTGGGTCTTCTAGGCTATGATTTGGGGAATACAAGGTGATCTTGGAGAAGAACGGAGCACATGTTTCCTGGGCCACAGGTGGGAGTTGGGGAGGGCTGTCCCACCGCCCCCATGCAGAGGGGAGGCCCAGTGTGTATGCCCAGAGGCAGCCACCATGCCCACCTTATCCCAGGGATCAGTGGGCTGTGTCTTAGAGTCAATGAAAACTTACAAGGCTGAAGTTCTTTTGGTTCTCCCGGACTCTCTGTATCTCTGGGGTGTCCAAAACAGTCTCATAATAGGACATGCATTTCTCTGCATCTTCCTTGTACTTTTTCTGAGAATAGATTCCAAGAAATAAGGACGGTGAACACCACAGGGAAATGGGCCAGTGGGACCTACCACGGCCGTTCCTGCTCAGCAGAAGGAAAGTCCTTTGTAGTTTTCAGACTGTTCATGGACGTTAGGGGGTTGTAAAGCAGAGCCCTCTCTTGGTCAATGAGCTCCATGTCTTTTCTTTCTGGGAGACCTGAGCATGGGCATTTAATAAAACCCACTGTCATGGCAAAGAGAGCAGAAGGAGGCCCCTGCTGGCTGGTCCACACAGAGGAAGGTGACAGACAACCAGGCTCCTGGCGATGGGGTGTCTCCTGTGAATGGGATGGGGCCATTTAGCCAGGAGCCAGACGACCAACAGGCAGGGAGAGAAAAGCAGGGGGGTGAAGAGCCATCAGCAGGCCTGTGTAAAGCTGGCCTTCACCGGTGACGAGGCGATTTTCACTGAGCTCTGAACAGGTTGGGGGTTCCTGCTACAGGCCCGGCAGGGAGGTGCCGCAGCTCCGGAGGCCCCTCTAAACAGACCTGGGGCCGCCATTATGCCCGACTGACCAGCCATGGCTCCGAGCCAGCCGTCCCCGTTCTCGGGCTTTCCCGCCCCTGCCGGCAGAGGCCGCCTGCAGGCAAACAGGCTTGAGCGATGGAATGTAGAAAAGCCCATGAAGCGGCCCACCTCAAAATATCCGTAAGCCCTAAGTGACCAATGGATGGCTTACAATGAGGCGCAGTTACCAAACAGGGAGGATTCCGTACGTTGCCATCCCTTCCCATCTCCCCCCTTTAAAAGCAGTCCCCGGCCACTACCTCCTTGCAGACTGCCTCTCTGCCGTCCTGCCCTCCGCCCCCGGCGCTGTGGGCCCAAAACTTCTCCCTCCTTTGTTCTGCCTCAGGTGAGTTTTTTCACTGCCAGCGCCACCAGCTTCCACCGGATCGTGGTCCCCCATCCAATTGAGAGACACCCCACTTAGGCACCACTCTGCCTCGCCTCTGGCTGAAGACTGTGCACAGAGGTCTGCTCTTCCTCCCAACACCTGTGCCACTGGTCCCGAGACTGAGCTGTTCACTTCCCTTAACCTTTGCAGCACAACACTTCCTCCACCTTTGGGCCAGATTGATTGATTGATTGATTGATTATTTATTTATTTATTTGACAGAGAGAGACATAGTGAGAGCAGGAACGCAAGCAGGGGGAGTGGGAGAGGGAGAAGCAGGCTTCCCGCTGAGCAGGGAGACCAATGTGGGGCTCGATCCCAGGACCCTGGGATCACGACATAAGCCGAAGGCAGATGCTTAACGACTGAGCCACCCAGGCGCCCCAGATTTTTTTTTTTTTATTGCTCGTCACCGAGTCCTTTCACTTTTCTCTCCAGCTTTCTTTTTTTTTTTTTTTTTAAGATTTTATTTATTTATTTGACAGAGAGAGACAGCGAGAGAGAGAACACAAGCAGGGGGAGTGGGAGAGGGAGAAGCAGGCTTCCCGCAGAGTGGGGAGCCCGACACGGGGCTCGATTCCAGGACCCTGGGATCATGACCTGAGCCGAAGGTAGACGCTTAACGACTGAGCCACCCAGGCGCCCCTCTCCCCAGCTTTCTTTAGCTCCAGTTTCTCCCACTTTTTAGGGAAGTTTGGGTGTGGAGGGCTGAGGAAAGGCTAGCTACTTTTGCAAGGGGATAAAACTATTCTTTCTACATCTCTTTCATCTAAACTGTATTACACACAAATTACGAATTACATTTATGTGTTGAAAGATTTAATCTCCTCAAAGGCAACAAAGAAGCCGTTTTAACCAGTAAGAGATTTTCAGCCCAGACTTTGAACAGGAAGCCAGTTAAAACAAAGATTTCTGGAAGGAAAGAGCAGTTCACCACCTTCCTAGTTCAGGAAAAAGTCACCTGAATGACTCCTCTTCGTTATGCAAATGTAAGGCAAACAGTTCCATGGTCCTGGGAAAGCGGTAAGACCCGTCCTCCTTTTTTTTCTTTTTTCTTTTCCTTTTGTTTTCTTAAGGTTAAGCAAAAGCCGCTGCCGTAACTGGTTTGCTGAGCTAGTGCTAGTCACTAAGAGCAGTGGTTAGTCTGTACTTGGAACTTGGGGGTGTTCTGAGAGTGAAGAGTCCCAGACCCCTGGCATTAGGAAGTATGTAGTATATTACCCTGAATTTGTAGGTCCATTCACACTGCTTGCATTAACCCCCAGTATGAGACTCAGAAGTTATAAAATACATACTTTTCACTGGCAACCGAGAAGCAATTTTGTAGAAAGCATCAGCACCACTACACCCCTCAAAGGTAAATACTAATCTAAATTGGGAAGGAAGAAATCTGCCTGGCCATATCTTAGGCCTTGAGGAACTAGGCTGAGGAAACCTCCAAGGGGACAGAGAAAGAGGCTTAATTCTTCCCTTGAACAAGCCTGCGCTCTGAGGTTTTCCTTAAAGATTAGCAATGGGAAAGGCTCAAAGTTCTATGGCCGGCAAGCCCTCACAGCCTCAAGAATGTTGGCGTCCTTCAATGAACACAACATGGTAGTCTGGGGCCCAGATAATTTTGGTAATAAAATGCTTCCCCATTCCCCCCCCCGGAAAAGGTTCATTTCTCCCATTTGAATATATCTGTTTCTTAAATAAACCATTCTCCAGTGATAACTATTTTTTTCATGTCTAATTTTAGGATATAAAATTATATATTGCTAATGAAGGACTTAAATCCATGATTCCCCTGACCCAACTGGCCATTGAGAGATCGCCTGTGAATATTAAAAAAACAAAAACAAAGAAGCAAACAAACAAATAAAAACAGATTTCCAGGGACTACATCAGGCTTACTAGCTTCAAAATTCCAGGGTGGGGCCAGGAAACCTACACTCCCAGGTGTTTATAAAGCACAGCCTGGTCAGGTCACTATGGCTTTATAACTCATTGCTCAGAAGACAATTTGGAGCTACTTAAATAAATTGCAGATCTCTGATATCACTGAAGATTAAAACAAACAGGGGTACATCCTGCTGTATAAAGGACATCATACTTTCCTTCATTTCTCAGCATTATCCCTCACAGAGGAAGCAGGGTTAGATCGCATGGTTGCTGTGGATGACATAGGTCAATCTAGTTAAGAAGATTATGGACTGTCTACTTTGTTCCTTCCTGATTTGTACATACAATTTACATCCACATTATAGGAGATTTTACAGGTTAAAATACTGATTCATTAATACGGATGCTACCATGTAAGAGTTCTTCAGTACCTTAAAGTTCCCTCATATAATCTATCTTAATTCTGATACAGAAATCTCACCTCTGACCCAAACTTGCATCACAGATGAATCCCTTCTCCGTTACTGGGCAAAACTGTGATTTGAAAGAGCCTACGTAGGTATTAATGGAAAGACTTCATGATTGGGGTCTATGTGTGATATTGCGATGAATGTCCTTACCTGGCTTGAAAGGTTCTTGACTTGCTGGGCATGAATGATCTCCGGAGTATCAACCACAGAAGTGAAATTGGCTTTTTCCATTTCTGCTAATTGCTTATACTTAATCTGCAAAAGAACACCCAACACTTGGGTAAATGTTTATAATGTACATATTTGTTGATTTCATTTGATTACGAGGTGGTCAATATTTCTTTCCCAAAAGGATTCATTCATTTGAGACTCAACATATATTTTTTCCTTTTGTGTTTATAGCTTTATACTAAAGAGTGAGATTTGGAAAGGTTGAGTCCTAGTTGTTGAAAGACTTACTATCTAGTTGGGTACAGGGGCTGGGAAGGGGAGAAGTAGTGGGAAAGGAGCAAGATAATCAACACCTATTAAGGTATGGATTGTTCACATATTAAGAGCTGGAGGCAGAACAAATAAGCAAAAGATAATGCGAGATGTTAAAAACTACCTTTTAAATTTAGGTCTTGGAAGAAGGGAAAGAAAGAACTCCCAAACTGTTCTAAGCAAGGAATTCTTGGTGCCGAATGGGGGTGGGGGTGGGTATTGACTAAGAAACAAGACCAGGATGTCCGAATCTGTCCTAGCTTCAAGCTCTCCAACTTCTCCCCTTTGCTCTGAATGTCCTCTGTGGCTATAGACTCAGAAAGACCAATGAAAAGGCGGCCGGATGAAGTGTCTGTGCTCTTTCTATCAGAACAGCTTCCACCAGGCAGATGTTTAAAAATGCCACTATAGACATAGGACTGTTAATCAACCAAGTAAGATAACAGAAGGACAACACTGTGTCCTTGTAATCGCGACCAAATTAGGTTGACATGGAATAGTAGCACTGACCTGACTGGCAATATCAGTAGCATTCTTGGCCCTCATGAAGTCGGGGGTTTCATTGGCCATGGCATTCAGGCCTCTTCCTTTGACTTCCAACTCCAAGTCTCTCTTATATTCTTTCTGTAGTAGCATTAAAACAAGAGTTACCTAACTTCCGTGACGAGGCAGTCAATGTACATACAGAGGGACGGTAAATCCACATACTATACCACTATTCGGTTGCTAGTGTTCACCTTTGCTATTCCCTGTGGTCAGATGCAGTGGTGGCCACAGAAACCTGTTTTAGGAAACTGTTCTACTTGTGTCCACATGTGAGGCTTCCTTTTGACCACTTTTAGCATTCCCTACTTAGAAAATCAGAGTAAAAAGGGCATTTTAAATCTGGTTTGCTACATAACTAGTACTGAACTTAGGTGCATAACACTCCAATGTGATGTTTTAATTTAAATGAGCATACCAAATGGATCATGGTTAAATCAAATACTATTAGATAAATAGCAGATTACGAAAGCCACTGGATGCAAACCATAGTATCGACTCATCGGAAATTGAGAGATATATATATGTATATATGTATACATATATATATATATAATTTTTAAAAGATTTTATTTATTTATTTGACAGAGAGAGACACAGCGAGAGGGAACACAAGCAGGGGGAGTGGGAGAGGGAGAAGCAGGCTTCCCGTGGAGCAGGGAACCTGATGTGAGGCTTGATCCCAGGATCCTGGGATTACGACCTGAGCTGAAGGCAGACGCTTAACGACTGAGCCACCCAGGCACACCGAGATATATTTTATTTAACAGTTAATAACCATGTTGGATATGGAATTTGAAATTCAAACCTCTCTCTTTCTTCTCTTTTTTTTTTTGTTGTAACTTGGTTAGGGAGGAGAAGACGCTGTGGGCCTACCTCGTTGAGAATTTGAGTGGCGTTCTTTGCTCTTAGCATGTCAGGCGTGTCTTCCATTTCACTGAGACCCTTCCCACGGATGCTTTCCTCTAGATCTTTCCTGTATTCTTTCTATATCACAAAATAAAAGCAACACCACTGACAAGAAAGCCTGGATCATTCCTCTTAGGTGAAGAGCCAAACCAAACAAGCAAACAAAGACCAAAAAAAAAAAAAACCTCCAATTTTAAGTAGTTACAGCTTAGTGATTAAAGATATGATAAAGGCAGGGTATAAGCTTCATAGTTAATATTAAATATCAGATAAGAAACTAACACATTTCATTAGGTATTCAAGTAAAAAATGAGAAGAATTAACGTGGGTAAGAGATTAGGTGGTAATACCAAACACATGTGAACCCAACTTGAAATCCGCTAAAGTTAGATGGTGATGAAAATGGTAGAAGGAACACATTGATGAGTGTCATTAGTGCAATTATTGGGATCAAGAGCGAAAGCAAAGACCAAGTGGACACTACCTCGCTGGCTATTTTGGTTGCATATTTGACATGTAATAAAGCTGGCGTGACCTCCAGGCCCGTCAGATTTCTGCCTTTAATGGACTCTTCATAATCTCTCTTATATTCTTTCTAATGTGAGTAGGAAGGAAACAGAAATTAAAAAAAGGATCTTTATTACAACTTATTTCTCACACCTAGGAAGAAAAAAAAATCACAACACTGTCCTTCCATGTATGACCCCTTAACTGGATCATAGTTTAGCTAATGGTCACACATTTGAAAGGTATCTGGTTGTTCTGGAAATATTTTGTCTACAACAAATGGCCTCAAGGAGACTCAGAATTTGAGAAGCCTGTTGGGCTCCTCGTTCATATGTCCAGCACTGTAACTGAGGCTGCCCCACCATCTGCCTCACAGCAGGGAAGGACAGCAGAAGGGGAAGGACACGTGCGCCACCAAGACTCTGAATCCACTGTCATCTCTCCTGAGGCAACAAGATTTTGCTTCTGAATTAAAAGTAAGGGCAAAATAACAACACAGAGGAAGAAGAGCCTGAGGGCACAAAATGCAAATTTGGCCTTTTTCATAATCATGACTTATTATTTTTAATCTCCGAATAGATAAGGTAGACAATGAGACACAGAGAAATCCTAAGATTTTGTTCTCCACTGAGTCACAAGCTCCCTCATCTCCTCTCTAATCCCTGGACTAAGCTGTCTCATTGGGAGACTTGGAATAAATGCTGGAACTCCATTTTTATAATTTTTAATTTTGATAGAATTTTAAATTTACAGAAAAGTTGTAAGACTAGTACAAGGAACTTCCATAGCCCCTTTACCCAAATTCACCAATTGTATGAAGTTAGGTTAAACGTTTGATTATTTGGCCTTCTTTACACCAGAAAGCTCCACAGAGTGCTACTTTATTAACAACCATTTAGGTGCCTCGTTAGTGCAGTAGGTAGCACGTCAGTCTCATATTAACAACCATTTATCTTTATGGTTGGAGATATGCCCCATGGGGGAGAGGTAAAAAGCAACCCAAAATAAGTCTGTTTCCCAGTGAAAACTTCCTAAAATTCAAACTAAGATTCCATTCTTCTCTGCTGTTGGTTAAAAAGGAAAAAAACAAATTTTTTTAGATGCTTGTGCTTACATTTCTAAATTTCTAAATAGGAAATATGGCATCTTGACATCTGATGTTTTGATAAACATCTTGATCATTACTCTTTTGTTTGGCCTGGGGCTTCCTATTAGGAGCATTCCAAAGCCAATGGTGGTTCTGTGCAGAGGGAACTTTCCATTCATCAAAGAAAAATTCATATAACATTCAATATAATTTGTTTCAGTTAAAGTTAAGAATAGTTTGCTATGTTCTAATGCTACAAAAGAGTTGAAATGAAACATATATGATCAAGTATTTACTATTTGGAGCATTTAGTGTAACTGAACCATAACATTTCAGAGACGGAAACATTTTAGCGACCACATGTGAAAAAGTTCCATTACCTACAACTTTTGGATAACAGAAGGCTGGGTACATGTGTGGGCAGAGCTTGTCTTTAACAGCTTGATGGCACGTTTGTGGTGTGTTTTGTAGGACTTACCCCACTTTGCATCTGCTGAGACTCTTTGGCAGTAATATATGTTGGTGTTTCAAAGTCCAACATGGGCTTTCCTCGTTCCTTTTCATAATTTTCTTTGTATTTCACCTAGTGATGAAAAGCCTTATTAGATAGATCTCCTCTGGTCAATTCCCAGACAGAGACCAGTGTAGGGATAGTATTTTTTAACTGATACATCAGTCCACATGGATGGCATCTCATTGCCACTCAAAACAGGTTCTTATGTTTCAGATCTAGCACCTTTTTGTTGTTGCCTGAGAGAAAACACCCTTACTGTCGGCAAGGCAGAATTAGGATTTGTGTTCAATTCAAGAAGACAAAAGAATCACTGCAGAAGAATCAGCTGAGAGAAAGGCCGAGGCAAGGAAATGCATGGGGAACGTCCCCCGCCAGAGAAGGTCGGCCAAGATCAGATAGGCCTAGAGGTGAACACTGTAACCACAGCATCTGTCAATGTTTCTGAGAAATATCTCCAGTTTTTCTTTTATGAAGAATTTTATCAGAGACCTGGGGTCTCGATTCAAGAGATAACACACACAACTTTCTTTATATGTCATGAACTGGATCTAGGTCATAATCCGTCACATATTCAATGAAGCCAATATAAATTCATATAAAAATGAGAAAGAGTTTACATGTGGACTGACTTACTAAGAAATCTGACGTTCTCAAAAGAGCCCTAGTGCTACTTTACAAATACAATGTCGTCATCATTACAAATACAATGTTCCAATCCAATGGAGGATGTGGACATGTGATTACGAGTGGGGGCAGCCCACAGATACTCAGAAATGGAAAGTCAGAGAGACAGAGGCCCTGTTCATACAGCATCTTCATAGCAATGCTCAATCTTAGCAATCTTGCTGAAAATAGAAACCTGGGGGCACGGGCTGCTTCACAGATGACACGAAAACACTTCTAGTAATTTAGCCCTCTCGGTTAATGCCCAACAGGGGACCTAAATAATTCTGGATTTGTGACGTAGGAAGTCATGTGATAGCAAACTCCTTCTCTGAGTCCTTTCTTTGGAGAATCTTAATTATTTTACAAATTTTCAATTCCTTAAATACCCACAGATACTTCAATGGTAGATTTAATCATGTTACTTTTCTGCTCAAAGTCCTCCAAAGGCTCTCTGTCATCATTGCAACGTTTCCTAAGTGGGGGTGCAGACTCATGAGGGCACACTGGGGTTATCGTATTGGGACTGTCCCCCTTGTAACATAATCTTTATGCTTCCAGCCCGTCAGTGATCTGAGTAACACACATGGCATGTATAGACACTACTTCTCCAATACGTGTTGATGCTGTGATGCATAGCATAAAATTTTGTTTCAAAATGCTGCTAAATTCCAAGCTCCCCTATATCTTTGGACATTTTCCTCCAGCAATGGTTACTAAAACTATCACTACCATTCTGAGGGGAATTCATGAACGTTTTTGACACTGTAGCTGAACGTGCTTCAGGGAAAAAAGTCTTGATTGACTTACTATGCTCTGTAACTCTGTGGCCTCCTTTAGATGAAGCTGCTCCAGATTATCAGGTATTGTGTGGTAGTGGCCTTTACTCTTCTCATAGTTCTTCTTGTACTGGTACTGAGGGGAAGATGGCAAAAAGGCACATGGATGGAAAAGCTGCTCAGCATTTCTGTTTTTCCCTTTTAGGTTAGATATTTACACAGCAGCATCGTCAAGACCAAACTAAGAGCAGCAAACACTAAGTGGGGGGTTACGCAAATGTGTCAAAGGAGGAAGATCCACATCCAGTACTGCCCAGTTGATACAGGATGGCCAACACTTAGGTTATATGGCGTATTCAAAGGAGGTTGGAAAAGTGAAAAGTGAAAGAAATTACTCCAAACCATGATTCCCTGTCCTTAGAAGCAGGGAAGGACTTAGTTAATTGGAAAATACAAAGTTTAAATATTCTAAGAATAAAAGCTTTTTTACATTCTGAGAGGTGTCACAATCCGTAGAGAGTTGACAGACTAATGCTGTAATTTGGAAGGATGCATTCACACAAAAGAGCTTTCTAATAAATCTAGCATCCGGAAGCAGAGAAGGAGATGTATGTGAGCTCAGCAGAGGAATTCCGCTGCAAACGGGTGAAACGTGCTGTTTCTATAGCAAATGACTGAACTTACAGAACTGGCAAGGTGGCTTGTATTCAGCACATGATTCATTATCAGAGATTCCTTCATGTCAGTCACAGGCTTGTGAAGTTTCTTCAGGTCAGCTTTATATTTAACCTGCATGTGAAGGGGGAAGAACGAAATCACATAAACAGGAGCTGGAAGACATACTAATGGAAGCCATGGTAAGATATCCCACCCGGAAACAAATACTGGAGGTGGTGATGAAAATCCACACACCTCATTCGCAGTGGCTAAAAAGTGGAAACAACTCAAGTGTTCACCAACAGATGAATGGAGAAGTAAACTGTGGTGTATACACACAATGGGATATGATTTAGTCATAAGAAGAAATGCAATTCTGACAAATGCTACAACATGGATGAACCTTGAAAACATGATGCTAAGTGAAGCAAGCCAGACCAAAAAAGGGACAAATATTGTATGATACCATTTATATAAGGTTTTCTAGTAGGCAAATTCACAGGGACAGAAAATAGATTATAGAGGTTACCAGAGGCTAGGGGGAGAGAGGAATGGAGTTATGGCTTAATGGTTGTACAATTTCTGTTTGGGGCAATGGAAATAATAGTGGTAGCTGGACAATATTGTGAACGTAATCAATGCCACTCAACTGTACATTTCATTTATTTACTTATTTATTTAAGCAATCTCTACACCCATGGGGCTCGAACTTACAATGCTGAGATCAAGAGTCGTATGCTCTTCTGAGCCAGCCAGGTGCCCCTCATTTGTACATTTAAAAATAGCTAAAACGGCAAATTTCATGTTATATATTTTGCCACAATTAAAAAAAAACGTACCTCACTTGCGAGATTGTTCGCATCTTTCATGACTTTGTAGAGCTGGCTGTCTTTTGGATTGAATTTCGGTGTTTTGCCCTTCTCTTTGTCGAAATTTTCTCGGTATTTAACCTAAGAGCAAATGCAAAATTCCAAATTATTTCTGAACATGAATTAATTTGAAAACTAAGAAATGGAGGAAATATAAATACAAAAGAATAGGTTATATATAAAGTGATCATATAACTTACTATCCGCACTAGGATGCTTTTAAGAGTAAAGAAGAGCACAACCAATGTTATGTTGGGGCAACAGGCAGTCAAGGGTAAGACTGAGTATTATAGTATTGCCTCACTCGTTTTTATATTATCCAGAGGTAGGAAAGATAATCACCTCTTTTTAATGCAAAACAAAAGTAAGTGGAAAAAGGCTAAAGGCTTCAGGCTCCATTCAGTGATCTAGTGGAGCCTTCTGACCCTAGGAACCACCAAAACCAAAAGCATTTTAGGTCTACTGTAAGGAGTTCAAAGAGGGGTTGTAAATGGTCCAGAAGAGTGAGACATAGGAATCTGTCAATTAGGAGAATTTATTGTAATTTTAAAATAGTACTTTGGCTAGATCATTTTGATTTTTTCAAACTTGGCAAAAAATGGCCTGAGTAAAAAAAAGAACAGTGGGGGGGGTGGGGGCAAGACCCTCAATATGATTTTAAGCTAGAAGAAAGAAGTGAGATATTTTACAATAACGACAAAAATAAGATTAAGTATACTTTTAGGATACTTAAAAGTAAAAAAAATGCAAAGGGCTAACTTCAATTTAAAGAATAAGCATAAATACCAGCTTACTCTACTAATAGCTGTTCCAATTTTTAATACATTTTTTATATTTCCAAGGTCGTGCCACCATCAAGGTAAAAACAAAGAAATGATTTCGATGTTGAAATTTTGAAGACTTTGCTGTTTTTGAAAATTGGGAGGCTCGCATTTCTAATCCTGAGTGAAACCTCAGATGTGGACAAGGGTTTACTCCCTGTGGAAGGCTCGCCTCAGGGTTTATAGCTCTCAGTGTGGCCCCAGGCCCACAGGGTCTTACCGATGTGGGGGCCTGCCCCATCCTGACTTTGCTGTCTGACTGATACTTGGGTAGAATACCTCAAAGGCCAAAGGAGAGCGCAAAGGCACAGGGCTGCATCTTACGACGCCTCCATGATGGGGCATTTGAAGAAAACTAATGTACTCATCAGGGATGTAGGACTGACACCAGCAAACTGACATCTTTCCCTTTTTCTCAGCTATTTTCTTAACCTCGGTCAGGGCACTGACCAAGTTACACTCTTTTCTGTTGATTTTGTGTTGGAATGTGTAGAATGCTATAGAACTTTGTTGAAGGATTTACTTCTGTGCACGACCATGCCCTCCCTCTGGAACACGCCACTTGGGGTAGGAAGATAGAGTAGACTTGCTCAATAAATGTGATTTAATTGAATGAAAGGAAGAGAGTTGTCATGCCTAGGTAAAATAGCTGAAGAAGATGATTTACAGGAAAATTCAACAGAATGAGGCATTTCCCCTCAGAACCCTGAATATACCTTGATTATGTATCACCCCAAACTGTAATTATTTATCTATGGACATAAAGACTGAGGACATCTGTTCACCCCCCCAGTTTTCAGCCCAGTCATGCAATGTGCAGATGCTGAACGGAAGAATAAAGGTGACTGCATCTGGTTGGGTTCTAGAAGTTCGAATTTCATGACTCTTGCCTGTTAAATTCCCACAGGTGACTCAAGTATGAATGCCACCCTTGGGATATAATCCCACTACCCGAGGAGAGGTGCCTGGAGGACCTCACAGGCTGATGTTTTTGTTCCATGAAGACTGTTAAGCACACAAACATCTAGACATACACCCATAAATGGAAAAGTAGAGAATGAGAAAGGCCTGGAGATATTAGAGAGAAACAAGAGACAAGGTCCTTGGCAGACTTTTACGATCTAACTTTTCAAAGCTCAGCAGCACTATCAAAGACCCAGGATCTCTTTTGTTGCTACTCCTGCATTTCCGTGCTGGGAATCACGTCTTCCTGCAAGGTTTTTCACATGGGAGATGCCACTCGCCCATCTGTATTACCTGGCTGCTCAGCCTGGCTGCCTTCTTGGCCATTTCAATGTCTGGGCGACCAAGCATGCTTAACCCATGACTGCCTTCCTTGCGGTGTTTGGCTCTGTACTCCACCTGAATCAAAGAAAACCAAAATGGGCAATACATTCTAAGAGGTGGGTGCCTTGTACTATTTGGTGGCTGTGACCTCTGGGGAGCAGATACATTTTCACCACATTCTTACCTCACTGGCCTGTTTGGCCGCCTGCGTGGCCTTCTTGATGTCTGGCCGATCAGCCACTGTGGTGTAATGCAGGTTTTCTTTGGCATCTTTTTTATATGCGACCTTTATTTGGAGAGAAAAAAATGTTTACTCACGTGGGAGATATGCTGTCTTTGAAAAAGTCCTCATCAAGCACAAGCAACCGTTTTATTAAAACCAAACTGATTTTTTAAATTACCCTATTTTTTAAACTACCAGACAGGGAAATTAGGAATACCATTCAATGAAACCAGCCCAATTTGCACCAATATGCACCAATTTGGGATCCACTGGCTCAGCGGGCCCCCTGAGAGTGTGAACAGGGGGAACTTACATTACTCTGCTTCTTGGCCACTTCCATAGCATGCTTCACCTCCGGGGGCTCCAGCATGATGGAATAGTTGGATTTCCCTTTCTCCTTGACGAACTTCTTTTTGTAATTTGTCTAAATAGAGCCAGAATTACTTATGTGAGCAGAGGAATCAGGGAAAAGAACTGATTTACTTGAAGAACTAGGAGATCTCCAGGAAAATCCATGGCTCCCCATTCTGGCATCAGGCTGGAACCTGGATCTCTGATCCATAGTCTAGCTCTTCCTTGTCCTTTCCGTCCTGGAACCCAACACTTGTAACACATGGCAATCCTGGGAGAACTGACTACAAGCAAATTAAACTCTAGCTTTTAAAAACATATGGAACCATATAGGGCTCATAAAAATATAATAGTGAGATTATTAAAGCATTATTGATAAGGACAAAGCGGGCAGGGATTACTGAGAAAAAAAGTAGAGATTTTACTTCTCTAAAATTGTTCAGCAGTTTAATGATAGGAGAGGCCATTCTTAATCAGCAATGCTTCCCCCTTTTATTAACGCTAGGTTCCTGACATCTTATAGCGCAGATAACATGTCCTGTGGCAAAATGCCCATTTGCCATAGTTGCCATAATAGGAAACCTACTAAATATGGAGTCCTCCCTTAAAGCAGAATTGAAAATTCACACACAGGCACTGATGATGGTTAAGGGTGAAGCGACGTACAGGAAAGCAGTTATAAGCAAAAAGGCAGCTCGCCCCGGATTGCCCGGGATCCTAAGGTCGAGTGGTGGTGCTGCCACCAAGAATCCTGGGGCTGGTCACTTACATCACTGACATTCTTGGTCACTTCCTTGACATGGATGGTGTCCCTGGTCTCTGGCAGTGTTGTGTACGAGCCCTGGGCCAAGTGCTTCTTGACGTAGTCCTTGTACTTGTTCTGCGGGAAGCCACAGAGAGCTTGTTAAGAGTGTCTGCCTGGGGCATTAGTCCAAGACGGGAGCAGAGCATATGTCGCTGGAGGATTACCTCAGACACCAGCTGGCTGACTGTCTTTGCCAGGAGGATCTGCGGAGTGTCAGGCACAGCATGGCAGGTTCCTCTTTCCTTGACGTGTTTCTCTTTGTATTTCAGCTGCAGGGGTGAAAAAAATATTTCTTTAGCTCCTCTGGGTAGCCGGTATTATTTATGCAGTCCCCGAATCACTAGATGGAGCTGGGAAAACAGAATCACTGACACAGTAACATTAAACTCAATAAAAGGTCTGATGTTGGGAAATCTTGGGAAATAGCCGAAAGAGATTTTCTTTCTCTCTTGCAAGTTGAGGCTTTACTAATGATCAAAATGGATCTCATGATGAATCTTTATACACCTAGCCTTAGTTCAAAGGACTTTCAAACATGTCATTTGACCCACTCCCGAATCCTGGGAGGCATTATTATTTCTCCTTTACAGATGAGGAAACATAGGAAGAATATGATCACACAAAAATGCATATTTCCTCATAGAATCCAGCCAGAACTTCAGTTCCCAATTCTCGCTGCGTGAATGATCTTGCGGTGCAGTATATATCAAGAATGGTCACCTGGATTTTATAGCTTCCCCTGCCTGTCGCCCTGCTCTGCCACGTCACTGGCATTCACTGGGGACAGGGTCATGTTTCAGGACCCAGCAGCCTCCTCCGTCCTTCCCTGGTGTCGCTGGGGACTGTGCCGCAGAGGACGGCCCTGAGCCAGGTTAGGTGTCAGAGAAGGCACTGGATACTTACGTCACTTTCTATTAAAGAATTCCTCAGGGCCAGCACCATGTCTTTATCATCAGTGACAGAAAGCTTGCAACCTCTGAGGAACTCTCGGTCCAGCTTATACTCAAACTGAAACAGAAGAAGGGCAGAGGAAGAAGCCGGCATTTACTGTAATCTGTAAGGAATCCTCCTTTTAAGGGTACTATGAGGACTTGCCACCAAAATGGAGGCAGAGGCTTCCTGGCCCCTCACTGCCTGCCAGGCTCCCCCTCTCTAGCCCCGTGGCCAGGACCAAGCCCTCCCTGCCTGCTCACCCCCAGTTCCTCCCCAGCCTCACCCAGGACTCTGCACCCTAGTGCTGGTGCCCAGCTGTGGGAGACCAGGCTCCAAGGCAGGTCTGCTTCCTGCGCTTGCCTCCCACCCCTCACACCACCCCCCATCCTTCTGGGATCTCGAGTGAGCTAGGCTGACACCCACGACAGCGGTTATTATGAGTAATTATTCATGCTTCTCAGGCATGTCAGAGAGCCCGACTGTCCCCTCTCACATCGCTCTGCTGCAGGGATGACTTGGCCGCCTGGATGAAGTCCGGTCGGTCGGGGGTCCACCTCCAGTGGGCTTTGTTGGCTTCATACTGCTTCTTGTAGTCCAGCTGTTTGTAAGAAGACGAAAATAGGTCAATTCGTTCAGTGGGCTGAATTCATAACCACGCGTGGCACAGAGGGACCCATCGTGCTTCTCAACATACAACAAATCATGGTTCTTGATGCAAGCGAGAGCCCCAGTTAACATTTCTGTACAATATATGCCACTAGTCAGCCACTGAAGAGGTCATCTCGTGGGACCGTTTGGTCTCAAAATAGGGGCTAAAAATTGTATAGGCCTCCAGGTGAAATAATTCTACAGTCCCTTTAACTCTGTCAGTGCAGCTTTATCATCTTCGCAGTCAAGGGCTTTTAATTTCTAGCTAACCTCAGGCTTAATCTTTCTTAAATGATTAAACTTACAGTATTTATTTAATGCCAGACACTTTTCTCAGTGCTTTGTAACTACTACCTCATTTAATCTTTGCAACAGCTGCATGAAATTGACAGCTGAGGAACCAACCAGAGGGTTAAACAAACTGCCCAAGGGGAGGCAGCTCGTAAATGATGGAAATGACAGAAATGATGGAAATGACGGAGCTGGGACTCAAACCGGCAGAGAATGGCTCCAGAGAGGCTCGCACACTTGCTAGACCTTCCCCAGAGCTGGCCATTTGGCTGCCTGGGGCCAAATCTGAGGCACAGGACCACATAGCTTAATGTGTGTCCTTGGAAGAGCCCTCAGTAGCAGGCACCTTTCTTTCCTCACTCTTTTTTTTTTTTTTTTAATTTATTTGAGAGAGAGAGTGAGAGAGAGAGAGAGAGCACAAGAGGGGGGAGCGGGAGAGGGAGAAGCAGACTCCCTGCCAAGCAGGGAGCCTGATGTGGGACTCGATCCAGAGACTCCAGGATCATGACCTGAGCTGAAGGCAGTCGCTTAACCAACTGAGCCGCCCAGGCGCCCCTCTTTCCTCACTCTTATTCTCTGTTTTGTCAAGGTATAATTTGCACATAATCAACTCTGCATACTTTTGAGGAGTTTTTCATGAGGTTTGCTTTTGATGCCATGGGTTTCCACCCATTATTGTTAAATTTTTCATACAACAGAGCTGCAAGAATCCTAGAGAATACCCGTACATCCACTGCCTAGACTCTACATTGTACATTTTACTGCATTTGCTTTTTCACACACCCATCCTGCTACCTACCCAGCCCTCAATCCATCCTCGGGACACCTGTAAGCTGCCTGCCTGCCCCGAAGGGTATTTGCTGACCCTGAGTAATATATGTTCTCTCTGGCACTAGTGGGCATTCATTAGATTATAATGGTTTCATTATGTAACCATTTATATATTTTTTAGAAGTTAATACTCATCAAAATGCACAAAAATATTTCTGTGGTTGAGGCTTTAAGATGTCCCCCCATACACACACACACTAAAAGAGTCCGCAGGGAGATCTGAGCAGGACAAAGACATGGGCTAACTTCTGACAGCCTCAAGTGACTAAAATGTGCTTGCGTGCGTGCGTGCGTGTGTGTGTTTTCCAGAAGAAGCAGGTTCTAGAGCCGGGCAAGAGGAAGATATAGAGGGTAGAGGGAATGAAAGATGCTGAGACACTTTCCAACATGCAACCTTCATTCCAGAATTAAATCTCCTGTTTCTCAGCCACCTGGCAGGGAGCCTGAGTGGGTACAACACCGGTGTCATGTGGTTTGTCACCCTGGCTCTTCCCCACTCTCCTCTGTGAGAACCAAAGACAGAATTTAGATTCCAGCATCAGCAGTCATGCTGCTGGGGCTCTTGATCCAGACTCATGAGCGCTCAATCACCTGAAGAGATGTAAAAGGAGATCACGTGTCCTGCAGAAGCTAAATCCCCCATTAGCCTTGGGAAAGTTTCTGGAACTTACGTTGGTGTTGACTTTGTAGGCATCCTTGGCTGCTTTGATATGAACAGAGTCTGGCACAATGGTGCAGTTGGACTTATTTCTTTGGTAAACTTCTTTGTATTTCAGCTATGGGAGGAAACACAGTGAGACAAGGTTAATTTTTATAGTGGCCTACCAAGCATTAAAAAAGCAAGAAATTAAAACCATGACTATAGTACATAATGCTTCTTAAGACAGAATAAACCCGTTGTGAAGAAAAAATCTCAGATCTTAAAACTAGCTCCCCGGAACTGAGTATAGTCACCAGTGGCACCATAGGATTTATGTCCCCTGAGCTTGGCTGAAAGGGCCATGTGTCTTTTTCCTTCCCCAACTCAGAAAATACTGAGTTCAGAACATCTTGAAAACTGCTGATGGAAGAGAAACTTTCCCTCACTAGCTCACCCCGATGGTGTTGGTCTTGCCTTTCGTCTGTGCCCCCACAGTTCTGGCTGTTCTCATATCATGTTGTAATTATGTGCTTATCTATTCTTCCATTAAGATGAACCCCTTGAAGGCGAAGGTTGTGTACCAATAAGTATGTGACAAATGAAAGAATTGATGGATGCCATCCATTACCCTCATTGCTAGAGCCAAATCTAGCAAGTTGGGGCATGTGTGGGTTTGGATGGGAGGGAGAGGGATGGGGAAGGCTTAGCTTCTGTGGGCTCAACCCAACCCATCCTGGGCCTGGCAATTCTAGCTCCACCCACTTCTGCTACTCTTAAATACAGGCCCTGGGACATCGTCAGGGCCTTCTTACTACTTATTGCAGAGTATATTCGTTTTTTTGTTTTTTTGTTTTTAAGATTTATTTATTTATTTGACAGAGAGAGGGAGGGGAAAGTAGAAGGAGGGGCAGAAGGAGAGAATCTTCAAGCAGACTTCCCGCTGAACGTGGAGCCCTCTGAGGGGCTCAATCCCTTGTCCCATGAGATCATGACCTGGCTGAAACCAAGAATCGGACACTCAAACGACTCTGCCACCCAGGCGCCCTGAGGATTTTAGGTTTTAATGTGGTTAAGTCTGAAAGTAAAACTGTTCTAAGGAAGCCCCATAGTCTCATCATACAAATCACAGTTGTCTGCACTTTGCCATGGACCTAGTAAATCAGTATTTTTAGGGGAAAGGCCTAGAAGTCCATATTTTTCATCAATATCTCTGGTTATTGTTATAATCAGAAAGTTTGGAGGAATGGATACAGAAATGCTTCATTTTTCCACAGTGAGAGGGAATGGGCTGCTTTAGAGAAAAGATCTATCTGATAGAGGTTTATGAACAAGTAATGTTCATGTTTGAAGTGCCGAAGCTTATTTTAACATAAAAAATATGAAAAAATATTTTAAAAATGTTTTATACATTCCTGCCTTCATAAACAGTGCACTGGATGTATTTAACATTTTTCATGGCACATAGCAGAGAGGATCTGCTCAGCTGTGCCCAGTCAGTTTGCAGAATCACCAGCAAAAAAAAAGGTGATTTTGTTTTCAAGCCACTAAGTTTTAGGGTGATTGCTACACAGGAATAGATAACTGGACCAGGGTTCATTATATCATGTTAGAAAGAACCCAAGATGAGAGGGGCTGCAAACATTCTGGTACTTACATCACTGACTTCATCTTTGACCTTTTGGACATGCAGCAACATGGGTGTGTCATGGATTGTCGTGTAGCCTCTGGGCTTGGCCTTGTTGTATTCCAACTTATAAAGTATCTGAAGGAGAAGTAAAAGCAGAAGGAAACAATATTGTGCATCTCAGTTTACAATATAATGTAGTGGAAATAATATAAATGCAAAGTTTTTTGTGTTTTTGAGTGTACATAAAGGAAAGAGAATTCTATAAAATCAACAGGCACTTTCATGCTTTCTGCTAAAACTCCATTGCCTCTAAATTGCCAATTTAGTTGGAATAATTCTTTATTGTAAAAGAAGAATTGTGAGCATAGCAGGACATCTGACATCCCTGCCTCCCTCCCACAAAACAGCAGAATCTTCCAGACATTGTGACAATCAAAAATGTCCCTCCACATTTGCAAATGCTCCCCGAGTCTGAGAATCCATTCAGTGTTTCTTGCACTTACATCACTAATTTGTTTGTTGACTTTCGTAGTACGCAGGTGTTCTGGAGTATCCACGATTGAGGTAAATTTGTCCTTTGATTTTTCATAATTTTTCCTGTACTTGATCTAAATTGTAGAAGAGACGAACAAGTTAACTTGAAGTAGAATAGAGGGCTTTAAGGAAGCTAATTTTCCTCAAAAGAGTCCCACAGCAAATAGCAGGATTCATAGATAAGCCACAGATGTGGGGAATGTGGGACATGGTGTCATACTTTCTCTTTTAATCCTAACAAATGTTTAATATAAAACTGTATTTGATAGCAATAGTGTAATGGAGTGGGCAAATAATAATAATAAATGATATTTTCCGTATTTTTAGACATTAGAAGCTCAGGCCCAGAGAGGTTTAAAAAATTGAACTAAGGGACACATATAGAATGAATCCCAGAGTCAGGACTGGATCCTTGTTCTCTGGACTCTGACAGGTAATGATTCACTTAAAATATGATGCATCAAATATGTATAATGTCTTAAGGTATGTATCCATGTCAAAGATGAAACAGATACACAATAAAAAATGAGTATACACAGTTTAAAGAACTTATCATTTTTAAAAAGATATTCACTTTTGTAATTTCCAAGTCATGAGTTTTTTTCATGCATACAAGCTGTTTAAAGTGGTACAGATACAGAGCACAACAAAATTCCATGCATGATTATTTCATGATCAAATTAGGACAAAGGAACAAGTTCAGGCAAACAAGATGTTCTTTTTTTTTTTTTTAAAGATTTTATTTATTTATTTGAGAGAGAGAGAATGAGAGACAGAGAGCACGAGAGGGAGGAGGATCAGAGGGAGAAGCAGACTCCCCGCTGAGCAGGGAGCCCAATGCGGGACTCGATCCCGGGACTCCAGGATCATGACCTGAGCCAAAGGCAGTCGCTTAACCGACTGAGCCACCCAGGCGCCCCCAAGATTTTATTTATTTATTTGAGAGAGAGCACATGAGAGGGGGGAGGGTCAGAGGGAGAAGCAGACTCCCTGCCGAGCAGGGGGAACCTGACATGGGACTCGATCCCGGGACTCCAGGATCATGACCTGAGCTGAAGGCAGTCGCTTAACCAACTGAGCCGCCCAGGCGCCCAAACAAGATGTTCTTATGGAGACCTCATCCCCCTCATTTCACATGTTGATTTGGTGTCAAACTAAAGTGATGAAATGAGTTTCTAATATAAAATATTGATTAAAAACTTTTTTCATGCGGGAACAACGGCATTAAAAAAAAAAAAGAAATTATCACTGGGTTTTTTGGTTTTGTTTTTTTTTTGCTGCTTCAAATGTACCTTCCAGCATGTGATGCAAAAGTGGTGGCATGAACTTCAACTGACCTTGTAGAAGGACAATGTCACCAGCAACATTGCCAACAGTGCGTATGAGGACAGATATGCTGGAAATAACCTAGGAAATTAGCATCAAACTCAAGAGGGGCCATAAATATGTACAATATTCAAGGAGCTGCACCGTGACCTCATCTCTCCCAAATGGTACACTTGTAGTGATCATTGAACAACAGATATTAGATGAAAACATTATTCAGATATCTTAGATGCCACTGAATCTACTTAATATCCTCAATCCCTAAGGAATCCATTTCTTTAGGGCAAATATTAAAAAAAAATTGAAATCAATGTTATACCAGTTTGGAAATAGAGTCTCAGTTACTCTACTAGATAAGTAACTCTACTCAGTTACTCTTACTAGGAGATACTAGATGACGTATGGATGATGGCTGTTGCACGGTCACACATGGCCACAGGCAGAGGTCATTTATAAGGAATGAATACTTATGCAGCTTTATCACATGAAACCAGTCTGGGCAGGGAGCAGGGGAAGGAAATCAAGGAAAGCATAAAAGTGAATGCCCTCAAACCTTCTCAATCTCTTCTTCACATCGAATCAGACATTACCTGGCTCCACATGTGTGTGTTGTAGAGGGCAGTCAACATATCTGGACGCAGAATTTCATTACATCCTTGTTTCAGAAGCATCTTGGCACTAGATTTATATTTTCTCTGTTCATGCAAAGAGCAGTGAAGCACAGAAGAGACTTAGGAAGACAGAAGAGAACACGGCTCTATATCCCAATCACTTCTGAGTGAAGGGATGTAGGCACACACACTTTATGTACTCAAATATACATGTGGGTGAAGACACTAAATACATTATAGTGCAAAGCAGAATGACTGCAATACTTGCAGTTGAGCATCTATAATCCTTGTGAATGGGGAATCATAGAGCTAGTCCACCAACACCGCCTTACAGGAAAGAAGACATCACTGGAGTAGAAAAATACACTAAGGAGTTCCGTCCTCTTTCCTTCCATTAATTTGTGTCTTTGTTTTCACTTTTGTGACTCAATTTGCAGTTCACAGTTAGATCCTCCAGAAGAATCAAAGGGTGGGAGGAGCAACTTTTCTTTTTATCTTCACCACAGCGCATGTGAGGACACAGAGCATGGACTGGCACACTCAAAGAGCTCATGGGCTCTTTGGGTGGCTAGACAGATACTTTGAAACAGAACATCCCAATATCATAGGCAGAACCTATGACATCCTTGCAGCAGACGGAACAACATCTCATGAGAAATCTGGAGCACAGTCCTGCCTGGGCTGTCCAGCCAGCCCCATCACAGTACCTGACTGATCTGGTCGCCTGCGATCTTAGCCAGCAGATGTCTAGGCTCATCGACTACCAGGTGATATTTATCTTTCCGCTGCTCATAATCAGCTCTGTATTTTTTCTGCTCAAACATCATATCAAATTATAGCAAGAGTACAACTTCAAGGCTACACAGAAATGTCCCAAGATAAACACCCCAGAGAGCCAGAAATAGGTCATTTCTAAAGGTGGGCTTCCAAAGCATCCAGAATAGTAATAACATGGAGGTAAAGAGAGTCAATTGAAGATCACCTGGAGAAGGCTAGGGCTTGGGATAGATCTGACTGATGACACCAAAATTGGACTACCTTGTGCTTAAACATCTTCCATCTTTAAATACGATGCCATTAGCAATGTTAGATTTTATGGCATTGTAAATAAGGTACTGATGAGCTACAGGTTTACTGTCTAAGGCTGTGAGAATCAAAAAGTATATTCATGGGCAAATTCTACCAGGCTTCTCATGGTAGTAAATTTGATTATAAAAGAGACCCTGAAAATCCTTTCCAAATTATAAAAACAGTAACAAAATTTATCAAGACTGTCTTCCTAGGAAGCTTCTGACTGTAATTCTTCAGTCATCCTGCATGGAAATCTACTGAAAATGAACTAAATCAAATTTAAAAATAACAAAACAAAAACAAAAAAAATCATATATTGAAAAAAACATACCATTGGCCACATTTTCATTTTTAGATACATTTTACTAATTTTCTAACATTGTTTTTTGATTTACATAAATCCATGGAAAATCCAAAGATGGAAAATTAAATATAAAACCATCCAAATGTAAGTTAATTCACAGCTTGCTCATTTCGGCCATTTTAAGCTGAATTTAAATTATTGCAACAGCAGTTCCAGGAAAGACTGGGTAGACTATAAAGGAATATTTTGGGTGCAAATGGATACTTCTCTGCACCAATGTATGAGTAACAGTGGCAATACATCTGAATGCATGAATCACAACTATCCCCTTAGGGGTGGCTCTTTCAACCACCACCATTTCTGTGCCCTGGTAAGGGATGCCAAATTAACCTTGAGCTTCTGGGTCTCCCAACCCTACACAATATCATGTTTAAGGGAGTTCAGCTGATAGTCAACAAAATCCTTGATCTCCTTACTCTTGTCACCCAAAAGGCTGTGCTGCCCTATGCTCGTGCAAACAGAGGCAATGATGGTGGTGGGGCCCTCACACCCCTCTGGACAGTCCCTTCACTTCGTTATTCACTGGACAGTCTCTTCACTCTGCTTTTGGGAGAGCCCATCAGATGGTGACCTTATAAGAGTCTTTCCAAATCTTTATCTTGAATCAACATTTAAACTGATCTTCCTGTCATTTTATGTATTGGGTTTTAATCAAATAACTCTATAGACTTCTTAAGGGAACTGAATAGGCTTAACTGGATCAAGTCATACGTACCTCATTCATCAACTGAGTTGCGTACTTGAAATGCTTATTGATTGGACAATCTGCAACATACTTGAAATCTGACTTCGTCCTTTCAAATACCTCTTTATACTTATACTAGAGAAAAGAGAACACGGTTACTTGATAGCAGGCTGTGATTACCTTAAGAATGAGACATGTCATTTATCCTTTCACACAATTGAGCTAATTTATTCATGGAAGTTAACAAGTAATTATTGAACACTTTGCCTCCTAAGGCAATGAAGTGTATACCCACATGGATACCTGAAAACTAGCCCCACAACGCATACTTTATTGAACAGATATCAACTCGATCTATCTTCCATATTAGGCGAAAACACAAATCAGTTCCTTCTTTGTTTCTATATGTTAAGAGTTATTATTTTATTTTATTTTATATGAACTTGAAGGCATTTTTAACCCATTACTTTGAAATAATTTTCCAATAATTAGATAATCATAATATTTTAATGCAGAGGTGAGCTCACATCTAAACCACCAGCTGTTTTGAAATGACCCCATGAACTAAGAATGTTTTTTAACAATTTTAGGGGAGTATAAAAAGACTATGTGACAGAATGAATGTGGTCCACAAAGTCTAAAATATTTACTATCTGGCACTTTTCAGAAAACTTTGTTGACTCCTATTTTGGAACTCAAAGGAAGCTAACCCAACTACTTTATTTTGAAAATAGGAAAACGAGGCCATAAAAACAAAGTTATTTACCACACATCAAGTTTGTGGATTAATCCCACTTTGTATTTGCTACCATATCAACTCTAACAAAGTTAGTCACCCAGAGACATAGTAATAGGAAGGAAATTCGGGAAGAACCATGAGGAGTTATACTAAAATGACTTTTCATCAAATTCAAATAAATGATATAAATCAATGATGACTATAGTCAATGAGGCCAATACTAAGAAACTTTCTAAGTAGAGTGAACCATTCAGTATGTACTCCAACTACAGGGACTAGAAGCAAGGATAGAGAGAGACATATGAAAAGCTATTTCTTCAGTACTGATTCTCTCTGTGTGCACTGGAATATGTTAAATGCAGGTGGTTCTTATCCTTGAGTAGACATACCTTGCTGTAGAGAGTCTTGTTCTTTTCAGCCAGAGTGAAGTCAGGGGTATCATAGGCATAGCAACCAATGCCCTTAAGCGAGGTCAAATCTTCTTTATATTTTACCTGGGAGAAGAATATCATCAAAGAATTTTAAGAACCTATCTCCAAATAGTAGTAGGCTAGGATCAATACAAGTAGAACAAATAGAAGCTCTGACTGCTGAAGTATAAAGAATACTAAAGTATTAAAACAATTATTTAAGTTTCCAGTAATACTGATTTCTGCTCATTTTATGGTGTATTGTTTTATTATATATGGAAATTTTAATTTTTAATACTAATTAAAGCAATTCAAATTTAACAGGCATATTTTCCTAGAAAGCATATGAGCTCAGCAGCTATATTTTCATACAGAGAGCTGAAATTTCTAAAATGAGCATTATTATGTGTCTTCATTGCTTCATGAAGTTGTCTCTTCAAATGATCAAAACAAGTCTATTTCCTAGATGAAGTATATTACTTCCAGTCCTGTAATATGATATCATACATTTAGAAGAAAAATTAAGTTTATAAATTTGAATATATCTTTCTCTTTCTCAAGTTAAAGCTCAGTTATGTAGCAGTGAGTTCTAGGATTTAAACATCCATACAGAAGATCTAAAATCTGACTGTTTCATCAGTTTTTATGCAGTGTTTGATTTCATAAGTCACATGGGAATATGAATTCATATGTAAAAACAGAAAGTTTCGAGACTCACATCACTGACTGCATCAGTAACTGCCCGATGGTGGAAATGCTCTGGGCGATCAGGAATGGACAACCAGATTCCCAACTGACTCATGTAGTTCTCCTTGTATTTCACCTGTGGTAAAAACACAAAGACAGCTATAAGTCTTACCCAACTTTAATGTAAAAAAGTCTACATTTCTCTAGAGAGTTTTAAGAAAGGGAAAATACTTAAAAAAAAAAAAAAAAAGATGGTAGGTTATTAAGCCCAACAAAGTAGAAATATCTAGGGACATACTTTACTAATGTCATCTGTGACTTTACGATGATAAACAATGTCCAGAGCATCTTTCACAGTGTGGTATTTTCCTTTGGTCTTTTGAAATGTTTCTTTGTAACGTAGCTAGAAAGAGAAAAAGCACATAGATTGTGAAAAACCACCAAGTTAAATGATTGAGTTCTTTTAAGCTCGAACTCTCTTGAGTCTTCTCTCTTAGGTTTTCCCATGAATAAATTTATGAGAGATTAAAAAGCTCATTTTCACGTCCAGGAAGAGAATGACACTGGGAGAAAACTAATGAAATCTGAATAGAGTTTAATAATGATGCATCAATATGGATTCACTCATTGTGACAAATGTACCGTGGTAATGTAAGGCACTAACAATAGGGGGAAAAGGATGTAGGGTGTTATGTATATGTTTGTATATGTATGTATACATATGCATATGTATGTATATGTATGTATATGTATGTATACATATGCATATGTATCTCTGTCCTAGCTTTGTAACTTTTCTGTAAATCTAAAACTACTTAAAATAAGAAGTTTGTTTAGAAGACTAAAAATATCCTAGGGGATAGATTTTGAGGGTAGTATACAACTTTCTCAGCTTGTATTTTTTTTTTTAAAGATTTTATTTATTTATTTGAGAGAGAGAGAATGAGAGAGAGCACATGAGAGGGGGGAGGGTCAGAGGGAGAAGCAGACCCCCTGCCGAGCACGGAGCTCGATGCGGGACTCGATCCAGGGACTCCAGGATCATGACCTGAGCCGAAGGCAGTCGCTTAAACAACTGAGCCACCCAGGCGCCCCTCAGCTTGTATTTTAAGCAAAATGGCCTGGCCCTGGACCCTGAGAGCGTAGAACCAGTGCCTGGTATGTCGGTACGCCGTAGCGCTGAGCAGCACTCATGGGCATTTTACATTTAGTGAAGAGCATGCCAACTACCTTGAATGTTTCAGGAGATGCTGGCTCTCTGTGCTCAGCCCACTTTTGGCAGACCATTGGATCTCTATACACCAGGTGTGGGTCCTATGATATCTCATAGGATCAGGGGACAAGGTCCTCATCCAAGTAGCAGACTCCTTTCAGCTCCAAATGAAAATTGCTGACAAACTTATGGAACTAAGATACTGTTTCAGTTTTGTTGTGCCCTTTCACATTTCTGTTTAGAGATCACCGTAATGACTTTATGATGCCCTGAAATCCTAGAGCAATATTCTTAAATTGAGGGGTCATGGGGTTGCTGCAGCTTTGGGCTGAGTTTAAGTCCCAGTATGCCCAGTCCTCCAGGGATTCTGGTTCTGGTAATGGGTGCAATGCACCTGCAGGTGGGCTCTGAGAAATGAACCCGGTAAGAACTGGTTATCTACCCTGAGTTAATTTCATATCTTTATTAACAGGTAATCTCATTACCACTAAAAGCCAGTTGTGTCCTTGATCAAGTGGTATGAGAAATGAAAGACTGTCCCTCCTAATTCTAACAAATGTGTCATTCTCATGATTGAGATGGTCAAGAGAAGAAAGGGAAAAAACATTTTCTGCATGTTAACTAAGAGCCCAGCACCGTGCCAGGAATGTTATATATATTATCTCATTTTGTCTAACTTCATTATCACAATTCTTATCCTTATTCTACATACCAGAAAACAGAGTCTTAGAGAAATTAAAGAAATTATATAGAGTCATATAGCAGGCAAGTGACAGCAACAGGATTTGGAACCATGTTTGGCTGACTCCAAGACCATGACTTTATGGATAAGTGACAACTAGTTGTCAAGTATCCCTAGCAAATGCTGCCAAAGAATTATAAGAAAGGGTCATAGTTTTGTGAAGAACAACAACGAGGAAAACCACAGGCGTTCAGCATCTGCCAGCGTTGTTCTTAGTTACTGTGCCTGATACCGTTTGTGCCGTCTGTTGTTTCAGGGTTGTTGTGCCCGTGATCCACGTTGTGGACCAGGGCTTTGAACTATAGAGCACTGTACTATCTTCTGTGTCTTAGTTACCACAACCTCAGCTGTCGCATCACAACAGAAGAAAGAAGAAAAGGATGCATACATCACTGGCATTCCAGTAAGCCTTCTTGGCTCTGAGGAGGATTGGCGTGTCCGGAACGGGGGTGTACTTGTCCTTCATTTTTTCATATTGAATCTTGTACTTTTTCTAAGAAATAAAGATAGGAAAAAAGAGACAAACTTAAGTTCAAATGTTTCCATCCTTCCGAATTCACAACCATGTCACAGATCCAGCCTAGGGACATGATGTATCAGGCTTGATAAGAGAATAGCTTTACCTTTTATGTTTGGATGCTGCTGAGCATAATTACAGAAATGAGCTCTCTGATCAGAGGCAGCAAGGGAAGGTTTTAAGATTTTTTTTTTTCAAGATTTTATTTATATATTTGACAGAGAGAGACACAGCGAGAGAGGGAACACAAGCAGGGGGAGTGGGAGAGGGAGAAACAGGCTTCCTGATGAGCAGGGATCCCGACGTGGGGCTCGATCCCAGGACCCTGGGATCATGACCTGAGCCAAAGACAGACGCCTAACGACTGAGCCACCCAGGTGCCCCTAAGGAAAGATTTTATTTATTTATTTGACAGAGAGAGACACAGCGAGAGAGGGAACATAAGCAGGGGGAGTGGGAGAGGGAGAAGCAGGCTTCCCTCAGAGCAGGGAGCCCGACGTGGGGCTCGATGCCAGGACCCTGGGATCATGACCCGAGCCGAAGGCAGACGCTTAACAACTGAGCCACCCAGGCGCCCCAGAAAGATTTTTTTTTTAAAATAATATATATATGCCGAGAGAGAGAGTGTGAGCAGGAAGGGGCAGAGGGAGAGGGACAGAGAGAATCTTAAGCACATTCCCCGCAGGGTATGGAGCCTGATGCGCGCCTCGATCCCACGACCCTGAGATCATGACCTGAGCTGAAATCAAGAGCTGGCCACTTAACCAACTGAGACACTCAGGCACCCCAAGATTTTTTTCTTTAACCCAGTGCACCTTGTTGCCAAATTCCCGACTTACCTCACTGACCAGGTCCTTTACGTCTTTAGCATGCTTCAAGGCTTTGGTCTGGCTTCCAGCGTGATGATGGGGTCTCTCTTTGGTGGCAAGTTCAACATACAGATACTAAATGATTAGAAAATAGGGATCAGATGTTATAGAGATAAAACATTTATTATTTAGTATTCAGTCATTTTCATTCATGTCTAACCCTTCAATGGGAGGATGGTGTCTACTTGTTGTTGTCCTGGTTTTTCATTTATCATATGTATTTCTGCTCATTTGTTTCTGTGTTCCACATTTGGAAACATGCATACATACACTAGTTACCTAATACCCTTACTGTTGAGTATGGCCCGACCTAAAACCAGGTGATAAAGAATGCTGATGGAAGAATGAGAGGATTCTGACAAAGCCCTCGACACATTCCCTCCCCCCCCCCATTTTTGTCTAAATGCATAAAATGTGGTTTCATTTGTCATGAACAATAGATAAGTCCTACAGAATGAATCAAGCAGTTTGGTCCACAGACCATTCATCCAATGACGAAAATTGTACACACGACTTAGAAAAATAGACATGATATTGCTTGTTTATGTACCACACAACCACAGTTATGATGGCCCCAAAGAAAACGGCTAGAGGTTAAGGGCCATGAGGCTGCGTCAAGGACAACCAAGTGTGAGTCTGTTACGGAGCCGGAGTGGGCAGCCACACGCTACCAGCCCCCGTGACGCCAGCGCTGCGGGTTTAGGAGTCTCTGTTTATGAATCTCACCTGGCTCTGAAGCTTCTGCCCTCGCTTGGCTCTTAAAAGATCAGGAGTATCAGGAACTGAGGTGAAGATTGACTTCTGCTTTTTGCCTGCAGCTCTGTAAACCAGCTGGACATAAAACAGTCATTACCATTATTTCCGCTTCATCGACACATTATGTTCTCTGCTGAGAGGTGCCTTTAGTGCTTACTCCATAAAGAAACCGGGGCCTGTCCCGCTGCAACAGGCTCCGTTTCCACCCAGTAAACCAATAATTTATTTACCTCCCTAGCTCTCTCTTTCCTTTTCCCTTGTAACAAAATAACAGACATTCTGTAGCCTGCCCAAGATTCCAGCCTCCTACTGCGTTCTCGGTCCTATTCTCACCTGTCCCTTTCCAGAGGCTTTCCCTACCCTCGCCCTCTACATCTTCAGCCTTCCCATTTCTCCAGCCTTCTCCCTGCATCTGCAAACAAAGTCTAGTCCCTTCCGTCACTAAGCCTTTTCCAATCTCTACCAATGATCTTGTTTCTACCTTTCACAGCCAAGCAGTCTATGTATTTCTTCTTTTTCTCTCTTTTGATTAATTTCTCAAGGCAACAGTTGGGCTTCCACCCAACCACACCAATGAAGTCACTCTCACGAAGACTACCAAAAACTTTACAACTGCCAAATACAAGAATGGTTCTCTGTAGCAACTGAAACCGCTTAGCATTTTCATTCCTGAAAACATTCTTCTCTGCCTCCCATTCTGGCACTCTCCCCTAAGTGGCTTATCTTTCTAGGCATTCCTTAGCTTCCTTCTATGGTTCTGCCCTTCCCCAAAGGCTGCCACTGGCTGGAGTCAGAGTTGACTTCTTTCACCTTATACATTCTCCTTGGGTAACCTCATCTGTTTGTAGGACTCAATCATCTATTTGAGATTGAGGACTTCAATAGTCTAAGTCTGATCCACCTTCTTCTTTCTCAGAGACGCTGCCCTAGTTTGACCTCTTGTAGAATTTCTTCTCTACACATCCTCAAAAGGCTCCTAAAACACCTTCCTAGGTCCTCCATTGGACCACTCCACATGGCCCTTTCATCTTTCACAAGTCTGAGAAGGAGATTTTCTTAAAGCTCAGATCTAATCATATCTTAATGCTCAGAAGTAATTCTTCAATGACTTTTCATCAAGTCTAATATTAAGACAGCACCCCAGAATCTTCATGAGCTGGCTTTTATCCTATGATTCTAGTCTCATTTCCCAACATTCTCCCACACTCCTTCTGTAATATTTGAAACTATTTCCAATTTTAAGAACTCATCATGGCCATTTTCATATACTGCCCTTTCTGCTTAGAATGTTCTTCCTCCTCTTATCTGCCTGGAAAGTTCATAGAGACCACACTGTCTTGTTTATTCCTATAGGATATCATTCATCATATTGGTGTTTGTTTCTCCTCACAGATTATGGGCCCATGGAATGCAGGGGCTCAGCTCTATCATTCTTTTATCATCTTGTATTTGGATAAAAGATCTGAAAAGCAGTAGTCCTCTGATAAATGTTGAGGGAGCTTAATATAATGAAGCAAACTAGGAAGTACAAATGGATAGCAAATAAATTCTAATCATAGATATAAATACCAGTTGAACAGATAAAATATAGGAAATAATATGTATATACATATGTAGGCAACTGTCACAACTGTAAGCATGTCTATTTCTTTAACTACAAATTATATACAAGCATGAGTTGAAACAAAATGTAGCTCATCTACTTGGGGTTGTTTTTTGTATTACTTCTGAAAGAAAAGAGATAAACTAAATAAAAATTTACTATTTCTTCCAGGCTAAATTTCAAATAAAGCAAGTCAACAAACTCATAGGATCTTACGGTCAAAAGGACCCTGAATCATCTACTCCAATTCTCTAGCCCAGGAAATTGGGGTATTGAACATGTGAATTATACAAGGTCACACAGCAAACTGGAAGCAAATCTGGAACTAAAACCCAACTCTCCCATGACATTTCTATAATTTTCTTTGTATCATATTTCCCCCATACTTAGGTATGCATTGTTGATGCTTCTTCATTTTTTTTAAATTTAAATCTTAGTTGACATGGAGTGCAATATAGGTTTCTGGAGTAGAAGCCAGTGATTCATCACTTACGTAAAACACCCAGCACTCATCACATCAAGTGCCCTCTTTACTACCCATCACCCATCTAGCCCATCCCCCCCACACCTCCCTGTTTATACTTCCTGGGACAACACCCCTGCTTGCTAGTACTATGAGGTATAAAAGTCAAGAATCTACACAACTCAAAGACAATTCAAAAGTCAAGAACTCTACTTTCCTTTTGCCATCAAACTTTTTACTAAAACAGTGTTTTCCAAACTTTCCTGATCTGTAAAAACCCCAAGTCCTTATTAAAACAGATTTAGAGGTTCTACCAAAGACCTTCTGAATCCAGAAGAGTAATTTCGATCAGTATTTTTTAAAATTCAGTTTATTTAAGCTAAATTTCTCCCACCCACTACTTCCCATCTCTGGCAACCACCATATATATGTATTTTAGATTCCACGTATAAGAAAGGTCATATGATATTTATCTTTCTCTGACTTATTTCATTTAGCATAATGCCCTTGAGGTCCATTCAAGTTGTCACAAGTGGCAAGATTCCATCCATTCTGATATTTGTGGCTGCCACCTCCAGGACGCCTCTTGGTCACTTGGCTCTGAAGGTCAGGGGAGCTTGTGTTCCTGGTGCCGTGCGACTGTTACAACAAAGGTCACCCAGAAAGGAGCTCACAGTCTTGTCTGGGAGTCTGATTTTTGCAACTGCAGCCAGGAGACACCGCTACATCATCTAGCTCTGGTGGCTGATAGGGCTTACACTTGTGGGTCCCACAGGACTGTAACCAATGAAGAAAGAGTTCTTAAATAGCTACCACCCCCAGGGCACGGCAAGAGACAACAGACCCAGGAGCTTAGTCTTTCTGGAAAGGAGGCTCGTTAGCTCATCATCATGACTGCAGCTTGAGGGGTAGGCTTCTAATTAAAGATGCATCTTGGGGCTGACCAAAATCCTTTTCAGAGAACTTAGAGGGCATCTACTATCTTCATTCTTACCCTCTGCTATGCTTTGGAGTGCTAATATCTCCTGGGGGGAAGCTTTTTACACATGTGGTCCCTGATTTTTGCAGCTGCCAACTTGGGGATACCCCTTGATTGCCTGGCGCTGGTAGCCTGGGGGGGCTTGTATTTCTGGGTCCCCAGGACTATGGAAATTGGAAAGACAGTTCTTGGTAAGCTACCACCCCAAGGGCACTGCACAGACAGCAGACTGGAGCATACTCCAGTCTTTCTATGAAGGAGGCCTCTTTGCTTGTCCTGGATCTTTGGCATGAGGGATAGACTTTAGGTATGACACATATTTAGTGGCCTATAGAGCTGCTAACAAGGAACAAAGGTTGTAGATGCTATGTTTGGTGCTCTACCTTTGCCTTGCTCCAGCTTGCTGGTTTCACCCAGAAAAGAAATTATACATGGTCTGGAGTCCTGATTTCTATGACTACCAGCCAGGGGACACCTCCAGATTGCCAGGCTCTGGTGGCCAGCAGGGTTTATGTTTGCAGTTTCTTAGGATTATAGGTATTTGCATACATTTAAAAGCTGATGCCTGAGGGTTTGGCTTCCAGTCAGCCTATATCTAGGTGCTGAGACCCTCCCCTTTGGGACACTGCATGGTCTTGGCACATCCTCAACTACTGAGCACTAATAAAAATAGAATGGGCTACTTGCACAAGCGTAAAGGTTTGAGAGACAACCAAGAGATGAGACAGGGTTCAACAACACGTTTCACTTCCTACATGAGGCCATTCCTTCAAGACTGGGAAGGGTGGTTGTTTCACTTATTGTATAGAAATGAACACAGAGAGTCAAGCAAAATGAAGAAACAGGAATATGTTCCAAATGAAAGAACAAGATAAAACTCAGAAAAAAACCTTAATAAAATGGAGTTCATTTACTTGATAAAGAGTTTAAGTTAACAGTCATAAAGATGCTCACCAAACTGCAAAGAAGAATGAACACAGTGAGAATGTCACACACAGTGAGAAATATAAGAAAGTATCAAATGGAAGTCACTGAATAATACAGTAACTGAACTGAAAAATACACTCGAGGGGTTCAATAGCAGACTAGCTAAAGCAGAAGAAAGGATCAGTCAACTTGAAGACAAGGCAGTGGAGCTCACCTAACCAGAGCAGCAAAAAGAGAAAAGAATGAAAAAGAAGTGAAAATAGCCTTAGGGACTTGTGGGACAGCATCAGATAGACTAACATTTGTATCACAGTGCTTCCAGAAGGAAAAGAGAGAAAGGAACAGAAATCTTATTTGAAAGAATAATGGCTGAAATATTAATTTCCCTCAGTTGGGGAAGAAAACAGACATCCAGATCCAGGAAGCCCAGAAAGTTCCAAATTAGAGGAACCCAGAGAAACCCACATCAAGACACATAATAATTAAAATGTCAAAAGTTAAAGAAGAAACTATTAAAAGCAGCAAGAGAAAAACAACTTGTTACATACATTGGAATGCCGCACCCTCCCCCAATAAGAGTATCAGCAGATTTTTCAACTGCAGACCAGAGGGAGTGGCAAAATATATTCCAAGTGCTGAAAGAAAAAACTCTTTTTTTAAAAAGATTTTATTTATTTATTTGACAGAGACAGTGAGAGAGGGAACACAAGAAGGCAGAGTAGGAGAGGGAGAAGCAGGCTCCCTGCCGAACAGAGAGCCCGATGCGGGGCTCAATCCCAGATCCCGGGATCACGACCTGAGCTGAAGGCAGACACTCAACGACTGAGCCACCCAGGTGCCCCAAGAAAAAACTTCTGACCAAGAATATTCTACTTGGCAAATTATCATTCAGAAGTGAAGGAGAGAGAGAGTTTTCTAGACAAGCAAAAGCTAAAGGAGTTCATCATCATTAAAGCAGCCTTACAAGAGATGTTAACGAGATTTTTTTAAGCTAAAAAGAAAGGGTGCTAATTAGTGATAATAATACATATGAAAAATAAATCTCACTGGAAAGGTAAATATACGGTAAAGGTAGTGAATTAATCACCAGTATGAAGGTTAAAAGACAAAAGAAGTAAAAATCACTATGATATACAAGACAAAAAACGTGTAAAATGTGACATTAAAAACATAAAACATGGCAGGGGGAGTAATGTTGAGCTTTACAATGGGATCAAACTTAAGTTATCAACTTAAAATAGACTGTTATAAATACAAGTTGTTACAAGTTGTTTCATGGTAACCATAAAGCAAAAACTGACAGGAAATACACAAAAGATGAAAAGAAAGAAATATAAGCATACCACTAAAAGAAATCATCAAACCACAAAGGAAGAGAGCAAAAGAAAGGAAGAGAGAGGGACTATAATAACAGCCAGAAAACAATTAATAAAATGGCAATAAACACATACATATTAATAATTAATCTAAATGTAAATGGACTAAATTCTCCAATCAAAAGACACAGAGTGGCTGAATGGATTAAAAAAACAAATCTACTGGGCACCTGGGTGGCACAGTTGGTTAAATGTCTGACTCTTGGTTTCAGTTCAGGTCATGATCTTGGGGTGGTGGTATCAAGCCCTGTCAGGCTTTGTGCTTGGCATGGAGTCTGCTTGAGCTTCTCCTTCTCCCTCTGCCCCTCCCACTCATGCTTGCTCTCTCTAAAATAGGTGAATAAATCTTAAAAAAAATAAAATAAAAAAACAAGACCTATCTATATACTGCTTACAAGAGACTCATGTTATATATAAGGACACACAGAGACTGAAAGTGAAAGGATAAAAAAAGATATTCCATGCAAATGGAAACCAAAAGAAAGGTGGAGTAGCTATACTTCTATGAGATAAAACAGACTAATAAGAGACAAAGATGGGCATTACATAATGATAAAGAGGCCAATCTAACAAAAAGATATAATATTTGTAACTATGCACCCAACATAAGAGCATTTAGATATATTAAGCAAATATAAGCAGACCTAAACAGAGAATAGCAATACAACAATAGTCGGGGGCTTTAATACCCCACTTACATCAATGTATAGATTATCCAGACAGGAAATCAATATGGAAACATTGGCCTTAAACGATAGAGTAGACCAGATATTTACAGAACATCCATCCAAAAGCAACAGAATACATATTCTTTTCAAGTGCATAGAACATTTTCCAAGATAGATTGCATGTTAGGCCATAAAACAAACCTCAGTAAATTTAAGAGGATTGAAATCATATCATGCGTATTTTCAAACCACAATGGGATGAAACTAGAAATTAATTACATGAAGAAAATTGGGAAATTCACAAATATGTGGATACTGAACAACAATGGGTCAAAGAAGAAATCAAAAGAGAAATAAAAAAAATCTTGAGACAAATGGCAATGTAACATACTAAAACTTATGGGATACAGTTCTAAGGGGAAAGTTCGTAACAATGCCTACCTCAAGAAACAAGAAAAGTCTCAAATAAACCACCTAACTTTACACCTCAAGGAACTTAGTGGAAAGAAGGAAAAAAATATCAGGGACGAAATAAGTAAAATACAAACTAAAAATATAAAAGGTCGATGAAAGAGCTGGTCCTTTGAAAAGATAAACAAAATTGACAAACCTTTAGCTAGACTCACCAAGAAAAAAAGAGAATTCAAAATCAGGAATAAAAGAGATGTTATAACTGACACCACAGAAATACAAAGTATCAAGGAGACTACTATAAACAATTATGTGCTAAGCAAATTGGACAATCTGGAAGAAACAGATAAATTCCTGGAAGCATACAACATGCCAACCCTGAATCATGATGAAACAGAAAATCTGAACAGACCAATTACTAGTAAGGAGATTGAATCAATAATTAAAAACCTCCCAACAAATAAAAGGTCAGAAGACTTCACTGGTGAATTCTACCAAACATTCAAAGAATTAATGCCAATCTTCCTCAAAATCTTTCAAAAAAATAGAAGAAGTGGATCAATATTTTATCAAGCTCACATCATTCTACCAGTGAGGCAAGTGTGGGAGAAAATGAATTACTGGAGAGCAGCTATTCTTCTTCCTCAATGTTGATGCATAAGACACACAGAATCCCAATAGGAATTGGGAAAAGGAGAAATTAAAGTTTTAGATAATTCTGAATCCAAACAGCCAAGAGAAATAGAGATATTTTAGAGATACCAATAAGCATGTTAAGTTGCCATTTGATGTTTTATTATGTGGCAGCTGGAGGACAGATGTGACACTTAAAGCAGTGCTTTCCAGCACTGGCTGTTAGAATTATTATGGAGCAGCTAAAAGCATGCAGATGCCCAGACACAGAGAATCAGAAAGTCTGGTGGGAGGTTGGGGAGTCGGAGTCCACTCATGGGTAGTCTAGAAATATTTCCCAGGTGATTCTGATACACAGCCAGTGTGGAGAAGCACAACTTTGCTGAGGCAAAAGAACATAAGTATTCCTGGCTAAGGGCTAGTGTCGGCTGAAGCAATATACGTAAGCTTTCAGCAAAGCAAAGGGGCTCAATGGAGCATTTGTAAAAGCTAAAGAATTAATCATCCTCTGCCTCTAGCTCACTAGGAGTTTAGGAAGCTGCACATCCCCCAGTGAGGGCAATATTTGGTTTGCCAGGACATCTCTAAGTCTAAGAGCGTAAGTGATTCTTAATTAGCAGCCATCAGAACCACTGAAAATGGGGAGTCAATGAAGTGGCCTGACAGCCAATGTGTGGCTTAGCTCGGTGAAGCCTGATGAGGCCATAAGACAAAATGGAAGTTGAATGAGAACGGCCAACTCACCTATAATAAGAAAGACCATTTACATTTGTGGAATGCCCTTACCTGTACAAAGCACATTGAGTCACTGGCAAACATGGCCATTTACTACAGCCAAGGCACTACGGGATACACATTTAAACAAGATGGGGTCAAAAGGAACCAAGAGTGTAGGTGAGAGCATGAGATCTATGCACAATTAGCTGTGATAAATCAAAAGCCTCAGAGCCAACTGAAAATAAAACAAAGTAGTCTAGGTTTTGTTGAGTGGGCAGCAGAGCAGGGAGCCATTAAAGAATTTTCCAATGGCACTGCTATGATTAGGGTTTCTGATAGCAGGGATTGAAGAGGGAGTTTTGAAGTAAATTCGGTTTCGTAGTCAAGTATCAATATCCTCATCTTATCAAAAGGGAACAAAATAAGTAAACTGAGGCAAAATGAGGTAAACTGACTTGCTTAGATATGGAAGCCACTCCGTAATTGAAGGCAGAGGGGATTTTTTGCTCAATGCAGTCACCGGAGGAACAAGTCACTTTATAGTGACAGGTTCAGCATCCTTACCTCGCTCAGATGTGTCTTCAGTTCCTGCACTTTTCTGTATTCTGGAGTGTCAAGCACCACTTTGTACTTGTCGCGCATCTTCCTTGCCTTATCAGTGTACAGGTAGTTAGACTTAAAAACACAACAGAAGTAGAAGTTAGTTGATCATTTAAGCAGTTGCATGCCATGGTCACACACTATCTTTCACGTGCTGGCATTTGAGACTTGAGCAGGCCTTTCATGTACCCTGGATGTCTTCCCATCCCAACAAAGATGACCGTCATTTCACTGAGTTCATCACCTTTCACAGAGGCATGGATCAGCTTAAGTGGGTCACAACTGGTTCAAGTTGGTTAGTGGTAAGTTTCCCCTTAAAAGTAGGGGCAGGCGAAGATTCCTTCTGTCCAGCACCTTGCGGCTGGTGACGGGATGTATGGGAGCTGTGCGGGCGTAGCTACATGTCGTGAAGGTGTGCACTCACCCAGAGTGTGCGCAGGTGCCGGGAGCGGACCATGTCGGGAGTGTCATACAGGAAGCAGCCCACTCCCCTGAGGACCTGCAAGTCCGCTTTGTATTTAATCTGTGTGGCAGAAACAGAAATACAGCTGGCCATGAGTAAATATAAACCAGGAACAAATAAGAGCAGTGACACTTTGATACTGAAATACTTTTCTTTTTGGTTGAACACACCCACCCTCTATTCTTAGTTTGCTTGCATCCAAATGAATCAGAGGTTTTAAAATTTAATCTCCAATCCGGACCTGAGGAGAACACTGCTCTTTGTTATTATTGTATTGATGGGAGAAAAGCTTAGATTGAATGGAATAGTCTTTTAGGATAAAGAAACATTTAAGGAGAAAAAAAAAATGGCAGGAGGAAGTTGTTAAAGGGGCTGGGAGTGGGGATGAGCAGGAGGAAGATAATGAACAGGACCCAGGACAGAGGCTGTGTAGAGGGCGGAGCTGCTAATGATTCAGTGTTGAATGCAGAATAGTGGCCAGCAAATCTTATATTCCCAAGTGGTCCTCTTACTACTATTTCCATAGTTGGAGAAATGTGGGGTCCTGCTTCCACACAATTTCCCCTCCAAGTTATATACTCAGTTTAGAAGTACTCAGCGCAGAAGACTGTTCGAAGACCCTGGTTGGCTTAAATGCAGACAGCCTCTTGGTAAGAGCCCTTCAGAAAGACCCCTATGAGATGCTTACGTCACTGGTGATGTCTCCCACGTGGCGGCAATGGATCACTTGGGGTGTGTATGGCATTGAGATCATGTGGCCTTGCATCTTGAAGAAGTCTGATTTGTAGATCAACTAAAAAAATGCCCAGAAACACACACATCAGAGACCAAATGGTTGACATTCCTCCCTGGGTTCCACAGCCTGCCCTCTCTCCTAAGAAAATGCCCACCTCGCTGACAGCCTCTTGTGTCTTCTTGACTTGGCGGATTTCAGGTGTGTCAGGAGTTGTGTGAATTTTATCTTTCAGTTTGTGGTACAGTTGTCGATACAATCTCTACATTGGAAGAAAAACCATTCCAGGTATTTAGTGTAGAAAGAAGAGGGCATCTGTTGACTAATCAACAATCAAATATTCCACATAAAGAGTCATAAGAGGGGCAATTAAGGTTAAAGAAAGTGGCTGAGATTAGGAAAAAAGAGAAAATGGTGCTTATTTTATTTAGGTGAAGAATTTTGAGCACAAAGACTTCCACATTCTATCAGATGACTGGATCGGATCAGATATACAAACCAATCATTTATATAGAAAACTAGGGTCATGAGTCAGACTAAAATGCAAATTTATTAAAGATTTTTTAAATACAAGTGTCAAAAAGGGAATTAATTTCATTATAATCTATGAATTAGGACTCTACAATGGCATTACCAAATATAGAAAAACGTTGCCAATCGATACAAGTATCAAAATGGTAACTAAAAGGACCCTCTTACTCCTTGCTGATGTATAAATTTATAACTAAGATACAGTAGACTCTTAATGCATTTCAAACAAAGCCATGGCCTTTTTAATTTTTATTTTTTTAATTTAAATTCAACTAATTAACAATGTATTATTGGTTTCAGAGGTAGAGTTCAGTGATTCATCAATCTTATATAATACCCAGTGTTCATTAAATCACGTGCCCTCCCTAATGCCCATTACTCAGTTACCCCATCCGCCAACCTCCCTCCCCTCTAGCAACCCTGTTTGTTTCCTATGATTAAGAGTCTCTTACGGTTTGTCTCCCTGTATGATTTTGTCTTGTTTTATTTTTTCCTCTCTTCCCCTATGATCCTCTGTTTTGCTTCTTAAATTCCACATATGATCATATTGTCTTTATCTGATTGACTTATTTCAAAGCCATGGTCTTTTGAAACTCAATATTTCCCCCACAGAATCAACATTCACAGTACCTCACTGGTAACATCGTTGACCCTCCGGACATGGACAAATGGAACGTCTTTGGGGCCAAGTGTGTATCCATTTGCCTTGATGTGCTCATAAACTTCTTTGTATTTGAACTGGAAAACCAAATCAGAATAAGTTCACTGATGGATAAGCAGAGAGTAGCTTTACATTTCTCAAATAGAAAGGAGCTGTTGCTTTCATTCGAAAATCACTCTCCAGGATTAAGTATAAGGAAAAGTCACTGACAAAATTTCAATAATAATCTGAACCTTGAAAATTATTTTCTTGGCTAATAAAGCCAGGTCCAGAAAGGAAAAAATTCAGTGTTGCCTAGATAAATCTGTTTGTAGGCAGGTATGAAAAAATACAAGAAAAAACCTATATTTTTAGTCTCAGTAGAGCTAGGAAATTAGGAAATGCAAAGAAGAAATGAGAGACTACTTTTGAGACTGATGAATGGCTTTTTAGACTGATTTAAAAAAATGGCACGTGAGATGATTAAACCTGCAACTCTCTGCTTTGGAAACCATATTTTTGGGCCCCTGGTCTTGGCCCCTGCCTGGCCAGCAGTTAGGCAAGAAGTCCTTTCTTTTCCAAAGGAATACACAATGATGTTATATCTTAAAGATAATACTATGGCCACACATCAGCAGTGCGTGTATGAAACTCCATTTCTGGTATATGGCTTGGAATAGTTCAGGATGCATCAGTGCTAATGCCAACAGAAGTAGAGGCACCATGACAGCCATGAACCGTGAGCCAAGGTTCATGCAGATGCAATCCCACAAAAGTCCTATGCTAACCCACTGGGCTACACAGGCACACTGCCAAACTGCAAACCCACGGCACCCCCAGGAAACAGTTTCCCCTTCTGTAGTCCCGTCATTATCACATTGAACCTTCAGGGTGTGACTAGGGCATCAGAGAGGCTATTAATGAATATTAGTGCCCCCCCCCTTCAGACCCCATTTTAGGAGGAGACCACTCACATAACTGCTCATGTATCGGGTGTCTTTGGCATGTTTGAAGTGAGGGGTGTCTCCTGGAAGCCTATATCCAGTAGGCAGAGAGCGCCGGCCAGCTCCTCGGTACAGGCCCTGCCGGAATGAGGAACAGTGGGTAAATCACATCTACGTCAAATAACTGATCTAAGCTAAACCAGTCACATGCAGCCCACGTTAGGTTTTCAATTAGATACTTCATGTTTTTATGTTCACTAAACTGATTTCAGGAAGAAATTAAGTAAGTTCTAAGAGTCAGGCAATGAATTAGATTACTCTTAACCTATTGTTTTCGAAAAAGAGAGCGATGAGTGAAGGGGCTCATAGGAAATAATTCTTCTATGTTTTTAACATATGCCCAATTAGCTGCATGGTATCTAGCAAGAAAATGGGAAAAATAGAGAAAACAGGTAGTCAGGGCCACTTCTGCCATTAACTCCACCCCTGATGATATTCATGTCATCACCAATCCCTAAGAGAGTCATAATTATAAGACACATCTTTGGAATCCCATCCTCCCCATAAACACAGTGTCTTGATGTCACGCTGGGAAGAGGTCAGGATACTCCTATCCCTGGCACAAGGCGGGAAAGGAGTTTCTGACTGTGACCTTCAATAGTTTGTCTAGGGGCACCTGGGTGGCTCAGTCAGTTGGCCGTCTGCCTTCAACTCAGGTCATGATCCCAGGGTCCTGGGATCGAGCCCCACATCGGGCTCCCTGCTCAGCAGGAAGCCTGCTTCTCCCTCTCCCACTCCCCCTGCTTGTGTTCCCTCTCTCACTGTGTCTCTCTGTCAAATAAATAAATAAAATCTTTAAATAGTCTGTCTTTTGGAGGAGTTCCAGGAGTAGGAATAGTATTTGAAATATTAAAAACCAAATTAAAACCAAATTATTTTTAACATTCAATACAGGAGACTAACATTAAAGGTTGAGACCAAAGTAGAATGACCAGGTAACACAGAATAGGAATCTGAAATATGTGAGTGGAATCCAGTTTCATTCTCTTCTGAATTCCAACAGTAATTTCTAGCTCTCTCTCTTATTATTAGTAGTCTTTTGTGATTATATGCCTTGTCTTTGTCATCTTGGTTTTTAAGTTTTTTGAGGCAGACGACAGTAGGGTGGTTTCCTTCATTGTATCGTGTAAACACTGCTCTAAAAATGCCCATTGCGGGCGCCTGGGTGGCTCAGTCGGTTAAGCGACTGCCTTCGGCTCAGATCATGATCCTGGAGCCCCGGGATCGAGTCCCGCATCGGGCTCCCTGCTCGGCGGGGAGTCTGCTTCTCCCTCTGACCCTCCCCCCTCTCCTGCTCTCTCTCTCTCTCTCAAATAAATAAATAAATAAATCTTTAGAGAAAAAAAAAATAAAAAATAAAAAAAATAAAAATGCCCACTGCTTGCTTGGTATAATGATCCTGCGAGCCAAGAGAGAAGACGGACTATGTACGGTTTGGGTTCTTTGTTTTTTTAACTCATGTGAACGGAATAGCATTCACGATGGACAAGGTCAGGCTGAGATAATGCGCAGGCCAAGGTGCTCTCCCCAGAAGCCGCTGGCCTGGCCCTTGTAGGCTGCCTCTTGGAGTTCTGCTGGGCACTGTGTTGGGTTCGCACTGCTCACCTCACTCTGGAGCTTGTATGCATGAAGGGCCCGCTCCACGTCCACAGTTGTCCTCGTTGGAGCTACTCTGCCTCGGACACTGTGGACGTAGTCATGGTGGTAAACAGCCTGCGTGCAGAGAGGAGTCGGTTGGTTTCGACTGCAGCAGCATTGTTGGAAAGCAGCAAAGTAAATGGAAACCCAAGCCTCGCTTTAAAAAAAAAAAAGTAGCCTGCTTCCCTTTGCCCAGACAACTCACAATAGGTTTTAACACCCTAACCCACCTGTAGGATTTACCGTTTACTTATTAACCTGCGGGGTTGGGGGGGGGAGGGAAGAGCACCTTTGCGCGGGTTCTGCCCGCTCCGCGTCAGACCTGACGGTGGGTAGGACGGACGGGGCTCTGCCCGAGCCTCGTGGAGGGTGTGCGGTAGAGGCCCGACTCCACCCACATCTCTCCCTTCAGAGCCTGCCCGCCCCTCCTTCTAGCGCAGTTAGCTCTAAGTTATTCGAAGGCTACCCCAGCGAGACAGAACGGCTGCTCTTGACACAAGGATACAAAACACAACTTCAAAGCAAAAAGCTCTAAAACACCGAGTATTTCATAGAGTGAGACCACCGATACCTCCACCCTGGGAAGTGACTGAACGCACCAGGTTGTTAGGAAACAAGAGCAGAATCGTTAAGTACTTTCTAAGGTGCTGACTCTGGTCTCACAGTTAGAAAAGGCCACTTCTGCTTGAGCGGCGGCCCCGTCTTTATTACTGTCCGCATTACTTACATCACTTAGTTGTTTCCCACTTTTGACAGCCTGCACATAGACTGGGGTATCAGTGACCAACTTGTAGTCATTCCTTGTCTTCTGTGCATGAGATTTGTACTTGATCTGCCGAGAGGAATAAAATAAGCCTGTGTTAGATGGTTCACTGTATGAGAAATTGCTGCTTTCACAGTGGGTTTGGTTGCTTTTAACTCATGACATTTATTTTCATTAGCACTTATTCAATCGACAGGGAGGCATTTGAATTTTATGATAATCTGCATAATTAATGCTTATAGTCGTACGGAGCTTCCAGAGCCTTCTAGCAGGCTGGGAACATTTAAGCTTTTTTTTTTTTTTTTAAGATTTTATTTATTTATTTGACAGAGATAGAGACAGCGAGAGCAGGAACACAAGCAGGGGGAGTGGGAGAGGGAGAAGCAGGCTTCCCGCTGAGCCGGGAGCCCGATGTGGGACTCGATCCCAGGACCCTGGGATCATGACCTGAGCCGAAGGCAGTCGCTTAACCAACTGAGCCACCCAGGCGCCCTCATTTAAGCTTTTTTACTGAAATCTTGATTACAGTGTTAATTTGCTTGGCAAACTCTCTTTATAAATAGATCCTGTCTATAACATCACAAGCACCTCACAAATTAGGAGATTTTTTTTTAAGTTTTTAAAAAAGTTTTTTTTTTTTTTAAGATTTTACTTATTTGTCAGCAAGAGAGAGAGAGGGGAGGGAGGGAGGGAGAGAGAGCACAAGCAGGGGGAGCGACAGGCAGAGGGAAAAGCAGGCTCCCCGATGAGCAAGGAGCCTGACATAGGACTCGATCCCAGGACCCTAGATTCATGACCTGGCAGACACTTAACTGACTGAGCCACCCAGGCGTCCCAATTAGCAGATTTTCTTAATATGAGAATTATGTGCTCAATATATCTGAAATAGTCCAAATGTAGAGAGAGGAGCCACGGGTCCCTTCTCCACAAGAGGACAACAGGACAGCTTGACTGCATTGCTTAACAGGAAAACTACATGCATGACTGAGAAAGGATTGTTCTCTGCTCCTTAGCATCTTTCTCTAGCTCAGCCATCCTCAACACCACTTAAGACATAGCTGGTCTGTGACAATGTCCATAACTCTTCCTTTGACTTAGACTACATATAAAAGGAAATATACTTAAAAAAAAACCAAAAAACTAAACTAAACTAAAATACCAGGCAAACTCACATCATTCCGTAGATCATAAGCATGTTTGGCATGAAGAATTTCAGGAGTGTCCCAGATGTAGCAACCAATGCCTTTTAGCCAGTTGAGGTCATCCTTGTATATAATCTAAAGGATTGCAGCAGATAGATAGAATCAGAAAAAAAAAAAAAATTGACAGTAACTTAAACACCAAAGACATGGACACCTTCTGGACCCAGGATGACTTCATGGAATGAACATCAAAAGGCATCATGCAATCAGGCTGAGGGTGCCATGAAAACAGCGGTCCACAGAGCCCTGCTTCCAGGGACGGACCCATGGGAGCAGAGGAAAGTGATACTGGAAGAAGGCTGAGGTGAAGACACAGCTGAGTCTGCTTCCATTCAGGATGGCTGTGCGGGGCCAGGGAGGGGGACCTTCATGCTCAGTGGGCTTACGTCGCTGATCTGATCCGTGACTTTCCGGACATGGCTGTTGACTTGCAAGTCAGGGTGGCAAATCCACTCATGGAAGTGGAGGCGGTAATCAATCTCACTGACTTTCTTCTGAGAATCCTTAGCGGTAACCATCTCTACCATGTCAGGCACAATGTGGATTTTCATCTTGTTCTTTTCATACGCTGATTTGTAGAGGCGCTATGAAGATAAAATAACATGCCAGTTATACAGGGAACTGTGCAAGTTATCATGGCAATAAACGCCTTTCTTACACACCAGAGAAGTCAGGGGAATGCCTGTACAGCCATCGGGTGGGATCTGGAATTTTCTGACACTTTCTACAGATTCATGGGGGTGGGGTAAGCAGCATGGCTGAAATAACACTTTGCTTCTTCACATATGCATTGTCAGTGCCTCGTGCATTACTAGAAAATGTTCTGACTTATGACGGGTGGCTATACCACTGAGCCTTGATCTGAAGTAAGGCCTTTGGGATTACTTACATCGATGTTAAACTTGCCGACTCTGAGGCACCGTGCAGTATTTGGATCATCCTCAACGCTTCTTGGTAAAGTATAAAGAGCTTTGAACTTTTCATATTCTTCTCGATATTTGACCTACAGAGAGAAAGTACAAAGGAGGAAGAAAAAGTTCTGGAGAGCAACGGATCTCTAACTGTTAAAGACTTAATAGGAAGGGCCCAGCTCTGAGATCCAACCAACTTGGGATCAGCACTTCTGTGGGCTCTGTGCACAGAGGAACAGGTGTAGTGCAAGGACCACAGGGTTAGCCTGAGAATTACACTCTACCTGATAGTACTAACTGTAGAGAGCTAACTTAAACTGCTGTGTAACAGTAATTTTAGTTACTGTTGTAAAAATGTCTATACCCATACTAGTACTTCTACTGCTATTACACCTAACTCATTTTACAGATTATGTAATTTTTAAGTAATCTCTTCTGTGATAATGACTTTGCTTTTCTTAACCATGAGTGAAAGATGAAAAATGTGCTCAGGAGTTTCTTTGTTTTTCATAACTGACAAGCCTGATGCTTAAGAGACACACAGTCCTTGAATTTCAGTTTTCACAAGGTTTTCCAAAAATACACTGTAACCAATGTCTATGGGGAAACCAACTTTTGCTTCTTAATCCATATTGCCTATGAATTAATGCTCCATGATTTCATGAACTAGGAGGGAAGACCCTTACAGAGAGTAAGATCCAAACTCCTAGCACATGATAAAATAACAATTCTCATTACTCAGAGGCCCACATCTTAGTTCAAGAGAAAAAAAAAAAGGAAGATGGGAATATTTGTGTCAGAATTGCAGTGAAGCCCTTTGTTTACTGGAAACCCACCAAAATTCCCAACAGAATTTTCTAGAATATTAGCTCACATGCTCCTTACATCTAAGCCATTCCTCAGTTATAAAGAAGATAGTATTCAAAGGCACCTTTTTCTTTTTTTTAACTACTGTTGAAATTCTTCTTTTAAAGAATTTCTCTGTGCCCCATCTTGTTCCAAAAACAAGTTGCTGAAAATCCTGCTTCTATAACTTTTTTCATAACTAAAGGAAAAAACCTCTGCTGAGCTTTCTAAATTCTATATACAAAACTTCTCTTCCCAAATGAAGTTTGCTCCTTTGGGCTAGTCTGTCTGCAGTCCTCCAAACAGGCTTGGGTCTGGGCAAAATCACATATATTAGTTTTTCCTCCAGGTAAAAATGAAATTAACTCCATATATTGTCTAACAAACTTTTTTCCTAACTATGTATCATTAGACCCATTAGAGGGTAGTGAAATCAATTTACTGGATCACTAGCGTTTAAATGAATAGAACAGAATTGAAATGATCAGGCTATATTGCCTTTAGCGTAGCAGTATGTAGTCTTCTGTAAAACATTGCTGGAAGGAACTCCCATAATACACTCAGCTGTGTGTGTGTGTGTGGACTTGCATCATAAAATAAATTTCTCACTGTGGGTCATGGGCAAAAAAAAAAAGATTTGAGTAATACTGATCTAAAATGCTATGTAAAATGTTCACAATTAAGAGGTAAAAGTCTCTAAAAGAGGTTATCTTTCTGAAAGGAACTGGCTTATTAGGACTGAAATGAAGGTTATAAGGAATTTTACAATAAAAGGCTTTACTTAAGAACATCGTAGGCATGAAGGGTTAAAGTTCATAAGACTTAATACTGTATCTAAATAGCTCATGTAATTTAAGATTTTCTTTTACAATATACATAAACATATAATATATATAACATGTGAATCAGCCAGAAAAGTTCTAGGAGCAGAGACCTGGGGAAGGCAGAGTGTGGGTGGGAGGCTATCACGTTTGCACTTGACTTACATTGCTGGCCAGATGCTTCTGGTTCTTGGCATGTGTCAGGGACATGGTGCTGGTAGGCAGGATGTAGCTGGTGGCTTTCACTCTATCCCAAGCCTCCTTGTACAGGTTCTGTAGGGGTTAAAAACCATCTTGTGAATATGGAAAAATGCATTCTGGTTGGCTCTCGAGGAGGGGATCTTTCCTGTATCTGCCTTTTTCAGACACTCCTTAATAACCCCTGCTCTTCATACTTGGTAGGATCCAAGCACTCCTCAGTGAATAATAGGTTTAATGCCATGACCATAATTTCACAGTCCATTATTTTGTTCTCTACCATAGTACTTATCACAGTTTGGCAGTTATCATGGGGTGATACAGAACTTCGCTCTATTTTGACTACTATGCTGACTACATGACCATGCATTTGTAAAGCCATATAGTACCATACACCACAAAGAGTGACATTTACGGTATGTAAGTTAGAGCAAAGTTTTTGATGCTGTGTTCATTCCCCATAGGTCTAGGAATTCCTGGAGGATGAAAACCACTAACTGAAAATCTATTTATCCTTTCCTACTTTTTTGTAGCTAGTGGGAGCTCAAAAAATATCTCCTCTCCTAGGTATTTATTTACTCAAGAGAAACAAAAACTTGCATATACACAAAAACCTATACTCAAATGTATATAGCAGCTCTATTCATAATTGTTAAAAACTAGAAACGACTCATCTCCTTCGACTGTGAATGGATAAACCAATTGTGGTACATTCATGCAGTGGAATACCACCCTACAATAAAAACAATACTGGTTTATACAGCAATGTGTGTAGTACATACATGCACTTTGCTAAGAGAAAGAAGCCAGACCGGATGGCTACATACTTCATAATTCCAATTACATGACATTCTGGAAAAGGTTTCTAAAAGTTTTTGTTGTTGTTGTTGTTTTTAACTGGTGCAGAAAATACCTCTGTGGATGTCCAGGGAGAGAAGGGAAGCAAGAGGGAAATTTTGAGGTGATAGAGAGGTTTTCTGCATCTTCATTGTGATGGTGAATACATGACTCTTTGCATTTATTAAAAGCCATAATACTATGCGTGCAGGGAGCCTTGAGTGGGGCTTCCTGCTCAGCAGGAACTCTGCTTCTCCCTCTTCCTCTGCCCCTCCTCCTCCCACACATGCGTGCTCTCTCTCTCAAATAAAACCTTTTTAAAAATATTTTATTTGACACACACACACACACACACACACACACACACGAGAACGTGCACAAGCAGGGGGAGCAGCAGGCAGAGGGAGAGGGAGAAGCAGGCTCCCCGCTGAACAGGAAGCCCGATACGGGGCTCGATCCCAGGACCCTGGAATCATGACCTGAGCCGAAGGCAGATGCTTAACCGACTGAGCCACACAGGCGCCCCTAAATAAAATCTTAACAACAACAACAAAAAGCTATAAGGGCTTTTCTTAGTTTTGATCATTGTATTACAGAGAACAGTATGCTAGAATTCCCTGTACAATTTTTACAACTTTTCTGTAAATCTAAAATGATTTCAAAATGAAGTTCAAAAAAATGTTTGTTGAATTAACCAATTCAGAGGAGGAAAGAAAAAAAAGAGTGTCTTTGTAGGCTGTAAGCCGCTGGCCCCTGGAGAAGCCAGGGAAGGACAAGCTCAGGGTCAATGTAGCGTAGCTTCAACCGTACCTGCCTGCAATAAGGAAGCAGCTCCCGAGTTTGTGTCAATTGCATGAGATGGTGCCATATTCCACCTGGGGCTCACTGAACTGTAACTAGGACTACTGATGGGATAAAGCAAGAATCTGAAGGTCCCTGAAAAAACTGGAAAAACCTTTGGTGTAAGGTGCCTATCCCAACTATTCCTTTATTGTCTCTAAAGGAGAATAAAGACAAAGATGAGAAAAAGAACTCACGCTGCTATAAAGATTCTTCAGGTTCTTGGTTCTGTCGTAATCCACTGTTTCTAGAACTGTCGTATATTTGTCCTTAATCTGATGATAATTTTCTTTATATTTCACCTACACACACAAAAGATGGGTTATCCTTTTCTGCTGTTCAAAAATACACAAAGACAATCACGGCTCGTCCTGGAAGAGAAGTACAAGGAAGACGTACCTCACTGGCATTAATGCCGCTTTGAAGAGCAGTCACGTAAAGTGGGGTGTCTGTGACCAGGTTATAATTTTGTAGGTTTTCTTTACCTCCTGCTGTATATTGTAGCTGTAAAGAAAAAGAAGACACCGGAAATGGGAAAATACAGGTCTGCCATCAGATAGGGCAGTTTATGCCAACTTAGATGAGCCTTTATTTCTGGGTTTCTGCTTTAATACTAACAGAGAGGCTATCATTCTATATTCCTGCTGACTTTGTATGGTTGTCAAAATGAATAGTTTGTCTCAACCAACAGCGGGGTCTGGCTCTTTGTCAGGTCTGCTTCTCCATTCTCCATGTCTTCTCTGTGCACGCGCCCCATCCCTGACTGCAGTCCCTCAGGCTCAACATTCTGTTAACCTGCCCTGTCAGAGCCCAGCCGTATGCTGGGAAACTTTCCAAATATCTATTTTTTACTTCAGAACTTATCTACCCAAGGTCAAAGCATGCATTTGCATTTTACACTCTGCAAGTTAACCTTACCAACTTCAGCATAGATGCTTGAGAGTGGTTCACTATGAAAACACCTCTCAGGAAACTTTCTGTTATAAACATCAAATGCTTAAACCACAGGAGAGACTAAAACTGAGAAGGTCCAACACCACACCAGGTCACCAGGAGAGGTTTTATTGGGCAGGGGGCCTTCGGTTGCCCTGGATCCTGCACTGTTAAAGCCAGGGCTGGCCTGGCTGTCACCCCACGGAGAGCACCACGGATTCCACTGATCCACAGTGAGCCAGTCCTTCTAGGAAGATCTCACCTGACTCTGGAGGTCATATGCTTTCTTGGCATGGAGGATCTGAGGTGTATCCCAAACGTAGCATCCAATGCCTTTCAGCCAATTCAAGTCATCCTTATACACATTCTGCAAGAAGGAAGGAATGATGAAAGGTGACAGGCACTAACTGAATTTATAATCGGGCATTTGGATAATTTCCTATCAGCCGTTGGCTGTGCTCAGTGCTTTGCGGTCATAGGGTGGGCCTCTCAACAGCTGGAGGTCTTTAATGCCCTGACCTAAAGAAGCTTAGGAGGAGAGGAATGGCTAAGTTTAGTCCGGTATGAAAATAGGTGGTGTCACATGGCCCAGAGGGGATTCTTACACCAAAAAGGGGTTACTCATATCACTGTGTTTTAAAAAGGACAACATTTATGAATACAGGGACAAATGGAGCATGGAGGGCCAAGGCACGGTTGAGTGAAGCCTGTAGCTAAGTCAAGCTGCAGAAAGGACATCATACATCACTCAAGATCTCCTGTGCATTTCGGGCCCGTATAACGTTGGGTTCTTCCGGGAGAGACGTCCACTGATGGAAGAAGTGTTGGTATTCCAAGTCACTGAGGATGTATTGGCAGTGTTTAGCCAGCACGTGATTCATCATATCAATGGGGATGTGAACATTTGCTTTGGTATCCTCATAATGTCTTCTGTAGTTCAACTAAAGAATCGTATTTTTTTAAAGACAAAAAGAAGAAAGGGATTCAAGTGTTAATTATTCAGACTGATCTCTCTTCGAGTCTTATTTCTAGTATACATCAGTGCCTTTAGAATAAACAAAGCCTAAGAATGATGATCTCATACTTTATTTCTTCTTTTTCAATTTCCTATCCTTTCATAACACAGGGGGTAAATAGTTACCTTGTTGCATTCTCCTTTTTCCATACATAGATACTTCACTGTGGGTTAGTGGAGGAGGGAGGGAAAGGGAGGAAGCCCATAGCTATCAAAGGAACACAAGGCTAACTGGCAGGGGTGGGGATAAATCTCAAGGACTCCATGCCCCTCTCAACTAAAGAACATGTTACAAACAGGCAGACTAACAGTACAGATCCTCTATGAAAGTGAGCTTTGCTTACCACACTCCTCATCTTTTGGAAATCCAGACTGTGAACCACACCAGGGAACTCACTGATTTCTTTTCCAGCCAGGTAGTGGCCCTTCTGCTTCTCATAGGTCTCTTTGTATTTAAGCTGTGAAGTAGGTACAACATTGAGAATCACTGGGATTTTCTAACCAGCTCCCCAGTGAAGACTCTTAAACCCATGAGAAGAGAAAGTACTACTGACCTCACTGTTCACGTAGTCGGCATGCTTAGCTCCAACAATGGGAATGTAGCGTTCATCCAAGGTATAGCCGTAGGCCTTGGTTCCTTCCCATGCCCCTTTATACAGTATCTGGAACAAAGAAATGTGTGTCAACAAAAGTTTGTGGTCAACTTCCTTCAGATATCGCTAAAAAGAAAATGGTAAAACCACGGTAAAATATTTACGTTGAAAGGCAAAGCTTACATCTTTACTTAGAGCCATTATTTTGTCTACCTACGAATAGGGCTGAGTTTTTTGGTTTACTGCAAATTAAATCTACAGACAGTGAGGCATTTTATAACCGAGTTTAACTATGTTTACAGTTCTAATAAAAGCGAAAATAAATTTTCACATAGGGAGAGAATCACCAAAGATTGCTTCCCATTGGGCATACGCACATACACACTGCACACACACACACATCATCCTTTGACTTAGATGAATTAAAATTTGGAGGGCAAATCTTCCATTTGTTGGCTGGAGATGTTAAACATGACTGCTAAAGAAGAACCAGTCTTTCTTCTCTTTTCCCTTTGGCAGGTGCTTAGTCCTATGTGCGCCTAGAGCTGCTCAGCACCTGATACGTTATTATCTATTTTCTTGTATGTCTGTCCCTCTCATTTGCATGAGCTCCCGATGGGCTTGTCTTATTGAGCTTCAGCCCCTTAGTACTTCCTGCAGTGCCTGGCACATCACAGGAGCTCAAAAAAATACCAGCTGAATAAGTGCTATTTCTAATAAAGACAAGTTATTTCTAATAAATAAGACTAAATACAATAAAAATAATCTTATAAGTTCAGTTATTCACAAAATCAACCAAGGACATGAATACTGCCGAGAGCTTAAAATTAAGAACTGAGCTGTAAATGACATAAAATAAGACTTACAGTACTATAGAGTTTTCCCATGTCTTTGGAGTGGGTGATATATGGCGTATCTGGAGAAAATGTATACTTGCCCTTTATTCTTTTATTAAATGTTTCTTTATATTTTACCTAAGGAGAGAAAACAAGACAAAACCAAACAAAACCTTTGGTTAATATAAACGTATAAAGTTTTATAGTTTCTACCTAGCAAGATAATAGTCTACATTTAGAGATTTAAATGAATGGGTTGAATTTAAGTTCATTTTATCTAATAGGATAATTTGGACAAGAATATAGATATTTTCTGTAAGTGAGTACAGTATATCTCCTACTAGTGACTTTTAAGACATTCCCACGAACGATGATCTCATAGTTTCCCACCCCATTGTCCATTTTCTTACAAGCAGTTATCTGGAGGTAAGCAAATGCAGTCAATGACAGACACCTAACTTCCCAGTCCATGCACATCATTATACATAAAGCAAACTTACATCACTTTGATTGATTGAGTTAATCTTAGCCAAAACAATCTCTGGAGGATCCACCACACTTGAAAAGTTAGGATAGTTGTCAAGAGCATCTTTCTTATATTTTATCTGCAAGGAAACAGAGATGATTAAGACTGGTCTCCTTCCATTGGGTCCCTGCCCCCACATGGCAGGCGAGGCGGCCAGGCATTAGGTGAGAACAGGCTTCGTGTACCTGATTCAGCATTTCCTGGTTCTTCGTAACCCTCACGTAGTCCACAGAATCCAGGGGTATCCAGCCGATGCCTCGGAGCCACTCCAGGTCAGCTTTGTAGACATTCTGAGAGCAGGAAGAAAGATACAATGCAGGTATAAGTGACTCACACAGGACTACAGACAGTAGATCAGAAGCAACTTATTCAGGAGCTTTTTAAGGATTTCTCTCCAGCGACTGTTGCTTCATTGATTCAGTCATGATTTCAACTGTTTGCCTGAGAAATATTTCTTGAGCTTGTTATTATGAGTGAGGTACTGTGCTAGGTGCTTTGAGGGCTAAGTATAAAGAGAAGTCATTTACAAGGGGAGAGTATAAGAGTGAGAACACTCAAGTGCTGTGGGAGTTAGGGGCAGGGAGCTACTGTTTTCAGCAGTGAGCCTAAGAAAAGGTTTTACTAAGGACGGTATAATTTTTTTTTTTTAAAGATTTTATTTATTTATTTGAGAGAGAGAGAATGAGAGAGAGCACATGAGAGGGGGGAGGGTCAGAGGGAGAAGCAGACTCCCCGCTGAGCAGGGAGCCCGATGCGGGACTTGATCCCGGGACTCCAGGATCATGACCTGAGCCGAAGGCAGTCACTTAACCAAATGAGCCACCCAGGCGCCCAAGGAGGGTATAATTTTAGACGGACTTATATTTAATTACTTAGAAATATGTGGGACATTCAGACTATCTGAAGAAAGTGACATGACTAAATGGTCATGTATTAAAGAGCAGGGGGATACATCCCTCAGGCCAAGCCTAGCTTTCCCCTCCCCCGCCTAGGGCCTGGGTTCTCTCAGGCCACCCCTCACCAACTGCGGTGGAGTTGCTAATCTGGTTAAGGTCCGCAACAATTGTTCTTCTGCGGCAAGAGTGAGGTGGGATGTTCAAGCTCAGCCCCTGTGCTGCAGGCAGTCTTTGATCTCCTGTTTTTCCACTTTGGTTATGAGAAGACCAGGTAGGGTTAGCTCCTGGGGGCATCTGAGTATCACGTTGATGCACTGTGTTTCTGTGGCTTGCAGACTGCTGGTGGCAGCTGCAGGTCTTGACTCAAGCTTCGCTGCAAGACGGCCTATGTCATGAACTCTCTACCCTACCTTTACCAAAGCTCTGTGTGAGGGACTCTGGGCCCCCACGTGGCTCATCAGTACTTTGTTTCCCTTTTGCTTTGATTCCTCGCAAGCAAGTCCTTCATAAATGCCTGCAGGAGTAAAATGCCTGGCAAAGCAAGAACAGGGCATTCCCAGGTCCTTGACTACACTATCATCCAATATTGTTAAAATCCCACCCACTCTCCATTCTCACCCCAAGCCAATTATTATTTTAAATCAGCTGATAATTTTCCAGGGAGATGTGAGATGTTGCTGATGGCAAAGATGATGCAAACAAAAATTAAAAAAAAAAAAAAATGACTTTGAAAGTTATTCAGATATACTAGTAGGCAAAGCTGTCAGCCAATCACTGCTCCTGGTCTTTCTCTACATCATATCCAACCTTAATTCCCTTCTGGGAACAAACTTAATATTTATGGCTTGAAGTCTCAAAGCTTGGTGCTTCCAGAATGCTGCTTATAATTCTCAAAGTATACCAAACATTTCTAGATAATTAAGAAACAAAGTCACTTACATCACTCTGTAGGTCATAGGCCTTCCTTGCCTGGATCACATCATTTTGGTCAGGATGACATATCCATTGGTGCAGGTAATTACGGTAATCAATATCACTGACAAGCTCCTGCCCATGCTTGGCGGCCAACACCGACACCGTATCAGCAGGTATATTGATCTTGGCCTTTGTTTTATGATAGTCCTCTTTGTATAGTCTCTCATTCTGAATCTGGCCTGCATGCTCAAACCAAACCAGTTTGGGATCATCTCTCATCGTCGGAACACCAACATAATGACCTCTTTGTTTTACGTGTTCAGCTTTGTATCTCAGCTGGTAGGAGAAAATAGAGATTGCATCAGTTTTGACAAGCACTCAAGGAAAAGGGGGGCTTGAAACATCAGCAAATGCAGTCCTTCAGCTTCTTGTTACCTCTGCCTCCCTCAGAATAAATAACAAAAAGCACTGAAATAAATAAATATAAAGAAATATCAATTTAAAAATAGAAAAAATAGATTTGCTTTCTAATTCTGCCTATATTTTATTTGAAAGCTTAGCAATCTTAAGGAAGTGAGGGAATAGAAGAAAGAGTAAAGCACTCAAACAATAGCTTTTAAAGAAGCCCACAAAACAAGACAAAACCCCCAAAGCCCACAGGGAGGACCAGAAAGGAGTAGGTACTTCAACCATCCCCCAAGCCTGGCCAGGCCTGCTAGCCCCAGGCACACTGCAGCGTGCACTCATCTACAGATAAATTACCTCGCTCTGAACGTCACTAGAGTGATGGGCGTGAACAAATGGTACCGCATCTGGAGGCAAAATGTAACCCGTAGCTTTTTGCTTCTCCCAGCCTTCCTTGTAGAGATACTAAAAGACAGAGAGCCACAATAGAGGCTTACACGAAGGAGTTAGAACGGAGGTATTGATCGTGTGCATCCATGTCCCACAGTTACACTATGGTCCTCTGTCCCCACACAGAGTACCAGGCATCTGGCTAAAACCCATACCTGGTCCAGTATCCGGGCTGCCTCCTGGGCAGTGTGCAGCAAAGGGGTTTCTGTGAGGGTGTATTTCGATTTGGTATCATTCCAATCTTTCCGGTATTTAATCTGGAAAGGAGAGGCAAGAGGTGTAAGTTACTTGATGTTAAGAAAGCATAATGTTGTCCAAGCAAATGCTAGCATCGTCTCAATGATTACAATCCATATCGCAGACAATGATTGCATGCTGAGCTAACGTAGGTGGAAGGCTTTGAAAATGACATTTCATGATTGGGCAATTTTAGAATGAGAGACATGTACTTACATCATTGAGGATCTCGCCACTTTGTTTTGCAGTCACATAATCAACTCTGTCATCCACAGGAGTAAAGTTGAGGGTTTCTATTTTTGTGCGATATTTTTTCTATAGGAAAGAAAATATCTTTCAGACAGTTGCAGTTTCTGGTCCTGTCTGAGCTGAGAAAGAGACACTAGATTTAAGGGCCTGTCACTACCAGAAGTGTAGAGTGCCGTATTTGAATGGCACCTTCTTGGCAATTCGGCCTTTTTCTTAGCATTTTATTTTTTAACAACTGGGTTGGCTTCTTATATCTCCCACGGATTTTTTTTTTTTTTAAGATTTTATTTATTTATTCATGAGAGACAGAGAGAGAGAGAGAGAGAAGCAGGCTCCCAAGAAGCAGGGAGCCCGATGTGGGACTCGATCCCAGGACCCCGGGATCATGACCTGAGCCGAAGGCAGACGCTTAACCATCTGAGCCACCCAGGCGCCCTCCCACGGATTTTAAAGTAGCAGATTTGCTTACCTACCAAGATCATGTACTGTATCATTCTGTGTATCACGTTACTCAATACTTTTTTTTCAACTGAACAAACTTCTCCCAAGTGTATTGCCATTTCTGACAAAAGACGTTTTCCCTTTATATAATTCCAAGCATCAGCTGATTATACTGTATATTGTATTATGGATGTGGTCCCCTGATGTGATAGGGACAGTAGAGGATTGTTTTGGGAAAAGGTATGTCTGGCTTAAATGACAGCAATTGCCATTGTTAAAATTGCTGATGGGGAATGATTGAGCTTTGGCTTGTATATTTTTGTTCAGTCTCCCAGGAAACGCACTGAATGGCAGGTGAAATCTTGGAATACCTCACTGAAGATATCCGCAGCATGTTTAGCGTGATTGACAGGGACGGAATCATTCGGCATCCACCCAATCCCACGTAACCATTCCAAGTCCGCCTTGTAGACAGCCTGTGGAAACAAGGCCGAGTGATTTCAGCAACTCTGGTCATAACCGGGTCCTATTTATTCTATCCCTTGGTTTGATGGAGAAATACACATAAGAATGACATACTCAAGCAGCCAGGCAGGTAACGTAAGTAAATTCATTAGGAGATCAGGTGATATGAAAAACTGGGGGATCTATTTTCTATTTAAAGGGGGTTAGCCTCAATTCAGCTCCACCTATTGTTGCCAGGGGTGTAATGCATGTCCCGAGCTTCATTCTCTGATTTTTTCCTAAAGAACTAAGAAATCTTAGATTTGTACCCCAAATTTCCTGATTTAAAAAAACCTTGGCAAATTAACTCAAGATTTTTAAACACTGTATTAACTATAAAAGCTTATCTGTGCCTACATCCTTTCCATGGACTGCCAATGTTTTACTTATGATATCAACCTGTTACTCCTTAAATTCCATAAATAGTATCTTCACAGCCGTTGTCTTTATATTGTTACAATTAAGATTTGTATTCACACAACCCTTTATTCCTTGATACAGAATCTAGAGCTTCCACAGCTTTGCGGATTTTTGACACTGTACTAGAAGGTCTAACTAAAACCAAACTCTTGGCTGTATAAAGACAGGAAGTGATGATACAAAAATTTAAGAATATAAACTTTCTGGGAGTCATGGCAAAATGATAGACGAGCTCATCCTAAAATGTAGCCCACTCACATTGCTTTGCAGTTGATAGGCTTTCTTGGCCTGAATCACATCGTTCTGGTCAGGCATGCATGTCCACTGGTGTAAGTAATTGCGATAATCAATGTCGCTGACTAGGGTCTGGCAATTTTTAGAATGCACGATGGAAAGCATATCCACAGGGCTCTGGAACTTGGTCTTCCATTTGGCCCAGTGCAGCCGGTACTCTCTTTCATTCTGAATCTTGCCAGCTATGAGGGCCCAGCGGATCTTGTTGTCATCCCTGGCGGTGCGGGTCCCCACATAGTGTCCCTTCTGCTTCTCATGGTCAAGCTTGTATTTATACTGGAGATGGAAAAACAAAGCAGATGGATCACAGTATGTACTCCTGATGCACCTAGGATGTTTGCTTAGAAACTGACAAGTCAAACAAGGCCACACGTACGTCACTGGCGATTTCCCTGGAGGCCTTGGCAGCCTGGATAGGGATGGCATCCAGCCGTACATCACAGCTCATCTTCGTTTCATCCCAATCTTCACGGTAAATTTTCTGAAGAGGACAAAAAAATAGGGTATCGTTTCGGATTCAGATGTACTGATAATTTCAAGGGTTCAAGGAGAATTAATAATCAAAGTAGTCCAGTTTTAAAGTCCCAGAATCTGTTAAGAAGGGAATAAGTAAAAGAATAATTCTCCACCATGCTATTGGAAGATGAAATGGTGTCTGGAGTTCAGAGACCTGGGCTTGATGAGAGTTCTTTCTAATTTAAATAATGGCTTCTCTGTAGTACCTCATGGTTTATATGACAGGGCTTAGTGGCTTTTTGTCCTGGCGTATTGGTAGCATTGGGATAAGACATTAATGAGGACTACTGGATTTCTTTTGTTTTTTTTTTAAAGATTTTATTTGACACAGAGAGACACAGTGAGAGAGGGAACACAAGCAGGGGGAGTAGCAGAGGGAGAAGCAGGCTTCCCGCCGAGCAGGGAGCCCAATGTGGGACTCGATCCCAGGACCCTGGGACCATGACCTGAGCTGAAGGCAGATGCTTAACGACTGAGCCAGCCAGGAGCCCCTTACTGGATTTAATTCAATAATTCAATTTATTTAATTTTAGAATTCAAGTCAATTTTATAATCTTCAGAATTATAAACTTTTTATATTTGTGGGGAGGTTTTCCCCAGGATGGTTTCTTAGATCTTCTTATGTGGTTGGTGATGAATATTGTTTGGGAATGTTAGATGTTCCTTCTGAAGGACAGTTGGAGGTTAACAGCTTTTTTTTTTTTTTTTTTTTTTAAGTAGGCTCCACCACCAAAGTGGAGCCCAGTGTGGGGCTTGAACTCATGATCCTGAGATCAACACCTGAGCTGAGCTCAAGAGCTGGATGCTTAACCGACTGAGCCACCCAGGCGCCACCACAGTAGCCTTTTTTTTTTTTTTAAATACAGCGTGTTTTTATTTGTACAGAGAAGTAGGGTAGTGACTGATTTACAGATAGCTTTTTAAATATATGTTCATATTTAAATGGACACATTCTGTGTTGACAATGTCAGAGATTCTCAGAAATAACAGTAATTCAAATGTATAATTCAGAAATCATACCAAACAATATAGGAGCTTTAACAGTGCAGAAAGGAGAGATGAGTTTCAATTAATAGTTTCATGGGCTTTACATATCTGAAATATGAAGTGCTCATACAAATTTTGTCCTTGTAAGTACAGATAAGTTTTGTATGAATTTTCATTCAAGTTTTTGTATGAATTTTGGGTGGTCCTATTTAACAATAGACTCTTTTTTTTGTACAAAAGAAATAGTATTCTCCAATTTCAACGTATTGGAGAATATTTAATGCAAACTTATTACGTTATTTAAAATCTTTTGTTTTTAGTTTTATTACATATATTGTTACACTATTTTTATTTATGTAATAAATTTTTGTTTATGTAGTCAAGTATATTTTTTATTAAAAAAAAAAATCTGAGTTTGAGGCCAAACTTCACCTACTAACTTTAAGATCATGGGTTAATTCCTCAATCACTTTAAGTCTCAACCTTCCCATCTGATAAAAACAAAGTAACACTATTTTACTCATATGATTAGTTTGAAGATTAAATGAGTCAATTTTACATGAATTTGCTTGGTTAACTAGAAAATCGTATACAAATATCCTGAAAAGTTGTGTTTCCCAAATGATAGAAACAGTTTTAAATAGTGGATTTTATCAAGATTATAGTCATGGTGACCCCATGCGTAAAAAAAAAAAAATTACATTTTGGTTAGCATTCAAATACGATGTTTGATTTCTTCCAAAGCACAAGCCATTCTCATTAATGTCTTCATATCTAATATCTAAAGTTCACAACTTTACTTTTGGCATAGTTTCAAATACTAGTCTTGCTTACATCAAGATATCAGCAGTAGGGTTCTGGTATTTTCAGCTGAGAAATGCATCATGCAAAAGAGAGCACATGAGACCTTCCCTGATTGTCCGGCCAAAGATGCCTCTGGATTGAAAAGAAGAGGCTGAGGTGAAGAATGGACTGCCTCTCCAACCAGTCACTTGGTGATGAGAGGGCACTGCACCATACTATTCTTGTATGAAAAAAAAATGTATCAGTGCCCCAAATTTTATTTTCTTCCCATCTCTTGGAAAAAATTAGCTCATTACAACAGAGCTAATGCGTATAGTTTGGCACATGGTGAGGAATCTTTGCTGGGCAGTTTCCTTCTCTCATAAAGATGTGTTATTTTCTGGAAGATGTGAAGTTCCAAACCATGGTGAACTGCACTAAAGTAGTATCCTTCTTCTAGGGTGATATTTATTCTACACATAAGAAATCTCTGTGATCCATGAGGACAATACCTTTCTTGAGCTTTCTTAAATTGTGTGGCTAACCATCGAATTCTCTCATTTTATCTAATAGATTTTTAAGTTCATTCTCTTCCTTTTTCCAGACATAAGGATTTATCCTGCAAGTAAAGATAATTTTGCCTTTTAAACCCAACATTTATCTTTATTCTTACTCTTATGTAATTATTTTGGCTTGAGTGAGGAACTTACTCACTTAGCTGGTAGTTCCAGCAAATGTTAAATAATAATGGTGATGTCAGTGGGCATCCTTGTTTTATTCCTAGCTTGAATGAGAAGATTAGCTTACTAAGGATGAGCCTGGCCTTTGATTTGAGATTTACTCTTTTAGTCACATTATGATATTCATTTATTCTTATTTTACTAGGATTTTATTTTTAAAAATAAGAATGGATATTGGATTTGGTCACATGCCTTTTTTCAAATCTAATAAGGTGAATGTGTGATTTTTCTCTTTTGTGCTATTACATTATTAGGTTTCTGAATATGGAACCCTCTTGGCATTCCTGGATGAACTCTAATTGTTTGTCTCCTATCATATTCATGTACTACTGAATTTTATTTGTTAACCTTTTATTTAAGATTTTCCTCATTATTGGTCTACAGTTTTCCTTTGTGGAATTATTTTTGACAAGTTTTGGTAATTGTGATGGCTTTCCTTCTTTCATTAGGCTCTATGATTGTTTGATTATTTCTTGAAGTTCTGAAGGAATTCTCCTATGAAATCATCTGGATGACCCTGATATCTGAGAGGAGGAAGGAGCATCTTTAATAATCCTCTTAATTTCTTGCTATATGTTTTTATTCTTTTCCTTGGGTCATTTTGGTAATTTATGATTTCCTAGAAAATCCCCTCTAGATCTAGGTTTTCAAATTCATATAGAGTTTTGCAAAGAATTCTCATCATTATTTTGTGTTCGTCTGTCACTAATGTCCCTTTCTTGTTCATGTGTCTCTTCATCCAGTCCTCTTTCAGGTTTCTCATCCTTATCCCCTTCTCCCTTTTGTCATGTTGACATGCGCTCACCAGTAACTGGCCTTGCTGGGTGACTCAGAGCAAGGGATCTGCTCCTTTCCTCACTCCTGGTCAAAGGGCTGATGGTAAAGAGTCTTCAGGCAATCTTTTCTCTTGCCTACGAAGAGTTCCCTAGGGATATCATAGCACCCACTGGGTGACTTTCCAAACCAAAAAGGAGTCTGTTGAGGTACTTACATTGCTCATATTAAGAGTATTGGCTCTGGCGAGGTTAATTTCTGGCGTATCTGGCATTATGTGGACTGAAGTTTTATCCTTGTCCCAAACTTCTCTGTACTTCGGCTATGGGAAAAAACCCACAAAATTATTTTGCAATTTGTAATTCTGCTAGTTCCAGTGTACAACTTTCAACTTTTCTGATCCCCAATTTTTTCATATTAAGGAAGAAACATCTAAAAGTTTTTCACATAAGTTACTCAAATTTAATATTAAATTGGTATTAATATTTTTCATTTAAAATTTATGAATAACAAGAACACAATCTTACCAACATTACATATTAAAACCTTTGCTATCATCAACGTTCTTATCTTACAAATAGATTGCCAGGTTAATTATTTATCAGTCACTTACAAGCATGACTTAATTTTAACATACGAGGGAAAGGTGACTTACAATACTAATATTTTCAGCATTCGACTTAGCAAGGACAACTTCAGGTGTGTCAACAACACTTGTGTACTTGAGGCTCACTACGGGGGTCCGATAGACACTGTCTTGTAGGATCTTCTGGGCATTCTTGACCCTCAACACTTCAGGAGACCCTTCAGGCATCCAGCCAATGCCACGGAGCCACTCCAAGTCAGCCTTATAGATGGCCTGGGAAAGAAAACAAAGGTAGGTAGAAGCAGGGTTTTTTTTTTAATTGTGGCAAAGTCAGAAAGCAGTTTTTTGTTGTTGTTGTTTAAGAGTATTTATTTGACAGAGAGAGAGAGACAGCGAGAGAGGGAACATAAGCAGGGGGAGAGGGAGAAGGAGAAGCAGGCCTCCCACCGAGCAGAGAGCCCGACGCGGGGCTTGATCCCAGGACCCTGGGATCATGACCCGAGCGGAAGGCAGACGCTTAACGACTAAGCCACCCAGGCACCCAAGAAAGCAGTTTTATGTTCTATTTTACCTCCCACAAACAATAACTAAAATTGAGCATTGGCCTGACAAACACAATTCATCCTATGCACAGCAGTGTTCTATTCTGCTTTGTTTTCTGTGGCGGGGGCACCAATACATACTCTAAAAAGCAGAACGATACAGAAGGAGCTCTCTCTCTGTGGGATGCATGGAAGATCTCGAATAATATTTAAGTAACATCATTCTAGCTCAGGTGGACTTTTAAAGCAGTAATAAATAATTAAAAGAAGGCATTCATTCTACACAAGAAATAAATATCCTGATGGAATCCATGATTTCCAAAAAATTGAATGGGCAGAAAATATGAGTAAATCTAAAAATACTTCAGGTAAACTAATGAAATACCGTATTGTGAAGAATACCATGTTAAGGGAAACTAGTGAGTTTGGAGCATGCTGCTGACCTTTGACATTAATTTCAAAGAAGTAGCCCTGTCATTCTTCAGTTGAGGGACCATGCAAATTCTCATGTTTAGGACATTACAAACACTGCACACATTTAGGAATCTATAGAAGAATTCTGGTGGCACCACAAAGAGTAAAAAAGAAAACTCCCAATAAGCCCAGCAGTAAGAGAGGCAATCAGTAAACTTGGTAAAAATGCGAAAGGGAAGTGCTTATGTAGGGAGAGTTGTATTTTCCCGAGTCCTCCGAGGGATGACCAGGCAAAGCTGTGGAGGCTTTCTTCCTGGAGAACAGCTCACTATCCAGGCCCCTCAGTTGGTACTCTCTGCACAAGCAACAACTTACATCACTCTGCAGGTCGTAGGCTTTCCTGGCTTGGATCACATCATTCTGGTCGGGAAAGCAAGACCAGTGGTGCAGGTACTGGCGATAATCCACATCACTTACTAATGCCTGGCCTTCTTTGGCAGCGTTGATGGACACCATGTCCCCTGGGATGGAGATCTTGGCCTTGTGGTCATTGTAGGCCTTTTTGTACAGCCTGTCATTCTGCATTTTTAATACATTTGCCGCCCAAACCAGTTTAGGGTCTTCCTTGGCATTGCGACATCCAATATAATGGCCTTTTTGTTTCTCGTAAGCGGTTTTGTATAGATACTGGTATATGTGAACAGAAGAAAGAAGAGTCATTTTTCCAAACTCACTTTGTCTCAACAGTCTGCTCCAAATAACTCCATCTCCCTTAGACTGGGCAGTGTTTTTCTTTAAGTCCATATTATAAGTTTTATGATTCTTAACGCATTGGTTTCTATGTCCACATGCACAAAAACATAGTGAGCACCTCTGAGGCAAGAATTATGCTTCTAGATTATCCCCAGTACAGGCTTATCTCGTGTTTCCCAAACTTCAGTCACTGTCTACCACCTTCACGTTTTAGTTTATCAACTAGATTCTTTGTTTAAATAGATTTAAAGTGTAAACTTCGAAAGATTTTTATTCTAAAATTTATAATCCCATTTAAATGGAAAAAAACTATTTTTCTAGCACACATTAAAACAAACATCAGTTTTTAAAAATGCTTGTCCATCAACTATATAAAATTATGTCAGGAACAACTTATGTACGCTGTACTTCATTGAATTTTTGTACCCATTGAATTTTTATAAGTGCTTGTAAATTAAATGATAATGAGAAGATACTGAAAATAAAAATCTGGCTTAAACATAAGAAGAGCAGAACCAAGCGCTGATGCAAAAGGATCACCAAACTGTTGTAAAAGTTATCCTTGAATGTGAGATTTCAAAACAAGACACTAATCCCGATGATCTCCATTCTACTTAAGTGTATTACAGGGGAATTAAGTAAAAGATTAGAAAAGTATTAACTCCCGTGTGTCGTCTATTAGTTAGTGTTGGTGAAGGCTGGGAAAGGAGGAGCTCTCACATCGCTGGCGATATCCCTGGAAGCTCTGGCATGCTGAATTGGGATGGCATCTTCCCGCAGGTCATAACCCGTCATCTTGACATCTTCCCACGCTTGCTTATATTGTTTCTGCAAAGGGAGATTGCAATGCCACAGTTAATCTGAAGAGGGAGCCACTGAGTCAGCATTACTGACGTGTTTAAGAAAACCTGTTAAGTTACATTGAAAATTAGTCTCCCCTTAAGATTTGTAAAATAGGCTGGCGCTGTGAATTGTGTAAGACTGTTGAATCACAGACCTGCACCTCTGAAACAAATAATACATTATATGTTAGAAAAAAAAAAAGTAGAAGAGAGCAGGAAGGGAAAAATGAGGGGGAGACGAACCATGAGAGACTATGGACTCTGAGAAACAAACTGAGGGTTCTAGAGGGGAGGGGGGTGGGGGGATGGGTTAGCCCGATGATGGGTATTAAGGAGGGCACGTATTGATGGAGCACTGGGTGTTATACGAAAACAATGAATTGTGGATCACTACATCAAAAACTAATGATGCATTGTATGGTGACTAACAACATAATAAAATAAAATTAAAAAAAATAAAGACTAGAAATAGAAGGAATGATAGGGAAATGCCTTTTGCTAAACTCCCTCTGGAGCGTATCAAGTTAAGTTCCAGTTAGGCAGAAAATAATGTGTAAAGTAAGTGGATGTGTAGTCCCCTACATCACTGATCTGTATGGCATTGATCTTGGACTGCAGCATCCCTGGAGTGTCAGCTGGTACATTCACATTCGCCTTCTCTCTCTCCCAGGCATCACGATACAATGGCTGGTAAAAAGGAAAAACAAAGGATGGCTGATAAGTAAATAAGTCAATTGCTACATGAATAAAATTACAGGTACAATTAAAGGTTCTCTTTGGATATTCTCAGATATAAATGTAGATCACATTTTGTTTTCATTTGTGCAGATCTTTTTTGTTTTTTTTGTTAAGTTGGCTCCATATCCAGTGTGGAGCCCAACACGGGGCTTGAACTCACGACCCCAAGATCAAGATCTGAGCTGAGATCAAGAGTCAGATGCTCAACTGACTGAGCCACCCAGGCACCCCTTCGTTTGTGTTTTTACTTAAAAGGTGCCAATAGTGACTTTAACGAGAAGAATATATTGATGTGTGATATAATATAAATAGAAAATGAGTCAGAAATATGGTAGTAAAATGATCTTTTTCATTAATTCACATGTAATTATCTGGCAGGTATTTACATTTCAGGTAACTATGATAATCCATATCACTAATCAATTCCTGGCTTTCTTGGCCCAAGTAACTATCATAATATCTAATATTGAGGCCACCCCTGGACTTTTCAACTTACCTCATGCTTGAAAAGCAATAAAAAGGTGGCAGTTTTGTGATCATAGTATTAACTGGTGGACTTGTATTACAAGCAAGAACTCAAAATGTATTCAAAGTGTGTATCAGAGTCTGTGGAATATAAAGATGCTTACCACACTTATGTCAACCAAAGAGTCATCTAAGTAAGTGAAATATGGATACCGTTACTTGATTGACTATATGAAATTCTATCTGGATACATGAATGTTCAAGGTTCTAATGCTAGTGTTAGCAATTTAAAGTTCACAGTCAGAATTCTCATTGAGACTTCTTCAATATGTCCAAATGTATCATCAACCCAGCTTACCTCACTGATCTGTACAGCATTGATCTTTGCCTGGATGACTTCAGGGGTATCAACAATGCTGGTGAATTTGAAGTCCTCAGGTTTTATACGATACAACCTCTCATTCAGGAGATTCTGGGCATTCTTCACTCTCATCACTTCCACAGAACCCTCTGGCAACCATCCTATACCCTTCAACCATTCCAGGTCTGATTTGTACACGTTCTGCATGAAGAAAAGGACCACAGAGTGCATAGGAGTCAAATCTGCCCATGAGAGCATGACGCCAGCAGGCCACGCACTCCCTCTATCTAAATCAGCTGGGTGGCCAATCCCATGAAATAGAAGGATCAACATTAAATATTAATATTTGGGTGCTACATCCCTGGCATGCATCGCTGGGAGAAGTTCACAGTATCCTACAGGAACTGGAGCAGGGCTGACAAGGGCCACTTGTGGATGACAGAGAGCAATGTCACATAATTTTGTTTTTATACAAGGTTGAGCTTCTGTGCTTGCCACTTGAAATCTGCCTTTTTTGCTGAGAATAACATCTGTAAGAATTTGCGAGACTAAGGTCTTTAGATGCATATATAATGAGGAGAAGATATATACTTTTATTTGTATACACTTCTCTATCTATATATAAATATATACACATACATTTTCCCTACATGTGCGGGATAAACTTAAAATGCAACATTTCCTTACGTTCACATTTATTTCTGAAATTTAGATATCTGATCATGCACATGTAATGGGTTAAAACAACTGGGACTGAAATTTTATATCTAATTACAGAATAAGAGAGTGATTTTTTTTGTCTTAATGCTTAAGGCCTTGCCACATGAGAAGGAATCCTCTATAAGACAGAAAATGTTCACAATAACTCTGCCACCATAAAATGTACAGATTATGTTAAGTTCTATTAAGATTACCACTTAAGTTACGTCCCTAGGGAATACACCATGATGATATACAGAGACACACGTCTCCCCAAGAGTCTGGTGATAAAATACGCACATTACTCTGCAGTTCGTAGGCCTTCTTAGCCTGGATCACATCATTCTGATCTGGCAAACATATCCACTGGTGCAGATAATTGCGATAATCAATATCGCTAACCAGGACCTGGCATTTCTTGGCCTGAACAATTGACATCATGTCCGACGGTGTATTGTGAATTCCTTTAGACTTCTCATAAGCTTTCTTGTACTCTCTGTCACTCTGGATCTTGGCAGCATGTATAGACCATACCAATTTGGGGTCATCTTGTAGGGTGCGGAAACCCACGTGGTGGCCCAGTTGCTTACGGTAACCTTCTTTGTATTTGTACTAAAGTTGTGAAAAATAAGAGAAAAAGACATATGAAAATACTGTAGTAAGAGGATTTTTCATTAAATGTTTCCAGAATATTTTCCTCACCTTAATAGAAATTTAGCTTAACACTGGCAGTCCTTACAGATTTCAGTTCACTTTAAGGAAAATGGATAGGGCTATTTTAGGTACTTTGATAGAGAACATGAGGAAATCAGGAGGGTAATAGTATGGCGAATAAGAGTAATTACAAAAAATTATAGCTGACATTTACTGAGCAATTACTATATGCCAGACACTATTACAAGTGCTTCAAATATATTGGGTTGATTCGTGTGAAATTACTGAATTTTTTAGTTAAAAATAGTTGAGTAATAGCAACTACAATCTCATTTAATCTTCACATCTCTGTGAAGTGCATAATATTATTATCACATATTTCAGATGTGGAAAATAAGACACAGTGGGTGTAATCCTGGTCTCGAAGGTTGCCTGGAAAGTGGAACATTAAGTCAGATGGTCCCCCAAGAATACTAACAATACCTCAGGTAGGAAAAAGTGATTTGTGTGGTTTTGGAGACAGATAAAAAAAAAAAAAAGGTGTATATTTCACAGGAATGGAAAGCAAGGTCATTGGCTTGAATCAGATGACAACAAAAGGCCTGGGGACAAGAGTTTCCATCTTGCCCACACCTAAGTGTCTTAGGACTAGAGTAAGATAGTGTCTGTTTCTTTTCGATATTTGGATAGCATAGAAAAATTTGGACAAAAGGGAGGGAGAGAGAACTGGGAGTAAGGCAGATACTACAGATTGGCTATTGTTTTTAGAGATAAAAGTGAGAAGTAAGAGGGAAGAAACAGGTGGATACAGGAGATAAAAAACAGAGAAAAACCCAGAGAAAGGGAACAGGGTTGCTTAAAGATTTGGAGCTGGGGGTGGGAGATAGGGAGCTTGGTAGGATAATTATTTTAACTAAGTTTTTAAATTACTATTAAATGAATTTCAAAAGGTTACTAAGAGCATTACACATAAGCCTCCAGTAAAAAATCTTATATATATATAATGTGTTTTCAGTCCTAAGTCTTTTATGAAATTTTCAACTGTGGTCTGTACTTATGGAGAATGTCATAAATATTTGGGGGATTAAATGACACCGGTCAACAATCAAATATATTGATTCCTGAATTTTTCCCAAGAATTCTGCATAGATTCTTCATGCTTTTTTAACTTCTACTTAGAAACAACTTAGAATTATTTATACAAATACCTCATCTATGCTAACCTTAATGTGTTTCATTCCATTTTAATGTTTTTAAATAGAGAAAGTCTTCAGTGAAAAACAAAATGAAATTGTTTACATAGTTTTTTTTTAAAAACCCAATTTTTACAAAATACCCTCCCTATCTGTTGTAAGAAGAGAAAAACCACAAGGAAATAGAGGCTGTACCTCACTGGCGATTTCTCTGGAGGCTTTGGCTTGTTTGATTTCAATGGCATCTGCTCTTAAGTCATAGCCTTTCTGCTTGGTCTCATTCCAGTCTTTCTGGTAAAGTTTCTATTGAGGAAAAACACAGGTTTGTTTACAAAAATTGAAAATAAGTCAATATACTCAAAGTACCCAAAATATGAATCATATGACATAATGTAAATGAAGACAGCATAAGGAAAAACAGTCATTTCTGAGTTTTTCTTCTGATTGTTGGCTATTTCCTTCATGGAGTACAGGATACTTCTGACTAAAATTTTAAAGCTAAACATCTAGATCTACTCAATGTTTGAATATTTATCTTCATCACAATATGGTACACATCTGAAAATACCCCACCATGCAATACGTGGAAACTAAGAATCAACTATGAAGCTAGAAAATCTTCATCAAGGTATCATGTAAGGTCCAGTCAGATTTTTTTTTCTAATGTTGCCTTTTGACTTTTCAGAGGTCCCTGCTAAAGGGATGTGACATAGGTATTTATATATATCTTACTCTTTGAATAGGATTAAAAATTGTCTTTTCGCTTTTCTAATGGCTTTGAAATGTCAAGCAAGACAGTTCTGGATCAATCAAAAACCTATAAAGATAAAAGAGACTGTTACCTCATACTCCCTCTAGTAAGAGAAATTTAACTAGGGATTTCATTATTCTCAACTAATATATGATGAAACTGAGCTGTGGACATTGGATATAGAACAATGCTTTCAAGATTGAAAGGAGGACCCCAATAGGATTCAGATATCCCAACTCTTTGTTGGATATCCATGGCTCTAAACTCACGTTTAAAAGAGAATTTCCATTCATACTGCATTGGGAATGGAAGCTAAAGAGAAAATGTCTAGCACCAAAAGCTGTATATATCTCTAAGTTAGGTAATTTGTCCATTATACCACACCCCACAAGCTGACATATATTGTCCTATAAAGGCTTTTACACTTCATATTTATGCTACTTACATTGCTGATTTGCAAGGCATTTATATGGGCCTGCAGCATGACTGGCGTGTCAGAAGGAATGCTGATGTTGGTTTTATCTTTATTCCACGCATCATGATATAGTTTCTGTGGAGAGAAGGGAAATATTAATAGTGGATATCTGAAACATTAAGCCTTAGAAATTAACCTGGAAATTTTTTTTTTAATGTTTGTGATGGTTCATTATATGTGTTAACTTGGCTAGGCCACAGTACCCAGATATTTAGTCAGACATCATTATACATGTTTCTGTGAAGGTAGGTTTTAGATGAGATTAACATTTTTATCAGTAGACTTTGGTAAAGCAGACTACACTCTGTAATGTGGCTGGGTCTTGTCCAATGAGCTAAAGGCCTTAATAGAAAAAATACCGACCTCCGCAGAGCAAGAAGGAACTTTGTCAGCAGACCATCTTTGGACTTGAACTGCGACTCTCCTGTAGGTCTCCAGGCTACTCTGAGTTTATAGACTTGCCAGCCTCCATAATCATATGGCCCAATTCCATAAAATTAAATCTCTTTGTGTGTGTGTATGCACAGATAGATGCAGTCTACAGATCTACCTACATCTCTCTCATATGCATATATAAGCACACATATATACATGTACATACATATATCTATATCTATACATATTTATATCCCCTACTGGCTCTATTTCTCTGGAGAACCCTGACCAATACAACATCATACCATTTAAAATGCAGCATTATGCTACAGGTTTTAGCATTTAATAGGAGTTAAAGAAATATTTGTTCTACTTTGGCCTTTACCAAACTGGCCAACAGATTGTTAGAGTTGCTCCCGTCACTCCAAGTCCTCCAAGAGGAACAGCCCACATGCTCGGTTTGGGTGGCATCATGTGAGAACAGAGTCCCGCAAAAGGCATGCTTGGTAACAGGATGGTTCTCACCTCACTTATTTGCAGAGAATTGGCTTTTGCCAGGACAACGTCTGGTGTGTCAACAATGGAAGTGAACTTCAAGGCTTCTGGCGGCGTTCTATAAAGTCTTTCATTCACCAGGCCTTGAGCATTCTTCACCCTGTTCATTTCTACGGAGTCTTCTGGCATCCAGCCAATGCCACGCAGCCACTCCAGGTCCGCCTTATACACACTCTACAAAGATGTGAGACAGAAATTATGTCCATGGTTAGACACACCATCTCTTAATTGCAAAGTAAAGTCCGTGGGAGCGAGGGGTTGATAAGCACAGGAGATGGGGCTTCCGAAAAAGTAGGACCTGAGATTTTATGGGACTCAGGGGTTTTAATATCAATGGCAGAGTCATCTGTAAAAACATACTTACATATACTAGCTGTGAAGAGTGATAAAGTCATAATAATGCTGAATTTCATGATAATCATTTGATACTTCCAAAAAACTACAGAACTAACAACACTTTTAAAGGAAATTTTGTTGAAGCTCATTCCATTTTAATCCTACAATAACTGACTGTAGAAAACTCTGTTTAGTGTATTGGATATAGTATAATAGTGGCAGTTTAAAAATATTCAGATAATTTATGTTTGCCTGCAATATATTTTCACTGCCAGAAAGTACAGATGACATGACGAAAAAAGTCTGCTATCTAGGCCAGGGAATAAAGTACATGGCCTAAGTTGGGTTCTTCATCTATATTCTTTGATTCCTAGGACATAACTCCTGACTATGGATTATATATTAGACAATGTGAGTGGTGCCCTCTTGGAGGTATGCAGTGCATAATCCACGAGTCTATCCACAGAGGTGTCCATCGAGGCACTGCCTAGACAATAAATAAATCTATGTCCTCTCATTCCATCTCTCCCCAAGTTTGTGTTACGTACATCGCTCTGCAGTTCATAGGCCTTCTTTGCTTGGATAATGTCATTTTGATCAGGTAAGCATGTCCAGTGATGCAGATGATTTCGATAATCAATGTCACTGACCAAAGTCTGACATTGTTTGGCCATCACGATGCCTAACATGTCCACCGGGCTACTGAATTTGGTCTTCCACTTCTGGAATTCCTTCTTGTACTCCCTTTCACTTTGAATCTTCCCTGCATGTATGGCACACATAATCTTGGGGTCATCTTCAATGCTCCGGGCTCCAATGTGGTGGCCTTTCTGTCTCTCGTACGCTTCTTTGTATTTGTACTAAAAGGAGAGAAATAGAGCCTTAGAAAACCAGTTTTAAGACCACATGCATGCTGACAACTATGGAAAACGTGAACACTCACAAGCAAATGGGTAAGAATTTCATATGGCAAACATTTTGGCATCTCCTAATAATTTTAAAACTCTTTTACACTCTCATAACTGTAGCATATTCATATATCTTCACTGGTGCAGCCCTTCTAGCTACAATTCCAAACTGTGCTATTCTTCTCTGTGACAACAAGGGACAAAGTCTTAGAAAGTAGGAAGCAAGAGTGGGGGATACATGTGGAAACAATTGTGAAATGTGGCCCACCAGCTTCACAGTGGCCATTCAGCAATGTGACACCAAAGGGGGTTGGATGGAGGAGACTTACATCACTGGCAATGTCCCTTGAGGCTTTGGCACTTTTGATGGAAATAGCATCAGCCCTCAGATCATAGTCCTTCATCTTTGATTCATCCCATCCCTTGGTGTAAAGTTTCTAGGCAGAGGATAATACACAACAGAAAGATAAAAATGTTTTGGAAAAGTTAATAGGCCAATTCCAGACAGGAAAGTGTAAGGTGGAAAAAGTATTTTAATGAATCCTAGGAAGGCTTAAGAGACAATCAGGAAACCTCTTACTTGGCTGATATTGGCAGAATTGCTCTTGGCCAGTAGGATTTCTGGGGTGTCCGGCATCACGTGGATGGAGGCTTTGTCAGCATTCCAAGCTTCTGTGTATAAATACTATGGGGGAAGTGAGATAAAACCCTTTGTTAAAGCCCATACATTACAGTTATTTTCAAATTTAACACATTTTGCGGTTAAAAAAAAAAAAAGCCCTTTTAAGTAAACTATTCAGAGGTGAGGGAAGCAAAAGGGTACTGGGGATATTGAAACATGACAATATTTAAATATTTAAACTGCCATATGATAGCTTCATTGCTAATATGAAGTGATATAATGGCCTCAATTATTAACTCCTTTCTTCCAGTGAATCTCAAAGCCTACTCATAGGAACTCCAAGGATGGAACCTGGCTATAGAATTATGATATAGTAGAAATCCTAGACTTCAGAGTTAATCCCAAATTCAAACCCAACTCCACTATGCCCAAGCTGTATAATCTTGAGAAGGGTACATAATGCCCTATATTCCTCATTTCTAAGAGGGGAATAATCATATTTTTGCTGAGTGCTTTTTGAAGATTCACCATAATATATGTAAAATGCCTGAGTCACAGTAAGCACTCAACAGATTTTATGGTGTTTCCTATTCTTATTATCACTGCTGTGCTAGGTATGGTATAAAATAGAATTTCTAGAGAGTTTTAATACTTCAAGCTTTGGAGTTTGCTATCTGAGAGTCGACTTCCTATTCTGCACTGAGCACCCAATCTCACTACCTGAATGTTTGGCAGATGTCCAAGCAGGTGTGGAAGAAGTCAGGTGAGTTCAATTCAATCTAAAGTGTGCATATTAAGGACCTATCTGTTGGATAAAGACTGAGCCCAGTATCAATACACAGATTGCTAGAACTCCGGAAAAAAGAAGTGATTATCTGTCTTGTGTAAGGGTACTGAAAGCTATAGTAGCAGCTCACTTTCTGGAGTAGATTTCCACAACTGAATATGGAAGAGCAAACCAAGCAACTAATTTGAGTTGCTCACTGGCACTGCTATAAACACCATGTTTCCCAGACTTCAGAACAAAATGCTAAATGGCTGTATATTCCTTACAGGATGCAGAAAGAGAAGTCAATGGTGTGAGTCTGCTCTGCCTAGGAGAATGTTCAGGGAAAAGTAACGGATCGATGGATGTTTCCACGTCACTGCTCAGAAGAGTATGTGCATTACTCTAGAGAAATTGTCCTATGCTTCCTCATGCACAGAGAATGAGGGGATACAGTGTGAAGAAGCACATGCAAGCCCAACTAGAAATCAAATAGAGGCTCTGTTGAAGGCCTGCGTGAAAATCGGGCCCATTATATCTCCTTTCTCTGGAAACCCTTGAGGGCATTTCTCACTTTATGAGCCAAGTCCATGGAAGGTATGACTCAGGAAATGGAAACCGTTGGATACTCACCTTGCTCATCGTCAGGGCATTATTCTTGGCGAGGACAATCTCTGGGGTGTCTGTAATGCATGTGAATTGGAGCTGGTCTGCGGGCTGGCGGTACTTCCTTTCACTCAGGATTTCTCCAGCTCTCTTCACCTTCTCTACCTCTACAGAGCCAATGGGCACCCATCCAATGCCTCTCAGCCACTCGAGATCAGCCTTGTAAATAGCCTGAAAATGAAATAATGTCAAGCATTACCTCGACAGCCTGGTGTCTGATCTTAATTGAGCAGAGAAACAATGTATAATGCTGAATCTGACTTGTGTGAATTTCTGGGAAGACCCACAAAACTGACTGACTTTGGTGCAGTGGCTAGCCAAACACTTTGTCCCTGAAGGGAGCCAATGTTTGCTGGTTTAAAGACTCCTAAAATCTGTGCTCACTTTGGCAACACATATACTAAAGACTCGTAAAATCTAATAATATGCAATTTCATTGATGCAAACCCATTTTAAGGAAACCAGTGATTGCCACCTGACTGGAAGTATTTATTCTCTGATTTGATTGCCTGTTCCTCCTTGTGTGGGAATAATACTCTATCAGAATACAGCTTGTTCCCATCCCATGGGGCAGTGGCCTTCACAGCCAGCCACATATCATAAAGGTGAACACTACTAGCTGATCACATGTTGAATTAATGTGTTTTCTGGGGATAGCAAAAAGGGCATCTTTCTTCATGTGATTCTATATACATGCTTCTAAACCAAAGAGTACATGTATTTTTACTTATTTATCTTATCCTCAATCCCCTTCCTTGTGTTATAATTTAAGTAAAAAATGATATTTTATCTCTTCCTCATTTTTCTTCTTTGAATTTAAATTGGCTAACGGAGAACTTTTCTCATAAGTAAAGGTAACAGTTCTTTTTACTTGTATGGCTTTGGGGGAAGACTCTTTTTTACAATGCCATTGTGTTTATCATTCCTCCAAAAGTCACTCCTTGTCAGAAACTGATCAAAAAAACAAGGAGCTACTATGCCAATGAGGTAGCATTTGAGTCCTAAGGACAATCTACTGGCTGACAACAGAGCTATTGTTTTCAGCTTCTTAGAAAAATTGTCTCAATACGTACAGTTCATTCTTAAACTCCCTTGCACAAGTAATAGGTATTTCTTTTTAAGTTAAGCAGTCAGAAAAATGATAATGCAATCAATTCATTTGGAAAATTAGGTTGTGTTAAACCAGCAATCCTGAACCTGGCATCAACGAACTTGAATGGAAAAATATTATATCTTTATTTTTATTAACCTCTAATTGAAATACAGCATTTCTTTCGATTATAAGTATAGGCTACAGATCATAGCAGCATTAGCACTATATGAGACTTTGTCAGCAATAAAGATCACAAATATTTTCATATCCTATTACAGTTGTTGCAGTCATCCTGAAATATTTATGCTCATTACTTTTTTAAAATTAAACTAGTTATTACACCCAGTGCTAGATCTTTTATTTAATGTGTTAAAAAAGTATACATATTACATCATAGATTCAGTTTAGTATTTTCATAACCATATTTCGATGTGATCAATTTCTTCTGAAACATATATCCTGCATTTTATGCATTTCACGGCATTGTCTCGAGAAGCTGCCCCTAGTCTCACAGGACTGCCAAAAGATTCCATGGCACAAAAAAAGTTAGAACCCCTTTAAATAAATCTTTTAAACATGTGCTGATTTGGTCAGCACCAATGAAGTAATCTGTCACATGGACCTGTTCTATCCCTGAAAGGGAAAAAAAAGTAATTCACCCAATAAAACCCTCATCTCCTCCTCCTAAGGGAAGGTGATCTTGTCTGAAACAATCCTTTCTTTTCTTTTGCTGATAACTTCCTTGTCCTACCCTCCTTCCTATAAAAACCTTCCATTTTTTTTTTACAACTCTTTGGAGTTACTTTCTACTTGCTGTATGGATTGCTGGCCCATTCATGAACTGCTTAATAAAGCCATTTAAATCTTCAAATTAACATAATAGAAATAAACACATGCCGATGAATATTAGACCCACTCACATCACTCTGAAGGTCATATGCCTTCCGGGCCTGAATGATGTCATTCTGATCAGGCAGACACATCCATTCATGTAGGGGATGTTTGTAGTCTATGTCACTGACTAAGGTCTGACACTTCTTGGCCAGCACCAACCCCAGCATGTCCACTGGGCTGCTGAACTTGGTCTTCCATTTCTCAAAGTCTTTCTTGTACTCCCTGTCACTCTGGATCTTGGCCACATGGATCGACCACATTATCTTGGGGTCATCTTCAACATTCCGGGCCCCAATGTGGTGGCCAAGCTGTTTGCGGTAGCCTTCCTTGTACTTGTACTGAAAAAAGTAAAGGGATATGAGTCTAATGATAAGAACATCTCATTTATATAACATTTTATAATTTCATACACACATTATTTCTTTGGATTTTTCCTTTCCTAGTGTGAAAGAGAAAGGTTAATATCATCAACCCCATTTTATAAAGTAGAAACCTAAAGCCTAGAAGGGTTTTAGGTGATTTGTTCAAGATGACATCACAAAGTAGGTGAGAGCTACTAGTTCTTAATATTCTTCCCTTCTATTAAACTGCACTACCTACTTTACATTTGATTGCTTAACAAGTAAAGATAAAACATCTTGTACAATCTAAAAGAACATCTACTTAAAGATGTGGCTATTTTTTTCCTAAAAATGTGTTGTTAAGGACATTTTAGAATATATCTCTTATAATTAGAATTAATACTGAATGCCCTGATTGAGAGAATGGGCTACATTTAGATAATCTCACCAGAAAATATCTTCCTTATTAGCCTGTTATATCTTTAAACTTTCACCATGAGAGAGTCATGCCTTGGGTTAACATTCTATACTTTTAAAATTCAAGAATAATATGTATGGTCTGTTTTACCATGAGATGATCATAGTGTGGGCTCTTCTAGAAAACGTTTTGATAATAGAAGGAATGAAGTGTAAATCTAAGGCATGGGGTCCCTCCAGAAGAAGGAAAGCCTGGATTTGGATCCTAAGGAGCCCTGGTACAAAATGAGGGCACTAGATACCCTCAAGAGATGTTTCTCATGAGAAGGGAAGGACTCCAGAGAAGGGACAAGTGGATGCTGAGAAAAAGCTTTGCTTACTTCCAATTTCTCCTTACAACCAGTCAGGGGCATCTTGATAGGAGAACCTCACTAAAAGTTACAAAGAATGAAACAAAACTCTAAAACGCATCCATCATCTGGTCTTCCTTTAATGCCAGAATAAATGGACAGAAGTAGTAGGAAAGAATTCACATTTTTACTGGCTGACTTACATGTGCTGTCAGTGTTTCTACAAACATCTGCATCAATTGCTGCTCAACTTCTGAGGCTCAAAAATATGAACCCATTTTTAATGTCTATAAAACACTCATTCTTAAAGACTGTCCTTCTATCCCTGACTGATTAACAGGTATAATGGACACGGTATCTCATGGTTTTGTTTTTTTATTTGCAACTTTGTACATGGGGGCAATCATTACATGAAATTGAGACTTGTAGAGACAACCAAAATTCTGGCAAGAAAAATTATAAAAGCTGCCATTTGGGAACATCTTTGAGTAAGAAATGCCTCTTCCAAAAACATCAACTTACATCACTAGCAATATCTCTTGAAGCCTTGGCTGCCTGGATTGGGATGGCATCCAAACGCAAGTCATAGCCTTCCTTCCTAGACTCTTCCAAAGCAAGTTTATAGAGTTTCTGTAGAAAAGAGAATCATTAATCATTACTCCTTTCATAAAAAATAAAGCTGTTTACTATTAGATTTTCCCCGTCCTCATTTAAACTATAGAAAGAAATCCACAAAATCAAGTACGAGGGCGGGCTTCTACAAAACTGCTTCACAGGTGCCTAAGGACTTTAAGGCACATGTTCTAAACTTTGGGATTCTACTCATTGCTCAATTTCAAGAAAAAAAATCGGGGGGAGGGGAGGAAGGTCAGCATGTGGTTGCCAAAATTCTGTTTTGCCAAATAAGCACATGTAAAAAAAATATTTACTTTCACCATAATATAAAAGAAAGGCCATCTTAAAAGGAGAAAGAATAAGGACATTATTTTCCAATTGAATATATTTGGATTTAAGAAAAACTCAATGTTTTGTATTTATTTTTTCTCATTTTGCTATGGAGTATCATCACAGACATGATCAATCTGTAGAGTAGGCTTTCAGAATAACTGCCCTGATGAAAGTGCTGGTCCTGAAAGAGATGCCTAGAAAAATGCTTGCAAAGAACATTAAATGGTAACCAGAACATTACTGAAGCAGCAAAATAATACAGCGCATGATAACCACTGGGTTCCAATACCTCACCTGCCTGCTAAATAACTGTTCAATCAAGTAATGACTTGATACCCACACTGACCTGTAGGGGAAGGCAGTAGGAATATGATTCCCATTGAAGTATTTCTCCATAAGCGTTCCATTCCCTGATATCCTGTTGCTAAAAGGCTGGTCTATACTGTGGACCTACCACACAGGCCAAAATTGAATCAAGAGAGAACTCCTTTCTACCGATTTATAAGTTAGTTGAAACATTTTACTAAGGAAATAGTTACAACAGCTCATTTTTGCCTTACTGTTCATTATGTGATCAACAGTTCACTCACATCACTGTAGTTTATGCGGTTGAGTTTGGCGAGCATGATTTCTGGTGTATCTGGCATGACGTGGATCGTTTTCTTATCATTGTCCCAGGCTTCGGTATATAAGTGCTGTGGGGAAAAAAAAAATTATTTTGGCATTCAGACATTTTTCTTTCGACTATGTGCCACTCACCTCTCCTCTAAACAAAGTAGAAGAAAAATTACTGAAGTTGCATAAATTCCTACTTTTCATGTAGATAAATCACTATTTCCAAGAGTATGTAGCTTACTAGTTTACTATTTCACTGACTCCGTTATTACCATTCCTTTATTAAAATTCTTTAGCAATTCTGGAAAGTATAATTGGGTTGCGGTATTTAAACTCTGCAATTACGAAATAATTACAGCACATAGTACTTTTAATAGTTTAGTATCTTGAAGTATTATTAAGTGACTATGGTATTATAATGGAAAAATCATTTTGAAAGGTATCCTAAATCCTAAAGGAATTTTAGGAATGCAATAACATGTCAGATTTTTTTTTTTTTTTTTTTTTACCTTTTTCTATGGTGAATTCTTCAATCTAACAGTGAGGAGTAAAAACTCACCTTACTCATATTCATAGCATTGCTCTTTGCCAGAACCTGCTCTGGAGTGTCAGTTATGCTGGTAAATTTCAGTGTCTCTGGACGCTGACGGTAGATATTATCACTCAGTATCTCCATCGCCCTCTTGGCTTTAACAACTTCCACGGAACCAATCGGAACCCAGCCAATGCCTCTCAACCATTCAAGGTCTGACTTATATAAATTCTGCAAATCAGCAGATAAGAAACATATTTACTAATTCAAACTTCAGATTCGTAGTTACAAAATGGCTAAAGAAATACCAAAGTACGGAGGAACAGATAAAGCTCCCAGCCTAGCTGATCACTCATTCACAAGCATTACTGAATCCTGAGAATAATTTTTTTCCCTGAGCATTTTTTGGTACAGAGGATTATACCAAGAATGATGAAAGAAGTTTTGTAAAAAGTAGAAGGCACCCATGCTTGAGGGTATTACAGGATTTTAACACAAAAGCAGAGCTTCTTTAGCTTTGGAAAGTGCACTCTAATAGCTTCCAGGAAGACCCCACACTCAGACCAATGCTGTGAGTGCTGCAGTCACAAAACCTCTTGCCTTTTTTTTTTTTTAAGGCAAAAGAGGTGAAATTCAATTATAGTAATGAGTTTCAACCTGCAGTAATGCTAACCTTCGTAAATCACACTCTTGACTTGCATTTTTTAAACTGTGATATAATTAACATGTAACAACATATAGTTTCAAGTGCACCACATGATGATTCAGTATATGTATATATTGTAAAATGATCACCACAAGAAGTCTAGTTAACATCCATCACCACACATAGCTACATTTTGTGTGTGTGATAAGAACTTTAAAAACATCTTTATATCCACCTTCAAAATCACGAAATGTCAAGTGTGTAACGTGGTGTTGTAAAGATAATATATTAGATATTACCCTAATTATTCATTTTATTTTACTCTCAATAGTGCATGCTAACTGCTTTTAAGAATTAGATGACCAGTTTTGAAAAAGACAGGAATATCTTAGTATTTTCCTGTCAGTAGGTATAAAATATGTTTATTAAAATAACAGCATAATATACTTCTGTTCCTACTTCTTCCTCCCTCCACACCCACATGTTTCTACCTCTTCAGCCAAAAATGTACAGCCATATATTTTTGGGAACTCAGTTTCATCTAATTCATGCAAAGGAAGCCTGAATCACCAGAAAGAAATATACCTGTATATAATCACCAATATATATTTTATTTCCTCTTTTACATATGACTTTTGGGGAAGAAAAACTGAAATAAACTGTAGTGCTTTCCGTGGGAAACTCTTTTTAAACATTTAATCATATGTTGTTTAAAATATACAAATACATTCCAGTCCACTGGTATTAGTAAAAAGCCAGGGACACGTCTTAGATCTGCTTTTAACGTGCAGAACCAGCCTCAGGGGTACTCACGTTGCTCTGGAGGTCATAAGCTTTCCGAGCCTGGATGATGTCATTCTGGTCGGGCAGGCAGGTCCACTCATGCAAAGGATGTCTATAGTCCACATCACTGACCAAGGTCTGACACTGCTTGGCCAGAACGATACCAAGCATGTCCACCGGGCTGCTGTACCTGGTCTTGTATTTCTCAAATTCTTTCTTGTACTCACGGTCACTCTGCACTTTGGCAATGTGCAGAGACCACATTATCTTGGGGTCGTCATGTACTGCTCGGGCACCAATGTGGTGACCCAACTGCTTACGATAAGCTTCTTTATATTTGTACTGAAAGAGAGAAACCAGTGAATAAGGAGGGAGCACCAAGGGCTATTTCCTGTCATTGTTTTTGTGATGAGGCTTTTCTCTGAAATCCTTAAGACATTAGGGGGGTTTCAGGGCGCCTGGGTGACTCAGTCGGTTAAGTAGCTGCCTTCAGCTCAGGTCATAATCTCATGGGTCCTGGGATCAAGGCCCCCGTCATCGGGCTCCTTGCTCAGTAGGGAGTCTGCTTCTACCTCTGCCTCTCCCCGCACCCTCACTCATGCTCACTCTCTTTCAAATAAATAAAAGATATTAGGGGAGTTTTATCACGTGCTGCTGAGATGCCACACACTGGAAAATGCTTACTCCCAACAAAGAGGATGTTGTACTCATTTGCACATTTCCATAGAATCATACCACAACGATCCCTTTATATTATGGTAAAAAAATTTATGTTGATAAAAAGTGATTAAAAAGTGAACTTTGAAAAAGTGAGTTGAATTACAGTGATAAACAGTGTCTCAGAAGTCGGTTATGTGGGTGGACTCAACTGAGAGGTTTATTAATCTTTTTTTCTAGGGCATTCTGAGAAACAAGTTCCTCTGAACAAATAATCTGGAAGAGGTAGTTTAAAAATAGGCAATTTTTGTTGTTTTAATAGGTACAAAGTTTCAATTTTGCAAAATGAAAGTTCTGGGAGTCTGTTGTACAATAGTGAGAATACACTTAACACTGCTGAACTATACACTTGAACATGGTTAAGACAGTAAATTTTATGTTTTTTTAATCATGATTAAAAAGAAAAACCTACAAAAATGGACAATTTGCTACTATTTGGATTAAAATTGAAGTTGTCCAGGAATCTGAGGTCTTCATTTTCAGGGTAAAGGAAAATTGATTTTATGGGCCCCTCAGCAAGGACACATAGCTTTTCTGCTATCCTCTGTCCTTCCTCAAGTCATGGGGGGAGAACTCTGTAAAAGCCTGCTTCTTTCCTGGCATCTTTATCTTGAGTGTATCCTGAGAAGAGCTTATAAGGTTTTATGAGAAGCTCAACAGATGTCTATCTAGCTTTAATCAAGGTACTCAATCTTATTAAGCAAAGACCAAAGGACAAGAGTCAATAGAACCACATTCCAGGCAAGGCTTTGTCTCTATGATGCTTGTGATCTTGGGCAGGTTACCTACTGTCAAATCCTCAATTTATTTGCCTACACAATGAAGCAGGTAAGATGGGAGACTACAGATCCATGGATGATGACTACAGAGACTTCCAGCTATGATCCCCTGTAACAGGGCCTTGGCATGTCGGTAGCAAAGGGAAGGATGTGATCAGCTCTTACGTCACTGGCAATGTCCCGGGAGGCCTTGGCAGCCACGATAGGAATGGCATCGCTTCTCAAGTCATAGCCTTCTTTCTTGGCTTCTTCCATGGCCTGGCGATAGAAGTTCTGAGGAAAGAAGTAATGGTTTTTAGATATAGTACTCACTTGTACTCTAAAAATGTATTTTTGCAAAAGAAGACTACTTTGGATGCAGAACTAACTGCACTAATATGTTAAATCTTTTTAAAAAATCTCTTTCTTTTACTTTCTATTTATGCAAGCCATTTAAGGTGAAATTTTACATTCAGCAGGTTTTAACATTGCAAGTTCTCTTACACAAATCCTTATAGATTTTAGACACCACGTCAATAGCTTTCAAATGGGTTGGATTGTTTAGCACCTGCTCTTCTCATGAAACAACCAAGAAATGTTGATTTATTTAACTCCAAATTTGAATCAGAAACAATTTTATTAGCACAGAATAATGCACAATACCTACCACTATGCGTACATATGCAAAATCGAGCAGTGCTGAACTAAGGGTAATCTGCTGTTCGTGAGTGTTTTTGTTAATATTGATTTGCTCCCTATTCATTTGTCAACTGCTAGAAACTACTAGCAGACACGGGAATAGCAGGTACAAAATTGATAAAATTATATTTGATCTTTTTTTTTTTTGCAAATTGGAAAAACCACCCCACCCTGTTCAGTTTCTGTGGCAGGACAGATACACACAGAAAGTGGAACACAGCTGTTCCATGGGAACACAGTTTGAGAACCAGTGCATTACACAGATCATCTATACTGGAGGTGGTCAGCCTTTTTTTTACTTGCGAGCCACCTATAGGAATTTTGACCAATCCTGTATCATGTTAAAATAAAATTTTAAATAATTGCTAATATTGTTTTTTAATCAAAATATAAGTAAAAATATACATTTTGATAATTTTTAAACATAAAAAGTAAAAATTATTGCATCTCTTAATGCTATTTTTGTGATTTATAGGAACTCATGGTACCTTGATTGAAAAGGTTTTGGTGGACATTAATGAATTAAATTGTCAGGCAGTTGTTTTTTTTTTTAATACTCTCAGGCATGCATCACATTAATGCACAGGTATGCCTTCCTTTCTTCTCTTTTTAGAAATAAAACCTTTATAAAATCTTACCTAGTTAAATATCTTAATGTATGTCTTAATATTTAAAAATGTGTATTTTCCTTATTTTGAAAAATTTCAAACCTATAGAAAAGTTTTAAGAATAGTACAATGAACAGCCAGCTACCCATTTATTAACGCTTTTGCCATATTTACTTTGTCTTTCTCTTGTGTGTATGTGTGGTATGTATATTTCTTATTTTCAATAATAACCAATTGGGAGTAAGTTGTAGACATCATGACTTTTATTAAATTTGGGAAGTTTAATACTGACACAATACTGCTATCTAAGAGATAGTGAATACTCAAATGTCACCAACTGTCCCAGTAATGTCCTTTATAGCAATATTGCTTTTCTACCTAGAATCCAATTCAGGAGCATGAGTGGCATTTGGCTGTCTCATCTATTTCTAGGCCTTTAATCTGTGCTTTTTGTTTTAAAGTAAAAGAAGCGTGACTAAGAAAGAAGTGGACACCACTTTAATGCAGGGGCCCTTCCAGGCGGATAACTTAGAAGGGTCCTAGGGAAGTGGAAGCTATGCTAAGTGATCTGCTTAAACCAATGCAAGCCAGCATATCCATTGGAAAGACTTTGTGTTACACCTCAAGGACACCTAAAGTTTGAAGGTAGCTCATCTTTATGCCTCCAGAGACATAGTTCTTAAACTGGTCTATGATGGAGTAACTTAATCCTTAATTTCAGTTTCCCCCCTTTCGTCTATTAAGAGAGTTACTGAGTCAAAGAAAGCAGTCACAGAACCCATAGATAGTTCTAGAAAAAGGATCTGGAAATCACTTATGGTTTTAAGGGCAAACAATGACCTTGATTCTTTAGGGCTTTATCTTTCTTCCTACTTTACAATGTTCTGTATTTTGTCATTGTATAAGGCTGTATGAAGACAAAATTTTAAATGTAAGGAAAAGCTTTAAATAGTGTGGCAGAAATAATGAAAACTAATTTGCTTCATTATTATGCACCATTCTCATGTTATATTGAATTAAAAATGCTGGAACAGTATCTGAATTTTAAATATGATGCAGAGGTGCTTAATTTTTAAATGACTTAAGCATCCCATAAGGAAGCTACTCTATGTTTTTAATGTAGATTATTAATATGTGACAAATTACATTCTTCCCAAGATAAGATTTTACAAGGAAAAGCTAAGGTGAAAATAAGAATAAATTTGATACATTTGAGATAAAATCCCAAGGGCATTTGGACTTCTTAAAAATTCCTGGAAATGTTTATTTTATAACTGGAGAGTCAAATAGCTCCTCTAATGGATTTTTCCTCGGAGGATGCTGTCCTTATGCATAAGTGGAAAAAATGTGTCTAAATCATCTCATGTCTTCAGGCCAGACAGATTTATTTCATTCTTTCAATATTTGAAAAAGATGCAGGGTTTCAAAAAAGAGAATACTTCTGGTTACCATCAAGACGTTTTAAAGCTTGTTTGATAAGTTATTTACCCAAGAGAACTAGAACAGGTAAATGAGCATTTAAGAGAAAAAAAGTAAAATGTGATTGCTTTTTTTTTTTTTTGGTTTATATTTATTGAGCTAAGTATGGAATGAAGGTACCAGTTGGGTTGAGAAAAACTCAGGAGAGCTATTCTGAAATCTAATCTTCAGGAGACAGTCTTTAGGAAATTAACATGCTCATGTAATTTTAAAGAGAATAAATCCAGCTGAAAATTGTAGAAATAAAAGCCCAATTTCCTTTTAGTCTGAAAAAAAAAAAAAAAAAAAAAACCTTGACCAAACAAACAAAAAAAACACCTATCTCATCTGACCTAATTTTAACAAAAGGGAAAGCTTAAAAGATCATAACAGTTTGGGATAGAAACTAATTTCATCTGTGTGGGGTGAGACAGACCTCTTGGGAAAAGCTAAACCAACAGAGAAGCTCTGTGGCCAAGAGAAAAACTGCTCACTCAAATTGCCAAGGGCAATCAAATACTTATGATCAGGCTTGTCCTCTGGTCTATTTAATAATGCTGGAGGAAGGGAAATTGTATCCTCTTCATTTCACTTGTGATGGTTACTTGATACAGCATGCCTCTTCTTTAGGGACACATTATTATAATAAGAAGTAGTTAATACAGATAGAAGAATGAATATGGTCAAGTCTTGAAAATGAGTACTTTATTTTCCAATGTTCTCAAACTGAAAAGTCCTTTTTTTTTAAATGAAGAACACAAACATGTAAGAAATCATTCACTTCTTGAATAAACCAGATAATTGTTGACTTTGGCAAGTATAATTGGGCAAGAAGCTGTTTCTGCAGCAGTATTTCTGGGTTGCCAAATATGTGATGATAAGTTTGGTGAGGCGGGAGATAACATATAAAAAGTATATTTTATTGTCCTCAATTTTGAAATGGATGGATTTGAGAATTCTCATTTCAGTTCTTGTAAATAAACTTCAAGTTATTTTGAGCACATTACATAGATCTAATAATGCATGGTAACTTGAGTGTAAAGGGAAGAAATTAAAGTTTATTAAGCATCTATTTTGTGCCAGGCTCTAAGCTGGGCATATTATATACAACCTTACTTAGTCACCACAAAAATTTTTCAAGATATGTATTTTTATCCCATTTCACAGGTGAGATAACTGAAGAATCACAGAATACTGAAGTACTAATCTGATAAACAGCAATTATTTTAAAATTAAAATTATAAGTTTCAATCATTAATAGTTGAGAGGTTTTTTTCTCCTGACATAGAAACATTTTTGTATTTCTCTATTTCTGTATCTTTTTTATCTATCTACCTCTTGATAGATGGCACATATATTCAGGGTAGGGTGATGGGCATAAAAAGACAAAACTAAGCTAATTGGTGTACATGAGAATTAAATCCAGAATTCTAAATTTACTATATCAGCAAAAAATCAATGTGTTCAGATCAAGAAACCAAAACAAATGGTCTTACCTCACTATAATTTATTTTATTTTGTCTTGCTAACATAATTTCAGGTGTATCAGGCATGATGTGGACTTGGGTCTTGTCTTTGTCCCAGGCTTCTGTATATAAGTGCTGTGAATGATAAAAAGGGTAATGAATGAGAAAAACAATGTTTGTTGTAAATAGGAGTCTCTAGTTTAGAGATCATGACAAAGTTGAAAGCTAGCCTCCTATCTATGTTGTGTGCTATATGCCAATACTCTTCGATCTCTTTGAAATTACAAGATACTTATTGTCACTAAATATAAACATAGACTAAGATATGAAAAGAAAACGTGTGTTTTTTGTTACATGATCACCTCCAATTAAATTACAAGCAAGTATTTTCCAAGCATATACACATATCCCTATGTGCTGTGGCTACATTAAATTCTTCCCATGGTTTTGTTTGTTTATGAACTGCAAATGTAACTGGATATGCCGTCTCCAGATTTCTTTTTGATAAATTATGGAGATTTGCATTTGACTTGTTTGTTTTATACTCACCTAGATAAGTACCCAACAAGAAATAAACCTTGATATCAAACCATATATTACTCTCTTTGATTCAAACAAGTTGACCACCAAACAACTATCCTATTCTTTGGCTATTTCATAAGAGATGTCAAAGCAGAAATTCCCACATACATTTTTGGAATCCTGATGTAACTGAATAGAGAAAGCAATCAAATCACTAAACACAATATGGCAATTGGATAAAATGAAAAACACTAAATTAACCATAGATATTCTCAAGGACGTATGGTTCCATTTTAGTTTCCCCCCAATTGGGGGCTCACCTTGCTCATATTGAGGGCATTGCTCTTGGCCAGCACCTGTTCCAGGGTATCAGGCACACTGGTGAACTTCAGCTTGTCCGGAGGCTGGCGGTAGATGTTGTCACTCAGTATCTCTGCAGCTCTCTTGCACTTGACCACATCCACAGACCCAATGGGAACCCAGCCGATGCCTCTCAGCCACTGGAGATCTGATTTGTAAATGTTCTGTAAAGAGGAAAAATGGCAGAAACTCTTCAGCAAGACTAAAAGATTTAGGGTGCAGAAGCCAATGCAATCAGTAATAACTTACAATACTGGTAAGTTGTTGTATGGTTGTTATTTTTTAATATAAAATAAGCTGTGTTAGGCAAACTGAAAGAGCAACTACGTTCAAAAATGACCTAGAGACGTCTCCTAGCCATAACAAAAAAGGACCATAAGTTTCCCGTTGTAAGGAGAGGAATAATCTAAACTAATATCTTCTGTTAGTCAATTCAGTGAATATTATTATAATATCCACGTGTATAGGAAAACAATGGCATCCCAGAGTGGGAGAAACCACAGATACATCCCACAGCAGGCTACCAGTAAATACGTGTTAGGCCTAGTCAAATGAAATCCTCTGTAGCTATTAAAAGCTCTACTGTAAAGAATGTTGGTTACTTGTAGAAATGTCATTAATATAACATTACACGAAGAGAAAACATAAAACACACTGTATGTGGATAAACTACATGAGTAGGAGTGGGTTTTTTCAGTGGTTAGATTACATTGGGTTTTATTGGTTTCTATATTTTTCCTTATCTTTCAAAATATCTGTAATGCTCTTTAAGAATAAACACAGAAAGAAGTGAAGATATAGTAATGACACAGAGCTGCCGAAGCACTGAGCAGAACTTTCCCGGCCTTAGCACTGCCCAAGGCTCAGGGCAGTAAACAACCATGTCACTGGTCCAGGGCCCTGGTCTCTTCCCACCAAGTGCTCAGGACAAGAAGATGGACTCCTTTCCAGAACTGTCTTTCCATACCTTTCTCTTGTGATTTAAAATCATTTTTCTGCTAAGGATTTTTGGGAACCCATTAAGTATTCATAACTACTTCACAGCAAGGGAATTGGACCTTTGCCCAGCTCATTTGAAGGATTTTACCATTAACAGCAATTAAGTAGAAAATAGAGACTGATATTTTGCAGTCTAGACAAAAAGCCTGTTGTAATTGCCCTACACTCACTACTAATTGCCCCCAAAATAACAACAACAAGAATGAAAACAATAACTTTTCATACCTCTGGAGTGCTTTTTAACTTTCAAACGACTGTTAACTTTCTTTTTTAAAAATTTTATTATGTTATGTTAGTTACCATACAGTACATCATTAGTTTTTGATGTAGTGATCCACAATTCATTGTTTTCGTATAACACCCAGTGCTCCATGCAGTGTGTGCCCTCCTTAATACCCATCATTGGGCTAACCCATCCCTCACCCCTCCCCTCTAAAACCCTCAGTTTGTTTCTCAGAGTCCACAGTCTATGGTTCATCTCTCCCTCCGATTTCCTCCCCCCTTCATTTTTCCCTTGCTTCTCCTAATGTCCTCCATGCTATTCCTTATGTTCCACAAATAAGTGAAACCATATGAATAATTGACTTTCTCTGCTTGACTTATTTCACTTAGCATAATCTCCTCCAGTCCCATCCATGTTGATGTAGAAGTTGGGTAGTCATCCTTTCTGATGGCTGAGTAATATTCCATTGTATATATGGACCACATCTTCTTTATCCATTCATCTGTTGAAGGGCATCTCGGCTCTTTCCACAGTTTGGCTATTGCAGACATTGCTGCTATGAACATTGGGGTACATATGGCCCTTCTTTTCACTGTGTCTTTGGGGTAAATACCCAGGAGTGCAATTGCTGGGTCATAGGGTAGCTCTATTTTTAATTTTCTGAGGCACCTCCACACTGTTTTCCAAAGTGACTGTACCAACTTGCATTCCCACCAACAGTGTAAGAGGGTTCCCCTTTCTCCACAACCTCTCCAACATTTGTTGTTTCTTGCTTGTCAATTTTTGCCATTCTAACTGGTGTAAGGTGGTATCTCAGTGTGGTTTTGATTTGAATTTCCCTGATGGCTAATGATGATGAACACAGGCAACATGATGACAATTAATTCTTATCTTTCAATAATCATTCTCAACGTGAATGGCCTAAATGCTCCCATAAAACGGCACAGGGTTGCAGACTGGATGAAAAGACAGGACCCATCCATATGCTGTCTACAAGAGACTCATTTTGAACCTAAAGATACATCTAGACTGAAAGTGAAGGGTTGGAGATCCATCTTCAATGCCAACTGTTAACTTTCAAATAACCATTAAGGCTGTATATCACAGGGTGGGGGAGGAGATCTTGGACAGGCACTCAACAAATAGACAGATGCAGGCAGTCTGTCAACGCTGTCACTCCAGGGGTGACATGAGCCATTTTAATTCTCTTTCATGCGCAGGCAAAACCTTTCTTTTTGGACACAATTGCAAAACACAGGGTGTGTGTGTCAAAAACTACAGAACAAATGTGGGTGGTTTCACAGGTGGGCTTGTACAGTTTCCAGTAATGGCTAATTAATGTATAATTATTATTCATTTGTTTTATTCTCCCAAATCCTCTAACACTTAATAATCCCTTCAAACAGTTATGAACTACGTGCTGTAGGAACTGTGTTTCTCACACCCAGATATGATACTGAAAGCAGCTGCACCAAGTACTAGGGTTTGGCATTACCATGTGACCCCTCTACAGAGAGCCGTGCCAGGAGAAGAAAATGTCAGTGAACTGACCCAACAGTTTACACAGTAACTTCTCTTATTTCATAATAACAATTAGCATAAGAATAAAAATTAGCAAGCATCAGAATTCTAATGATAACCTCATTTGGTTGGTAAAGAAGCTAAAAACAAATTTCAGAGTAATTTTTTTTTTTAAATGTGTTGTTTCTACCCCTCTGAAAGAATAAAAGAAAATGTCTCCATCTGGTGGACTCTGAATTCTAACATTGCTTAATTCTGGTTTTGTTTTTATAGGACCAAATCCAGTTTGTAAACTTCATTTCTTTATAAAGCCTATTAAACATCTTCATAATAAAGCAATAAAAAGTATATTCTCATTGAGATCTCACTCACTGATCAATAAATCAATAAATAGCTTAAGTGGGCCAATGGATTGCATATGAAGGATAACTTTTATATAGTTTAAATTATTTCTGAACTCAGCTCTTTTATAGATGCTGTACTCACATCGCTCTGGAGGTCATAGGCCTGCCGAGCATGGATGACGTCATTCTGGTCAGGCAGGCATGTCCACTCATGCAGGAAGTTCTTATAGTCCACGTCACTGACTAAGGTCTGGCACTTCTTGGCCAGGACCACCCCCAACATGTCCACTGGGCTGCTGAATTTGGTCTTCCACTTCTCAAAGTCCTTCTTGTACTCCCTGTCACTCTGGATCTTGGCCACATGCATGGACCACATTATCTTGGGGTCATCCTCAACATTTCGGGCTCCAATGTGGTGGCCAAGTTGCTTTCGGTAACCATCTTTGTATTTGTACTGAGATGAAAACACACAAATCAGGTTTTTATTATAAGCCCTTGGGGGTCAAAAGTCTGTACAAAATCACCTTGCTTACATCAAAGCTGTAAGTTGACTTGTGATAATAAGCATTAACTCAAGCTGGTATCCTGACCTTTACCCTTGAAGCTTATAGAGTTAAGAGAAGAGATGGAATCCATATAATTGTAGTGCATATCCCAAATCACCCATGGCCTAGTGATAAGGAATAATTTAGAGGCAGGTAGTGCCCACAGTGGGGAGAGGCCATTTGAACAAGGGAATTTGGAGAAATGAATTTTAGGTACTAAAAGTATATCAGGAAAGAGATGCACTTGGCGACATGGCATGTTTAATAAGTCGTAAAATGAGTGTCTGACTCCTGGAAGGATGTAGTACTCTAGGTCAAGGACCTAGTTTAGTATACCAGGTATTATGCTATTATAAACAAATAGTATACTATTAGTATACTAATATAATACTACTATTATTATACTAGTAAAGCTGGTTGGAGCATGCTCCAAAAAAGTCATGGGTTCTACTCCTGCATAGGCCAAGAATGTTTTTATTATTCCATGTCCAGTGATGTTGTCCCGGGATCTGAGGCAGTTATTCAAAATACACGCCTCTAGTCTCAAAGATCACTAAGTAAGAAAAGTATGGATGGGTCAGCAGGAGACAATATGGTACAGTGGGAAGTAATGAGGTTGTCTGGAGTTTCAATTCCACCACCTACTGAGAGTTTGGTTTTAGAAAAGTTGCTTAAAGCAATCCACAAAACAGGGATAATGACAAAACTTACGTGCTAGGATAATTATGAAGTATAAGTAAGATAACACATGTCAAGCTCTTAGCATGGAATTCTCAATACTTCCTAGTTGTCATTGTTACTTATAATTGTTGACATAAATTCATGGGGAGGTCCAACGTACATAACTAAAGTGAGTCACTAACACAATATAAAGGCCAGTGTATTGCCATATTCCCAGATCCTGGGCCCTTGATTTTTAAAGTAGTGGTCTGTTCCTCAAGAATCATCTGAGGCACAATGAAGGGATGATGGTTTTATTCTGGGAGGTATGTGCTAGACAGCCAGGAGCTGTTTTTAAGGGTACAATCTCGGGCTAGTAGCCACCTCTGGTAGGGATCCACTGCCTTCTTTTCATAATCTTAGAAAGGTGAATTATAATGGCAAGTGTCATATCACTTTTGTGAATATTGTATAGTAAAATGTTACATAAAGCCAGGACCTGATTCTCATTGGGAGTACTTAAGTTTGAGTTATACTTTCTAGAAGCACCGTGATAATTTTTATATCTCCAAGCCTGCAGCTGTGCTCTAATAATTTCCACGTGAATGGATCTTTCTCTGTTTTCGACGGGTGTTTTCATCGAAGATACTGTGTCCTAAAGGTTATAAACCCCTTGTACGAACATTGAATTTTTCATTTCCCTCAAAACTAGGTTTTTGAAAAATCCCACATAAATACACTAGGACATATTTCCAAAGGGCGAGGAAAGTTCTTTCTGAAGATTTAGTTCAGTGACAACGTCACTTCAGCCTGATTATATACTTGGGGCGACACTGTTACTCACATCACTGGCGATGTCCCGGGAGGCCTTGGCCGCCACGATTGGGATGGCATCACTTCGCAGGTCGTAGCCTTTCTTCTTCGCTTCTTCATTAGCAAGTTTATACAGAGTCTAAGTTTGGGCAAAAAATATATAAATACACATAGATGTTGACATTCATATCCAAAAACTGACAGGGGACTAAAATAATTCACTAAGTTCGACACAGGTAGGCCCCTATAATAATCTCACTCTGAGAGTTGTAAGTCTTTGCACTGTCTGCTGAAGACTTAAAAATGATACATTTTTAGAACATTGCAGCTTTTTTATTTTAAAACTTACGTTGAATTAACTAAATATAGATATATCCACTGTTTCAAAATTTTTAGTTATAACCATGAATCAGTTTTGAAGAGAACTAAAAAATTAAGCTGAAACTTGTGGACCTAAGGTGGCAAAATGTGGGTAAGAGTGAAAGACTTGATTAACTGTTGATCATGGACGTTAATGCAATCCACATTGATTCTGCACCCACTGTGTGCTCTGACTGGGCTAGGTACTTGGGAATCAAAGAGGAGTGAGACTTCTTCCATCGTCAAGGTTTCTGGGGAACTGATGGAAAGACTGGTAGCCTACAGACTAAGCTACCAAAAAGTCAAACCACGAGAGGTCATTTAAGCATATCATTGACAAAGGGCTCCAGGAAAGAGTAATTAATTCTGAATTGAGAATCAGGAAATTTCCTGCAGAGGGGCTGATCTTTGCACTGGACCTTGAGTGATGAGTATGGTTTCAGGAGACTGGGACAGCAGTCAACGCCAGAGGGCGTTGCATGAATCAAAGCACAAGGGAGTGAAAGTGCAGGGGTGTCAAAGTAAGTGGGGAGCAGTGCCAGGGACAAGTGGCAGCAAAGGACCGAGAAGAACCTGGAGTTGGACTGAAGGCTTAATGCTAATATAAATTGGTGCTTAATTCCATAGGAAATAGGAAGCCAACAATAATCTTTGAGGAAGAGTGACATAATCAAACTTGCATTTTATCTTCCTATCCTTTGCGTGACAAAAAGTACTAAAGGATTGAACTAAGCTGAGAGAGAAAAGATGGAGAAAGCAGACCAGGCAGGTTAGGCACTCTGTTCAGAGCATTATCCCTAGGTCTCTTTGAACCAACAGCAACACTACAGCCTCTCTGAGCTTTTGCAGCAAAGACAGAGTCCAGAATTCCAGAAATGCTGAGTGGCCAGTTATAGAGGCTCTTTGTTTCCTGAAAGTCCTGCACATACAATACATGCTTTTCTGTAATGATATAGGACACATATTATAGGCTTAGCTAAAAAATTCACTCCTTTTTGCTTTGCAAGTAGGACTTGATGTCTTTCGGTTTTGGAGACAATGAAGAGTTAGTTATATAAGCAATAAAATTATAGTTCGCACTCACCAAAATAAAATGACTTAAGATGGTGGCTCATCTAGCTAAATTCTCTAAGTTATATCCTGCAGAAGAGTGATATATTGTTGACTTACACTTTCAAAAAAACAGTATTTTCTTTGCTGGTAGCACAAAGCTGGGAGAAATAACTAATACATCAGCTGACAGAAAAATCAGATTCACAAAAATCTCCACAGGCTTAAACCAGTCGGCTTAATCTAGGAAGAAGGAACTGCAGAGAGATCAGTGTCAATCTTTGAACTGATTTTAAACTGAATTTAAGTTGCCAAAGGTATAAAGGCAGGATAGAGGAAACCTAGCTTAAGCCCATGTAAGATGTGTTTGGGTTTTAGTCGATCCCAAGTTCCACGTGCCCCAGAAGTGACAAAGCTGCCCGTGTGCCGGAGCCCTGGGTGCAGAATTAGAGGTCAAATGTCCAGAAGAGGAAAGAAGATGTCAACTGTATTCTACACTTGTAGGATTTTGTTTGGTTGGGAGGGTCGCATTTTAGCAGGGATGTCATGTGAGGAATGCCCAGGAACTGGGGATTGTTGGGGGGGGGGGGCAGGGGAGGCACCACAGTAGTTACCCTCATTTTCACGGAGTTGGCAGGGACTGGTTTTGCACAGCCTCAGACAACTATGAAAGTCTGCAGAGAGAACTCCGTGACTCTACATCAGAAGAATTTTCTTATGGAATTTTCCAGAACAAATGGGCTGATTTATGAGAAACTCCTTGTCACTGAGAACACTTAAGCAAGGACAGGGGGACAACCTGTTGGGTGGGGACTCTTGTACTAGAAGAGATGCTGACCTCTCAGCCTAAACATCCATAGTTCTGACAGGCGGGCATATGGCCCTAGGCTCATAGAAAGTGAAAAGAAATAGGCTCGCTGATATATACCTTGGCGGGTCCTCTCTCTGTTTCTGTCTCTTTCTCTGGGTTATTTGATAATACTGTGATTTTAGGCCTTGACTTAATTTTATACATTAAAAGTCTTAAATTTTGACTTTAAGCCACAATTTGGAAAAAATAAATCATATATGGAAAATATATCTAGCACAGCAATAAGGCATAAGGGGAAGATAAATGTATATTTAATCTATTGCTAATTTCCTAACTTAAAAAATTAATAAAAGAAGAAGGTCTGATTCATCTTATGGTTATTGCTTAAATCATTAATTCTTATATCTTTCACTTCATAAGTGATAACCTTTTTTACTTGAAGTTTGATGTTTAGGATGAGGATTGAGAAACGCAAGAGTTGCTATTCACATGGAGCAAAAAAAAAAAAAAAGATTCTTTATAAAGTTGTTGTATAGTTTTTTATCACCTTGGACAGATTAACTGAAATAAGAAACAACATGCAAACTTCATAGAATTAGCATCTGCTCCCACCTCGCTGTAGTTGATTTTGTTCATTCTTGCCAACATAATTTCTGGTGTGTCTGGCATGATGTGGACCTGCATCTTATCTTTGTCCCAGGCTTCCGTGTATAAACGCTATGAAAGGAAATATATAATGTCATCAGGAAAAAAATTCAGTATATGATTAAGAAGAATTTCAGGACCATAATGACTTTATAAAGAGAAATAACAAAAGGTTATATATACATCTTATACACATTATGTATGGCAGACACATCTTCAAGTAATTAGTGTATAGAACAGATATTTAGTGCCTTATAGTCTGAAATATATGTTAACAAAAGGAAATTGAGAGTATCTTTCATGCAAAGATGCTTTTCCATAAAAACATGTCATTTTATCAGAACTATGAAACAACTACTGAAGTAAATATTTAATATAAGTGACACACAGATAGATATGGATGGATGGATAGATAGATGTCTTCTCTTGCTCAACGCTTGCTTGCTTTCTTTTCTTGGTTATGCTTCTCTTTGTTTGATTTGGCTTTTGGAGTCCTACCTTTGTTCTCTGAATTTTGCAGCCTCACCTTGTTCATGGTGATGGCATTATTCTTGGCTAACACTTGTTCCAAAGAATCGGTCACGCTGGTAAATTTGAATTTGTCTGGAGGCTGGCGATAGATTTTATCACTCAAAATTTCAGTTGCCCTTTTGCATTTTTCCACATCCAAAGAGCCAATGGGAACCCAGCCGATGCCTCTCAACCACTGCAGATCTGACTTGTACATATTCTGTTGAGACAAACAGTCAGTAAATATTTGTCTCGGCATTGGGAAAACATGTTCATCTGAAGGATATGAAATAAAGAGCACTCTTGAAAATACACTTTGATGGACAGGTAGTGTATCAGATAATATTCTTTTTTGATCTGGAAAGTTAAACAATACTCACAAGGAAAGCAGAAATCCCATTCCCCCCTTGCAGGGGCTGGTAACCTTGGTGCCATCTATTGCTACCTTCTCCAAGCGGTGTTAATTCACTGATTTCCTACGTTTGCATGCCACTGTGATTCTCACATACTCACATCGCTCTGGAGGTCATAGGCCTGCCGAGCATGGATGACGTCATTCTGGTCCGGCAGGCACGTCCACTCATGCAGGAAGTTCTTATAGTCTATGTCACTGACTAAGGCCTGGCACTTCTTGGCCAGGACCACCCCCAACATGTCCACTGGGCTACTGAACTTGGTCTTCCACTTCTCAAAGTCCTTCTTGTACTCCCTGTCACTCTGGACCTTGGCCACATGCATGGACCACATCATCTTGGGGTCATCATGTATTGCTCGGGCACCAATGTGATGGCCAAGCTGCTGACGATAGCCTTCTTTGTACTTGAACTAGAAAAAGAAAAACACTTATTATCAACTATTTTAGCTTTTAGTTAAAAGCAATTACTAGGCCCTAATTTTCCTTTTCATTGAAAATATAGTGATTTCCTCCTGTATATAAATACATGTACTTCTTAAGCCATTTAGAAAATAAATATATACCTACACAAAAAATAAAGACATTATTCTACCATTCAATGATTACCATCGTATAACTGCTTTTTATAGTGTGTGTGTGTGTGTGTGTGAGAGAGAGAGAGAGACAATAAAATTAGAATAGGATCTCCTTTTTCTAATTATACAAGCCTTCTTCTGTGTCATTAAATATTCTCTATAAACATGAATTTTAGTGGCAGCAAGTATTACATTATATTGGTATATATTAATACTTTTAACCCTTCTGTGATTGTTGACCATTTATTTTTAAATTATGGTTACTTCTCATATTTTGGAAATAAAGAAAAAATATATTCTTGACTTCATGGACTAATGAAATAGAAGGATAAAAGTTCCTAGAAATGTAAGCAAAGAAATCACTTAAAGAAAGTAAATATTGGGGCGACTGGGTGGCTCAGTCGTTAAGCGTTTGCCTTTGGCTCGGATCGTGATCCCAGAGTCCTGGGATCGAGCCCCGCATCCGGCTCCCTGCTCAGCGGGAAGCCTGCTTCTCCCTCTGCCACTCCCCCTGCTTGTGTTCCCTCTCTCGTGGTCTCTCTGTCAAATAAATAAATAAAATCTTTAAAAAAAAAAATACTGGCAACCAATCACCAGATGCAGAAGCAAACATATGGTACCTGTGGATGGCTGGACTATGAATAATGTGTCCTATTTATTCAGCCCTTATAGGTTCATTAGTTCATAAAGCATGAGTTAGTTTTGAAGGAATCCTACAATGAGTTCAATTGTATATAAGAATATATCATGTGGAAAAGCCCAAAGGATGTCTGAACCTAGTCAAGTATCCAGTGTTTTTTTTGTAATGAATTTTTGTTTTTTGTTGTTGTTGTTCTTAATTTTTATTGTTATGTTAATCACCATACATTACATCATTAGTTTTTGATGTAGTGTTCCATGATTCATTGTTTGTGTATAACACTCAGTGCTCCATGCAGAATGTGCCCTCTTTAATACCCATCACCAGGCTAACCCATCCTCCCACCCTCCAGTGCTTTCATTCAGCAGGAAATGGAAAATATTTTGAAATGCATGTTGCTACAGACTCAACCATAGCTTTGTATTGAGAATTTTATTACCATTATTTTAAACTATTTACTTAGAAAAAAGACTGTTGGCAAGAACTTTAACCTCATAGCTTACTTACCCTACTATATAACCAGGAGACAGAAAAACCTTTGAGCTAAAGTTAAGGCAAAGAACTTTTTAGGTGCACTTACTTCACTTGCAATGTCTCTGGAGGCCTTGGCCGCCCTGATGGGAATGGCATCCAGCCGCATATCATAGCCTTTCCTCTTGGCTTCTTCTAGGCCAAGTTTATATAGTTTCTGAAATAGACATAAATCATCATGAGTTTGATTTATAAAGTGCAGTATAAATACAATCTATCATACACCATGAATATATTGCTGACCTCACTGTAATTTATTTGGTTTTGTTTAGCCAGTAAAACTTCAGGAGTATCTGGCACAATGTGGACAGTGGTTTTATCTTTATCCCAAGCTTCTGTATAGAGGCGCTAAAGCAAACAAAAAAGATGTGATTAGTACAGACTAGTAATGAATAGATACATAAAAATAATCTGTTTTAATAATCTGGTTCTTAATGAGAATAAAGATAGTCTGCTCTGTGAGTTGGTATTTGTGACACCTTCAGGTCTAGATGTGTCGTATCAGTAGAAAGCACAGCACTTACTTAAAAACCACTTTAATACCAAGCAAAAGAATTAAATATGATTTTTCTTTTATAGAAACAGATGTCTATGTTTACACACACACACACACACACACAAATACCCCCTTCAAGTAAAGACAAGACTTACATGGTTCATGGTAATAGCATTGTTTTTTGCCAAAACCATTGGGATGGAGTCCATAAGGCTGGAAAACTTGAATTTATCTGGGTGCTGACGGTAAATGTGATCACTCAAAATCTGGGTAGCTCTCTTGTTCTTTTCATCCTCAAGAGAGCCACTAGGTAACCAGCCAATGCCTCTTAGCCACTGAAGGTCAGCCTTGTACAAATTCTGAAATTATAGGTGATAAACCACTTAACATAAGCATAATAATATGCCCCGAAAGAAATAAAATTATATATTACATATTTTACTAGACTATATATATTTAAATGCTTGAATTCTTGGGAAATTTACAAATGTGTTGTGAATCTATGGACTATTCAAATCAGAAGCATATTTTGGAAAACATTTTACTTTAGAAAGCATTTTAAATAGCAGCACATAGAGAATGATCCAACTCTTCTAGATCAGAATACTAGAGGCTTTCACCAAAGCAGGAGAATATTTGTTGGTTCTTTCTCTGTGGGATAATGGTGCCTCCAGATATTTGGGGGACTGGATGGGGCATGGGCATTAATCTAGGGACATAAAACTCAGTTGTGTAAACTCAACTCTGCTCACTTTAGGGAAAATTTGGTTCTCAGGAAAGCAGACATGATATTTAGTTGGCCAAAGGAAAATCTTAGACTCACATCACTCTGGAGGTCATAGGCCTGTCGAGCATGGGTGACGTCATTCTGGTCAGGCAGGCATGTCCACTGGTGTAGGAAGTTCTTATAGTCTATGTCACTGACTAAGGTCTGGCACTTCTTGGCCAGGACCACCCCCAACATGTCCACTGGGCTGCTGAACTTGGTCTTCCACTTCTCAAAGTCCTTCTTATACTCCCTGTCACTCTGGATCTTGGCCACATGCATGGACCACATCATCTTGGGGTCATCTTTGATGTCCCGGGCTCCAATGTGGTGGCCAAGCTGCTTGCGAAAGCCTTCCTTGTACTTGTACTAAAGGAAAAAAATATGTCTTGTTCCTTTCAAGATTAACTTACAATTACAAAGCACATGAACTCCACATATTTCACAAAGCCTAGAGAGCCACAGATTTAAGTCTTTTGATAGGAAAGATTAAAGGCTAACTCCAGGTACAAATTTCATACATAATAAATTTCATACAAATTCCAGCTACAAATACCTTGAGTTTATCCTCATCCCACACTACATCTTTGGGATCATTCCACTCTGTTTTAATTTGTTACTCCTTGGAAGATTTTGTTCAATTTAAGATTAAATTGAAACTTTGTTAAAGTGATAAATTGCAATCAAATCAATATAAACAGTGGAAAAAGTCTTACTTCACTGGCAATTTCTCGGGATGCTTTTGCAGCTTTGATTGGTATGGCATCAAGGGGAAGATCGTAACCTTTTTTCTTCAATTCCTCATAACCCATTCGGTAGAGTTTCTGTTAAGAGATGAAGATCACTTTGGGAAAAGCTGTTTTCCATAAAAAACTGTAGCATAATGAATGCAATGTGCTAAATATTTTAAGAGTCCCTGAAAATAGTATCTGCTCTAGAATACTCAAATGTAATTGGAAATTATGCCCATTGATTGTTAATGATCCTATTTTAAACTTTAAAGCTCTTCGATTACGCAGATCAACAAAATTAAATTTCAGCTCTTCCCAAATACTTATGAGAATGAGGCAGAAGTAAATTGATAGAGAAATGAAATAAAATATCATTTAGGTGCTGTTTTCCAATTAACTATGAGTGTTTCATTAGAAGTTTTTGTTAGAAAAGAGCCATGCCTTTCATGGGGAAAAATTACGCCTAATGGGCTGTCTCTTCCACGTAGCTAACACACTATAAAATAATCTACTTTACAATATAGGGCTGTCCGTAGTAGGATCCGCATCTGTAGGTAAGAAACAAAATCCTTCATAATTTTTTAAATCTAAGATTTTTCGGAGGAAACTTTAAATGTTAAATTTAAAAGCTTAAGAGAAATAATTTTTTTCTTCAGGTTTGTTACATAATGAAATATTTGAGAATACAATTTAATGCACTTTGTCCAGAAACCAGATTGTTTAAAATGCCTATTGATCTTGCAATGTGTTTATATTTTAGACGTTTGTGGCATTATTCGAATACCTTATTTAATGTTGAAGTCTCTCTATTAAAGTTTAGAATTTGTCTTTAAAATATTTAATTTTTACATCTACAGATTTCAGGAGATTCTTCTGACAATAAAAATAAAAATGGAGTTCTCCTGCATAGGTTTTTTAATGCTCATTCATTCGAAATTTCATTGAATTTCATGTGTGTTGGGTACTTTACTAGCTAAGCACTGCAGGCTCAATACAAATTATCTCTGACCCTGAGAAGCTCCCATCCACACACCGGAGAGCAATATAAACCATTATATTAGGATGATAGGTGTAATAAAGGACTACAAGGAACAGACAGCACAGACCCTCAACTCTGCCTGAGACAGGGAGTACCTATTATTTTGATATTCAAGCTAAAAACCACTAAATAAGGAATCTAAGTCCCATGTAGTTTATTAATCAAAATCATCCAGACATGCAAATTTACTTCCAAATAAATTCATTGCCTTAGAAGCAATTAAAAGCTTTCTGAAAAACATGCTGAATTTGGAAACTTACATCACTTGTGTTGATTAAGTTTGCTTTAGCCAGAATAATGTCAGGTGTATCAGGCATGATGTGGATTTGAGTCTTGTCCTTGTCCCAAGCTTCTCTGTAAAGCCTCTAAGATGAGAAATAAGAGGATTTCAGTGGTTTTGTTAGACTAGTGAATGACACCATTAACATCAAACAGGATCACTGAATTCATCTGAATTAAGCATTTTAACTGATAGCATAAGCAGGTAACTTGAGCAGAAAATAGGTAGTGTATTTTTTTTACTTGTCTGGGATATAACTGCCTTTCAAAATATAAAGTGTGGATTACCTTTTCAAGGTTACAAATAGCCCTGCCCATTAGAAATCAATCCAAGTAATTAGAGTCTTTGCCGTGATCATCAAATAGAGCAGTTCTCCAATTTGCTTATAAACGTCTCCCTCAGTGTTTAACTGGGAGATAGCCCTTCCCTTCTCAAAAAATGACATATTCGAGGTATATCTAGAAATTAGGGAGATGCATTCCCTATGTGTTTTATTACTTATAGCTCTACCTTATAATAATTTGGTGGATTAGGATCCCAAGAGAATTTTGTATGGAATTTATAAAAATCTCTTATATGTCCCAGAGCAATCCTCTGTCTTTAACAGAAGACAAGACAACCCAAACAAAAATCTCATTGGTTTACTAAAACAAGGGGATGAAAGTTTGATGAAAAATAGAGAACTGTCAGAGAATCTCCTCACAAGATACTTAGCAATTACAAAAGATAAAATAGTAGTTTGACAGTGAAAAAACCTCACAACACCATTTTAACCAAGTGATCAAAATTAAAATGATCAGTAATGGAACGAATGGATATCATGTACCACCTGATAGGACATATGGAGGAGCGTACTACATATGATGTCCTGCTAAAAGTACAAAACCTGAATCGAATCGTGAGGAAACAACAGACCCAAATTGAGGAAGATTCTGCAAAATAACTGGCCTGTACTCTTCCCAAATGTCAAGGACTTGGAAGACAAAGGAAGAGTGAGGAACCAGTCCAGATTAAAGGAGACTACAGACATGACAAGCAAACGCAGGGTTTGATCTTGGATTGGATTCTGGATCAGAAAATAGTTTTTATTTTGTATAAAGGACATTAGTGATAAAACTGAATAAATTCTATATACTAGTATTGTTTCAATGTTAATTTCCTGATTTTGATCATTGCACTGTGGTTTTGTAAGAAAATGTTTTGTTTTCAGGAAATGCACACTGAAGTATTTAGGGATAGAGAGGCATCAATGCAGCAACTTACATACATATATGAAAGAAAAACGGGAAAAAAAGCAAATGTGACTAATGTTAACACTTGGGGAACTGGGATGAAGATATAGATATACATACATAATTATATTTATATATTTATTGTATATATTTAAATTATTTGTACTATTTTGCAACTTTTCTGTATGCCTGAAATCATTTCATTATAAAAAATTTTAGAAGTCTCACTGGTTCCTTGGACTTGGCAATTTCCCCTTCAGGTATTCAGTGTGGGGTAAAGGGGTTGGTGCTTTTCTCCTTCCTGCACATGCTTACTACAATCCACATAACCCAGAGAAGCTAAGATCTTCAGGACCAAAACAAAGCAAGGCTTGTCAATTTCCACATACATTTATCCTGGTTCTGTACTAATCTTTCTGATTAAGATCAGAGATTCTCAACCTCAGCACTACTGGTATTGTATACTGGAGGACTCCTTGGTTGTAGGGATGCTGCCCTGTATGTTTCTGGAATGTTTAGCAGCATCCCTGACTTCTATCCACTAGATGCCAGTAGCATGCCACCCTCAAGTTGTGATAACTGAAAAGGTCTCTAGGTGTTGCTAAATGTCCCCAGTGGGACAAAATTGTCCCTGGTTGAAAACCACTAAGTTGGACCATTTCTTCAATGGTATGTGTCATTTCCACCACAACCTCACCCCACCTCCCCGAAAAACAGAAAATACTAATATTTGTTCATCCCGAGATAGATGTATTGGTCTATTATTCAAAGGAGAAACAGCAGGCTCAAGGATCCAAGTGGCTTTCTTCTGAGGCCTGAGGGGGTATGTATCTCAGCATTCCTAAAACCAGGGCATACTGTTGAAGAGGTCTGTCCTGAGGCATTTTTAACGTTGATAAATTTCATGATTGAAGGTTTTTCTCTTGCCCACCTTATTATTTCAGAGCTCTGTAAACAGCGCTGTTTCATGGAGAGAAAAGAAACCTGGATTCCAAAAGGCAGAGCTATTTTGCATAAATTTGTTGCTTTATTAGTCAGCCTCTTGGATTTAACTTGCCATCATAAAAACAACAAAAAAAGAAGAAATGAAAGCTTGAATATTTATAATAAAGCCGACAGGTCAGCATTTATTATAGATTTTGGATATAAAAATTGCAAGAAGTCTGTGAGAGGTTGATTGGGAAGAGAGGAGCTACAATTTATCAAATGCTTGCTAAGTTAGTTATGAGCTTTATAGTAAAACTAATATCTATGATAGGTGTCAAATATATAGCAGAAGTATTCAGATCCTTCTAAGACCCACACAATTATTATTATATATCAATTCAAACTTTCCTAACAGTTCCAGAGTCTCAATGCACATAATTCAACTTTCTGTAATTTTCAGGATTATGCTTCTGAGTAATGATGAGTACTCTTTCTCTTTGCATAGAATTACTCTACACTGCTATCTTTCAATCATTCTATTCAATAAATATTTAGCATTACATGCCAGATCAGTGCTAGAGAGGGAAATAAGTTGAAGATGGGATATATATATACCCACATACACACACATATGTATGTATAGTATCATCTACTTGTCTTGATTTGGCTAAGCTAAACACATTATAATCACTTGGCAGAAAATACACTCTTTATAACATTTCCACTTTGCCTGTGCAAAGTACTCAAAATCCTGCCCTCTCATACACTTTACCCTAACAACAACAACAACACAAAGTCTGGGTCTTTAATACATTCAAGTTTCAAAGAAAAAAAAGTATGTTTAATAGCTTTCTCATTTACAGGATGGATGGATGGATGGATGGATAGATAGATAAATAGGTAGAGAAATAAGTAAGTAAATAAGTAAGAAAGCTTTAGGTGATAAAAACTGATACTAACCCATCTTACATGATCCAGTATAGAGTAGTTGATAATTCAAATGAAGCAACCAATATTAAACACTATGCTGTGTTGTGCTATGCCGTAGGATATGAGGCTATGCTATTCTACTAATTAATTAAGCAAATGCTATTGAGCACCTCCCAGTTATCAGGCACTATAATTTTTCTATTTATTTCTGAAGAGTTACTCACATCACTCCTATTTTTGGCATTTGTCTTTGCCAGAACTATGTCCATGGCATCAGGAATGCTGGTGAACTTGTTTCTGTCTGGAGGCTGACGGTATTTCTTCTCACTGATGATTTCTGAAGCCCGCTTGTTCTTTTCTGCCTCCATAGAACCCAGGGGACTCCATCCTATGCCTCTCAGCCACTCAAGGTCAGACTTATACAGATTCTGTGACAATACAAAGCACTCCATCAAAACCCCATCCTCATTTGGACCCTTGACTCAAGTGATTCTACACATTACAAACAGATGCATTTTAGATATTCAATAATAATTCCTCTTTTTACTTTGTCTCTCTGTGACTAAACAGCTACTCAAACGGTAATATATAAGTGAGTAATAATAAGAAACTGACCTCACTCTGCAGTTGATAAACTTTTTTAGCTTGAATAACATCATTCTGGTCAGGCAGGCACGTCCACTGGTGCAGGCAGTTCTTATAGTCTATGTCACTGACTAAGGCCTGGCATTTCTTGGCCAGCACCACTCCTAACATGTCCACTGGGCTGCTGAACTTGGTCTTCCACGTCTCAAAGTCCTTCTTGTATTCTCTTTCACTCTGCATTTTGGCTACATTCATGGACAGCACAAGCTTTGGATCATCTTGCAGACTCCGGAATCCAATATGGTGGCCAAGTTGTTTGCGGTAGCCTTCTTTGTATTTAAACTGAAATCAAAGGAATCAATTCTTTTATTAACATAAACAGAGATCAAGTGAAGCTCAACAATTTGAGTTTAATTAAAAACTCAATTTGCATTGTTTGCATGTTTGTTTTCCAAAACTGAAATGAGAAAAGGGATATCCATGTTAATTTAGTAAGAAATGTAAGAACTTACATAGAGGCTTCCAAAAACAAAACGTAATGTAGTTGGTTATCAAGAGAGGTTATGATAAAAAATTCTAACTAGAGACAAAAATATATACCATGATGTGCTAGACATTGGATATGCTGACCTTAGGGTAACATTTGCTAAATCTCTTGTGATAGCCTTATGGGAGTGATCGGAAAGTATGGGCTGAATGGCCAAAGAATAAGAAAGATTCAGGACTTGATCAACAAGCCTTATAGTATAGATTAACTTACTAAGCAGCAGGATTTTTAATGGTTTGCCATATGGTTACGTCCTATAAACTTGTTCTGTTCAGGATCCATATCTTCTTGCACATATAGCTACAAATAGCTAAATATGTTAGATAAGAAAGAGAAATCCACAAGATCTCAACATATTGCCACAACAAGTCAAAATGAACTACATAAATTTAAGAAAAGTGAAATCCAATATTTAGATTCAACTGGGAAAAAACTGCATTAGTACTGGATGACAATCGTAATACTAACAATAATGATAGTAATAATAGCATTTACTTGACCCTAGACGCCCAGCATACATTACACTTCATGGAGTTAGGTTCTACTCTCTCGACACCCAGCTTCACACTTACGTATATTATAAACACTCAGGAGTTTAGGTTGACTATAAGCTGAATACGGGCAAGCTGACAAAACTGCTTATAAAAGTAGTGTTAAAGATTCTGCAGGGACACTGATAAAAACAAGTCAGAAGCTCATTTACTCTGTCCTGACCTCCTGTGACAGGAAAACAACAGTAAATTTGGGGGCACTATTTTGAGAGGGGTTATGAAAAAAATAGAATAAATCACAAGTAGAGTGAAGGACTTTTAAAGAATTGTAAATATTCATAATACTGAAGGACTTATAAAACTAAGGAGAATAAATAACCAAGGAGAATAAGTAAAAAACTTGTAATATGAAGAGCTATCAGGTGGAAGAGAAAATAAGCTACTTTGTGATGTTCTAGAACACAGACCTAGAGTTGATCAACAACATACTCAAGTTCAAAATAAGGAACTATATAATGACAATTAGAGATGATCCAACAAGGAAATGACCTGCCCTGAAAGGCACAAAAATTCTTTTATATGTAAGTGTTCACAGACCATATGACCACCTGTTGGAGATGGAGAGAAGGCAGGACACTGAGTGGGAGACTGGATTAAAGAGCTTTTGCATTGTCTAACTAAATTCTATGATTCTAATTTATTAAGTACTCACAAAAATATCTCTAATTTCCTTAAATTTTATAGAATATAAAAACCATTCAAGGAGAGCCTAGGTGGCTCAGTCGGTTAAGAGTCCAACTCTTGATTTTGGCTCAGGTTATGATCTCAAGGTCGTGAGATTGAGCCCCGTGTCAGGCTCTGCACTCAGTGGGGATTCTGCTTGAGATTTTCTCTCTCTTCCTGTCCCTCTGCCCCTCCCCCCATTCACTCTCTCTAAAATAAATCAATCTTGGGCGCCTGAGTGGCTCAGTTGGTTGAGTGACTGCCTTCGGCTCAGGTCATGATCCCAGGGTCCGGGGATCGAGTCCCACATCGGGCTCCCGGCTCAGCAGGAAGCCTGCTTCTCCCTCTCCCACTCCCCCTGCTTGTGTTCCTGCTCTCGCTGTCTCGGTCTCTGTCAAATAAATAAATAAAATCTTTAAAAAATAAAATAAAATAAAATAAAATAAATCAATCTTAAAAAAAACCCAATTGAAACTGAGAGGAGATATAATCTCTACAATGGTGGGAAAGTTCACGTAAAGTTAATTTTAGGGTAAGATTTTAAAAGGTTCTAACTAATGGTTTCACATAGAAAGAAATTAGGTACTATCAAATGTATAATTAGGAAATCACTGATGCTATTTCTTCAATTTCTAAATCATCTCCACCTCATGGAAACTACATAACATTAAATGTTCCTGCGGGAACATTCAAGCATCACTATTGCTGTAAGTTCTTCAGCATGCTGATTCATTTTAATAAGGAATTGACCTATAAGCCAGTGAGTGAGTAGTAATAAATCATCTTATTTTCCCACGTTTCTGGAGTGCCACAAATTAATTTATTTAGAGAAAATCCTCCCTTATATTCTTAGAATTCATTGTCAGATGCTGTCTTTAGACACTCTTTTTCTCCAACCCAAGTCCTTGTCTTATTTTTAAAAATTTTAAGAGGTAGTACTTCCCTCTGAAATTCCAAAGTCCTCTGAATTTTTTGAGGTTAATTCTTAGAATTAACAAAATGACATGTTGATCTATATGCAGAATATCAAAGTCAAATATTTGTAAAAATTTAGCTAATCAATAGGGATTGAACCTAGTTTATTCACCAAATTGACTATCCTTTCCAGTCATAACTAGAAGTTGCCTTGGAGAACAAATATCCCTGTTTTATGAACTTTGGGACCAGATATCCAACAGAAAGTTAAGCTCTCTGGACCTTAAACCTAAATTCCTGAAACTTCCTGCATTTTTTTATCCCCAAGCTAATTTATTATAATTATGTAGATGTAAGAATGGGTTAAATAAAAAGAGCTGGCATCTAATTTTGGAAATATGTGCATATAAAAATTTATCAGCATCAGGTTGTTGAGGTTGATTTATTATCTGGCACTTTGAATTTGTGTAAAATAGACAAATAGAAAACAGGAAATTATTTTCAGGCAAGCAGGGGAAAATTGAAATCTCTGTTCTTCGTAATATCTAGAAACATAGCATCTTAGTGTAATGGATCTTATAGGTCCTCTGACAATCTCTATCCAGGAAGCTCTTATTTTGATATTGGATCAGTAAGAAAGAAAAGTGAATTTTCGGTAAATGAAGAGGGTAGGTAGGAGAAGATGAAGGGAATGGCATTACATTTTGAAAGTCAAGGCCTATCTGTAAAAATAGTTACCAGCATTAAGATACCTGATTCAGATAAAATATATCATAAAAGCCAAACAAGCCAAACTTACATCACTAGCAATGTCTCTTGAAGCTTTGGCCAACTGTACAGAAATTGCATCAAGTGGGAGATCATAGCCTTTCTTCAGAGCTTCTTCCCATCCAAGTTTATAGAATTTCTGGAAATTAAATATATAATTTAGCATTATTCAGTATATATTAAAACCCCAATGGAATACTGAAAAAAAGTTTACTCAGAGAGTAGACACCAGATTCTATCATCTACCTTATCTCTAAAGATATGGATAAAACCAAATCAAGCTGTTTTAGGGAGCACTGACTTAGCATTACAGGATCTTGCTTCAATTTTCTGGCTCTGAGAATAGGCTCGGTTATGAGAGACACAGTACAATTCTAGAGTAGCTTTTCTGTTCAGACACAATTTGGGCACATCAAGTGTATCAGGTCCTTCCTCCCTGCTGTTAAGTACAGTCTAGGCTCACTATTTATTCACAGATGTTAAAATAATTGGTAACCAAATATAAACAATTGAAAGTAATCTAGAACTTACTATGTGCCAGGTACTGTGTTGAAAGCCTTACATGGAAATTTCTCATTTGGTCCTCCCAACAATTCAATGCCATAAGCACTATCACGGTCCCAATTTTAGGGATGAGGAAACTAAGGCTTAGACCTGATGTTATGTAACTCATAAATGGCAAAACCAAAACCCATACCAGGTCTGTCTGATGCAATATTTTCTTTCACCAATTAACTATTGATTTCCTACTCTGTGCCAAGTACAATGAATACCAAGATAAACAAAACAAGCACAGTGCTTGCCTCCATGGAGCGTAAGAGTCACAGCTAAAGCTCTTGCTTTTTAAGCACCATATTCTGCAGCATCTCTAGCTAGCCAGTTTGAGTCATTCATTTCTATTGCTTCAGCATTTACATCAATTATTTACCATTACATCATTTAAAAAGTTTAACTAGTTTCAAGCCAAATTTTTATATAACTTTACCTGACTATACAGAGTTTGATTCTGCTTGGCTTGTAAAATATCTGGAGTGTCTGGCGTCACATGAATCTTGGTTTTATCTTTGTTCCAGTCAACGGTATATAAGTGCTAGGAAGTTAGGAGAAAAAAGACATTTGATATTTGAAGGACAAACAGAAGAGAAAAAAAAAGTAACAGAGCATTTGAATGCACTCAGTTTGAATTAAATTTAGTAACTAAAGTGGTATATGACTCAGAAAAGACACCAAAAACAAACTCAGGTTTTTTAAAAAAAATAATATTTTGGATATTTTCTATCTTCTAGAATTAATTGGAAGTCCTTAATATATAAGAATTTTTAAAAACAAATGATTTCTAACTTAGAAGGTCAGGGGAAATAAAAATAGGAGGCAGAAGAAAAGGATGTAGGGACATGCTCTGGAACAGTCTGTCACTGTCCAGAAGCGGTGGACCCAAACCAAATTTCCCAAACAAGAACCAGAGGCTGCTAGCCCTGCCTTGCTGGGAGCTGTAGGGAAGGACAGCCATAGAGAAGGATGGCTGTCTACCTTGTTCATGGTTTGTGCATTCTGTTTGGCAAGAACCATGTCCATGGAGTCACTCAGCTTCTTAAACTGGAAGTTGCTAGGATGCTGGCGGTACTTCTGATCACTGGCATATCCAGTTGCTTTCTTGGCCTTCTCCACTTCTAGGGAACCAGCTGGACTCCAGCCAAGCCCTTTGTACCACTCATTGTAGTCCTGTTTGTATTCATTCTATAAAGAGAAGAAACAAATTCTACTTTACCTTATCAATTACTTTACTTTTATCAGTTCAGACACAAAAGTGTAGCATAGAAGACTGTGATCTCCATTCCCATGCTAGGAATCCAACCATCACCCAGAAAGAAGAAAGAAGAGAGACTTACATCACTCTGTATGTGATTCATATTCCTGCTCAGCTCAATGCTCATGGCATCTGGAAGGAGGATGTACTTGTGAATCAAATGCTTGTAGTTGGTGTTGGTGATGTTGGCTTGGGCATCCTTGGCAGCCGTGACACTGAGCATGTCAGCAGGGGTATGGTAGCTGGTCTTCGTATTCTCATAGTTTTTCTTGTACTCCCGATCAGATTGCATCTTAGCCACTTGCATGGAATGGACTAATTTGGGATCATCCTCAAGGCTGCGGAAACCAACCATCTTCCCCCTCTCCTTTTCATAATTGTATTTGTATTTATACTGTGAAAAAAATTAGTTTATTAGAGCAATTCCCTTGACTAGAAACATTCTAGTATCAATATTCTGTATTTCAGATAAAGCGATACTTGTGTAGAATCCTACAGTTTAAAAAACATGTTTTTCACATTTGTTTAACTTGATACTCACAACTATATGTTGTGAGGTAGAGAGCAAAGTTATTATTACTGCCCCCCATTTTACAGATGAGTAAGCTGGGACCCAGAGGTGAGTGACATGCTAAGGTCACTAAGGATTAGAACCAAGAACTTAACGATGATATACCACACTGACTTCCACACGTACTCTCTTGTTGTACTCTGCTGTCAGGGTTAGAGATCTTTAGTAGGTGGTAACAGTACAGCAAATGAGAGGAAAAAAGCAGAATGTTCTAAGTTTACTGGTGCCCTAAGAAATCATCCAAGCAGTCTTTTACTGCAGAAAACAGGCTTAGTTTATGACATACACAGTATCATTGTAGAGTAGCTTTATATTTGTGGAGTCCTTTTCCTTTAAGACTTTCTATACTGGTATAATGGGGAAGAAATTTTACTATTTATCACTCAACTTCTTTCTACAGAGGGAGGATCCTGATACATGGAAAGCTGCTTATTCTGCCTATCTCCTGTGAGTTTGAGTGTGCAAGGTAGGGGGTAGGAGGCTCAGGGAGCTGAATTACTACAGAATAGAGGGAAAAGAATTTTGAGATTTCAGGACAATGCAGTAGTGGCATAGGGATGGAAGGTGGGAAAGATGAACTGGCATAGAATATGAGAGAGAAAATGTCCCTGGGGGGGGGGCTAAGGAAAGAGTATGCTGAAATGTGTTCCTCCCATTACCCCCCAAATCACTCATAGTCACTGTGAAAGATTTCTTGCAGAAACAACCAAATGAAAGAACTGAGTTTCATACAGGTGATAGGTTACGGGAATGGGGAGCTGGTACACCAGCTCTCTGGAGGGAAAAAGCCCTGATCGGTCATGTTTGTCAATCTCTGTGGTGTAAATACTCCCACCATGGCTGGTGTCAAGCTACCAAGAATTTAACTACTGGCTTGCAAAATTCCTGATCATTTAACAATCAGCTGTCATCAGTCCAAAAGATCAGCATCCCCAGCACACCATTTAATGAGACATCCTGCTACGAGGAGACTTCCTAAGATGCAGGAAGCAAGAACAACCCAAGCCTTTCACCAAGAAAGCTTGGTGAAGGGCTTTGGATTTCTACAGGCAATAGCCTTGGGGATGGAGTTCAAAGAAAATTCACCTAGATCTCATGAGCCAGGGAGCACATAGGTATGTGGTCATAATGTGTTTAGCATTCTGGTTTTTTGTTTGTTTTGTTTTTAAAGAAATACCAGAGAAAACAAAAGAGCAAACCTAAAAAGCATGCACAGAATAGAAAGAGGCCATTCTTAGCAGGCACACTTTTCCCCCTATATCTTTTCCACTGAGCGTTTCCAAAATTCAGCCCTTATTATTTTGGTAAATTAGGGGGAAAAAAACCCAGTCAGGTGAGTGCTTTCCTTCAGACTTACATCACTTGCAATATCTCTTGAGGCTTTGGCAGCTTTGATAGGAATCGCATCGGTTCTGAGATCATAGCCTTTCTGTTTAGATTCTTCCAAAGAAAGTTTGTAGAGTTTCTGTAAAGAAAGGCAAGGGAATAATGTTCTTCTAAACAAGAAAGCCTGGGTTTATTTGAAAAGAGTAAACTAGCACTGTGGCATCATTTTTATTTTTGAGAATGCTTCATTGGTGGTTTGATGGCTAAATGTTCTTAGAAATAACAAAACTGTGTTTGAAAAAAGTCTATTACCCACCAGCATATCTTCAAGAAACCACCAGAAAAAGTAAAACTTAGTGGTTTCTATTAGGTTGTAAATATGCTTTTTAAAAATGTGAAAGCCAAGTAGATTCTCATTGATACATTTTTCTCAATTAAAAGTCAAGAGAAGACTACAACCATACTCTTACATCAAAAGAAAACTTCACTATTTTGCAATCGACACTTTTATTTATGTAATTGTGTGGATTCTACAATCCAAAAATAAGTTATTAATCACAAATCCCTGTGTTATTCAAGGAAAAGAGAAAACACTGGTAGGATTAGAGATTTCCCAGCAACCATGATTAGGATGAGAAAGAAAGTGAAATAAAGCATTTATGCATTTTCTAAAACTAAGTGTTGAACATTCCTTGTTGTGGAGCTTGCCCCAAATTCTTCCAAATGTTCATCTTCCCTTCCCACTTAACTTTTCCCAAGACCCCTTCTTTAGGACCATCTCAAAGCCTTGGTGGAGAGACTTCAGGAACCAGGTCCTAGGATTCTCACTTCCTTTTTCTCTTTTGGGGCCCCCAAGCCCTTCTCTTCCTGCCAAGTCTCACAGTTTGAGAAGGAGTACCTGCCCCTAAATGAAATCCAACTGCCCTTCAAATTCCTAACTGCTGGGGCCCAAGTCCCATCCACAGGCCTGCTCCAACTCTTAGCAAAGCAAGATTAGAAGGAGAAAGATTCTCATTTGTGGATTCCTACTCTTATTTTCAAAACATTCACTCTTATGATTGAGAGACATTAATTAGTTTATACTGGTTCAAATAAACTAGGGGGAATTATACTTACATCACTTATATTAATTGCATTTGCCTTTGCCAAGACAATCTGGGGGATATCGGGCATAATGTGGACTTTGGTCTTATCAGCCTCCCATGCTTGTTTGTAGAGATGCTGGGAAGTTTAAAAAAAAAAAAAGTGAAAGTTAGTATTTAAAGATCTTAAAAGATGCTCATTTTGTGTGTATTTATATATATAATTGTACATAAATATCAATATTTATTAGCTAGATCTTATTTTTAAAATTTAAATTGAAAAGGCGCTAATTCAAACAAGACAGAGGAGAGGATAGAAGATGGAAAGTAAAATGATGCCAAGATGAGAATCATAGAAATAGCAAATGCTACACTGAGAGATGTCTGGGTGATCATCAGTTGAATCCTCTTATAGCAGAGTTGAGAAAATCATAGCCCAGAGAATCAATGCACCTTGCCTAAAGATACACAGCAGGTCTGGGCCATCATTTCCAGAACTCTGCAATAAGAGGATGATGATTCTTATCTTGGCATCATTATTCTGAAATGATTAATAAATCATTACACTGAAAAAAATGAAAGGTTTAACACCTAAAAAATAAATGTGAGCTTGTGATAGTTTAAATACTAAATCTTAAAAGGGACACTGAGATCTGTGCCTTGTCTTTTAGGCAAGTCCCTGTCCAAGATATCGGTCATCTTGACAAATCTGTTGTCTCTCTCAGAAGACTCCGAGGGATTTACTTGGACACTTAGCATAATACAGCTCTCTCTAGTGCAAGTAGGACCATCATTTTCTTCAACTGCTTAATGTTAAAGTCCAATTTTTTTCTTTTTTGCTAATCAATGGCATTTCAAATTATGATCCATACAATATAACCAATGGTGCTGCAATTATTTTATTATTTATAATTTAAAAACAGAAGTCCAAGGTAGATGTGCTTTTGGGTCTTGGTATCTATCATGGATAATAAATTTTAAAATACAGTAAGGCTTTTCTAAAGGCTGGAATAATTAATGATGCAAGGAACTACTTGTAGAGAACAACTGCTCTCGTGATTTGCCCAGAGAAGGTCCTGGCTCGGAATGCTTCTATAGCCACAGGATCTAGGAGTCTCCTTCGATTCCATCAAAGCAGCTAGGAAGCAGGGTGGGCTGCAACACTCAGCTGTCAGGCAGAAAATCTGATGATTCAGCGTCGTGAACTTCTACTCAACCTCACTTTAGACAAACAAGACTTCTTTCCAAAATTTGTATGAAAAGGAACGATTCATATTTATTTTCTTATGTCTGTTGGACAGAGTGATTCATTGAACATTTAGGGTGCCACTAATTAGGACTAATTTCTATCTTTTTTTTAACCACAAGTCCCTTTTTCAAAACTGAATAAATATTAATTGTGATGTCCTAAAACTATTAGCAAAACCTGTAGATCAAATGTAAGAAGGCCTGGCTTTTTCCTGGTGCATAGGAAATATTACACTGTTGAAAGACTCACTTCATTCATAATTTTTGCATTATTCTGGGCCAAAACCATGTTCATTGAGTCCATCAAAGTGGAATACTTCAAAGTGTCTGGGTGTTGGCGGTACTTCTTTTCACTGATTATCTCCATGGCTTTCTTGTTTTTCTCAGCCTCCAGGGAGCCCAGAGGGAGCCATCCAATGCCCTTCATGAAGTCAACATAGTCAGCTTTGTACTGATTCTGCAAAAGAGGAAAAGTCCAGGGATCAGAAGAAACCAAAGCTGCCAAGAATGAGTGGGTATTCAACAGTCCCTAAGTTCCACTTTGGTTTTCAACCAATAGTATATCCAACTCCAACTATTTTTGTCCCTAAACATTATATTTTTTTACATTTTTTTTGCATGAGAAATTAAAAATAAGCAGTAATATCTTTGTGATTTGTTTTCCTCAATGCCTTCACAAGGAAAAAATGCTAAGAAATACCAACTAGATTAGCTATCATGTGACAATTATCTCAAGAAAGGTGACTATGCTGGTTTATTTTTTTTCCATTCTGACAATCTCTGTTTTTTTAACCTGTGCATTTGGGCCATATACATTGTTTTGTTTTGTTATTTAAGTTCAATTAGCCAACATATAGTACATCATTAGTTTTTAATGTAGTGTTCAATGATTCATTAGTTGCACGTGATCTGATGAGCACTGGGTGTTGGCCTAACTTTCTTAGAAAAATTCCCAAGTTCTCTTGGTTGACAGATGACTCACCGGGACTCTGGTTCTTTCTTTCATTGTAAGCTTTGATCACCCACCATTGTTACAATTCCCTTGGGTATGTCAGAAACCTCACTGGTACTCTGTACAAATTTTGCTTTTTCCTCCCTCAATTCTGCTATTTTCCTCTACAACTCTAACTCAGTGGCTTTTATATGGGCACTATGTACCTGCCTAGCAATTAGGAGCTCAGCTCTTACATTCCTAAAGAGAAACACAGGCTTGGCATTACCTGCCTTTGGCTCGTAATTTAAATTCCTTTCTCTCAGCCACCAAATAAATGGCCTGTATAGCTGAATTCTTGGCTCTACTCTGTGCCTTCCTCATATTTCTTCCAATAGCTTCCACCTCCTCAATGTTCCATCTGCAAGTAATGCAGGCGATTGCAGAGTTGGAAGAAGTGGAAGCTGGTTAGGAGTGATGGCAGGAGATAGCAAGTGACTGGACTTCCTGACCTTCCTCTTACTCATTTACCAGGAGCCGTTTTGGCTTCAGACTCTCTTTGCTTGACATGTTTCCTTCAACATGTTCTCTGAAACAAATTTTCATTTGCCCTAGCTGAATCCAGTATCCACCAATCCTCACAGCAATAATGGTAGAAAATAAGACTTTGGTTTCTAGAATGTATCCCCTTTTGTTAAAAGAAAGAAATTCCATCTAAGGTAAAAAATAAATAACTTGGTGGGAAATTACACTGGAATTTCTTTCAGGATTTTCAAAATGTCCTCACTAAGGGTCATTCATGATTTGCTTATTAACTACAGTCAGTGTTCTGCAACTGATGTGGCTGTCACGTACATCACTTTGAATCTGCATCATATTTTTGGCCAATTCAAAGCCCATGGCGTCGGGAAGCATGTTGTAGGAATGGATCACATTTCTGTAGTTGGCATTGGTGGCCACTTCCTGAGACTTCTTGGCTGACACCACGCTCAGCATGTCCACTGGGGTGTGGAAGGAGGTCTTCGATTTCTCATATGCCTTCTTGTATTCCCGGTCTGACTGCATCTTGGCCACTTGCATGAAGTGCACCAACTTGGGGTCGTCCTCTAGGTTCCGGAAGCCAATGTGTTTCCCTTTGGCCTGTTCATAGGCTTGCTTGTATTTGTACTGTGGATGGGAAAGGAAGGATGGTGATGAAGTTAGTGAAGGAAAGAGAGCAAAATATAATTCATTAGATGCCATTAGCTTTGTCAAAGGTGTATGGTTTTAGAGCTTGCAGGGGCAGGGAGCAAAATCTTTTTACTTCAGATTTCTTGCCAGACTTGAGTCCATGGAAAGAAAATGATCTCAGAGTTAATGAAAGAGATGCATGAATAAGTTGTTTCAGGGTGCTTTAGAAAGCAGCTTTTCCCACTCAGCTGTCTCATCAGAATAGGCTACAGGCACAATTCCTCATGGTGCATCTTTAATTCAGGAAAGAGCCTAATCAAGGGTCTCTTGGGTAAAATGTGTAGACTGCATCTGATATTTGCTCAGAATTGCCTATAAATGATTTGACTCTCTAAAAGCAACTTATTTTAATAAGACCTAGTCACTTTTTACATCAAATAATGAACAAACGATTAGAGGGTCCTTGGACTGGGTGAAGAAAAATGTCTTGTGTGTTCCACGGATGAGGGTCCCACTGACACTGGGTAGGGTTGACTGCAGCCCTTGAATACACACACACACACACACACACACACGAACTTGGCTCATTTGCTTTTCATTCGCTCAGCCTACAGAAGGCCCAGTGGAAGCACTTACATCACTGGCAATGTCTCTACAGGCTTTTGCAGCCTTTATTGGGATGGCATCAGGCCTCAGGTCATATCCTTTCTTCTTTTCCTCTTCCCAGCCAGCTTTGTATAGTTTCTAAATAATGAAATAGAATAACACCAGCAACTTGTTATTTGGGTTAGAATGGGAATCCTGATTTTGACGTGGTTGGCATATAAAAGAGACATTCCATAAATATTAGTTTCCTCGAACCTTCTCTCCCACTTTATTGCTGTTAATCTACTTACATCACTCATGGTGATTTGGTTCATTCTGGAAAGTAAAATGTCTGGAGTATCGGGCATGACGTGAATGGTGGTCTTGTCTTTGTTCCATTTTTCAGTGTAGAGCCTCTGCAACAAGGAGGACAGACACATGACTGTACAGCAGGACAAGTTTGCAATAGTGCTATCAACAGAAAGAGGTTTCTCCACGATAGAAGAGATGAAATCTGATATTGGCAAATGGATGGCATAGCAAGAAGACAGGCTGATGAGACTGAACACACAATGAGGGCTAAAACCATCCAACTAGGGAACCCTCTTCCACAAAGACAACACATGCTATCTTGCCCCAACCTCACACTACATGGAGTTTTGCAGTTCTGTCACACCCTCAGCGTGGTGTGGACAGCCAGTCTGAGGGTCAGTGTATGTGGGAGCTCTCTAGACGTGATGAACATTATAGAATGCCCCCTCCCACCACGACTACCACCACCACCACGACTGTCATAAAGATAAAAATGCTGATGACGATTATAGCGGCACCTCCAGGGTTCAAGGGTTCACGGGCTGAGACCAGCAGGCGAGTTCTTACCTTATCCATATTCAGTTTGTTACTTTTGTTAAGTGCTTGTTCCACTGTGTCCATGGCATAGGTGAACTTCAACTTCTCAGGGTGCTGGCGATACTTCTTCTCACTAAGGATCTCTCCGGCTTTCTTTGCTTTCTCCACCTCCAGTGACTCTATGGGGATCCAGCCGATCCCTTTCATCCAGTTGGTGAAGTCAGATTTGTATAGATTCTTTACAATGAAAAAGGAAATTTTCATTTCAGAGAGAGTCAGAGCTTGGGTTTCTTTGGCTAGATGACTTACTCATTATCAAAGAGAAAAAAAAAAAAGGAGGGAGAAGAGAATTGCCTGCTTTTTATGCCCTACCATCTTTTGGGAAAAAAAGAATTTTAAAAGTGATTGCTTTCAGGGGCTCCTGGCTGGCTCAGTTGGTAGGTCATGTGACTATCTCAGGATTGTGAGTTTGAGCCTCACATTGGGTGCAGAGATTACTTAAACATAAAATCTTAAAAAAAAAATAAATAAAAGTGATTGCATTCATGGTGGTTTTGAACAGGAAAACCTGACCCAATAATTCCTTTATAAAACTTAACTTTCTTGGAGGAAAAGGTAAAAGAATTTTACACAGGAAAAGATATTACATTGCACTCATTTCAGCCTCTTGGTTTTTCACAGGATACATCATGTACTGTCTAACACACACACACACACACACACACACACACACACTAACCAAAAAAAAAAAAAATTAAAGCTATATATAGTTCAAATGAGTGAAATTCTAAAACTCCAAATTCTGGAGAGGATCTCTAATTATAGTGAGTCCAGCCAGGTTTAAGATGAAGTAAATGAAACTGCCAATTTCTTGTTCTTCCCTCCTACCAGCTAAAAATGCATAACTAATTCTATGCCAGTAATCTGTTGGCCATTACATACATCACTTTGGATCTGCATTGCATTCCTGGAATGCTCCACATTCAAGGCATCAGGCAGCAGAGTGTAGCTGTGGAAGGGTTGTTTGTAGTTGGTGTTGGTAACGACCTCCTGAGATCTCTTGGCCGCTGTCACACTGAACATGTCCAAGGGTGTGTGATACCTGGTCTTGCTGGCTTCATAGCCCTTTTTGTACTCACGATCGGACTGTATTTTGGCCACATTCATGTAATGGACCAGTTTAGGATCATCCTGAAGACTGAGAAATCCAATCTGCCTGCCTTTGGCTTTCTCATAAGCCTCCTTATACTTGAACTATATGAAAAAGAAGGACAGACAGAAGTTTGATAGGGTCAATTATAGGAAATGCTTCAGTGTCAGATTGAATTTATATAACAGATTAAGCAATAGCCAAATTCAATCTGAATCCAGGTAACATCTAAATTTTTTAGTATTTTTAAATAAACAACTGGTAAAAAATTTCTAATGGAGGGTCTTGAGATCTGCTCTGGGGATAATTAAGAATGGGATAATTTGTGGTTTACATCTAGATTATTCATAAATAGATTCTTTGAATATTCTCAAAAGTTCCTGAAAAGTTTATTAAGGACTTAGTGTATATTTATGATCTATTTCCAAATAATTTGTATTACTTTGTAAAGTACTTGCATAATCCTGAATAAATTTCAGCAAAGCTCTTATACAAATTAGTTTACTGGAGTCCAAATGAATGCGTTCTTACTCTATCAAGGTATTATATCAATTCATATGAAAATATAACTTAATTTATAAAAAGTAATTAAGTAGGTAAGTAACTAAAATCCTGTCATTTAATCTATAATTCTTCCTGGTTTTCCTATTTTACTGGATTTTTTCTTTGTGAAAATTATATTGAAAAATTGTATTCTTTTAAAAACTTGGAGGCTTTTTTTGATTTAGTGACATTTTAGTATGCCAAGGCTTTTTTTCTTGAAAAAATCCAAATAAAAAGCAGTTTCCAAGTTCATAACAATGACACCAATGACAATTCCAACTATTTCACAGTTTAAAACAAAGAATTTTCTTATTTGTACTAACTGTATTGAATTTCTAAAGATTTTAAAGTAATATAAAAAAAATCATTGGTACTTAGGATATTAGGAAATATTTTTATAATTTTTAATTTATTTCCTAATACAGCTCATATAGCCTCACATACCATGTAAAGATTTTAAAAATATAGAGAAGTTTTCTACTTTCAAATTATACTTACATCACTAGCAATATTCCTTGAACTTTTTGCAGCTACAATTGGAATGGCATCTGGTCCCAAATCATAGCCCTTAGCAAGAGTTTTCTTCCAGTCTGCTTTATAATGAGACTTGAAAAAAGGAAAGAGTATTTTATTATTCTACTTAAGTATATTCCTATATTTCCAAACTTTTCTATAATAAGCATGCAATACTTTAATTTTCTTGTATTTTTTGTAATGAAACAATTAAAACGTAAAGAAAGATATGAATACTAAAATTAAAAATTCAGATGTAGTACCACCTAGATTTGATCACTCTTAATGTTTAAGTATTACTTATAAAAGCAGGGAAAATTTTTAAATAAACCAAAGGCATAGAAATGAATATCAAAAAATGTTTATTTGGAGATAAAAGAGAGCCTAAAATGTTAGGAAAAATGACTAAGTCATCTTTTAAGAAATGAATGATCTTATCTAGGTTTGGTTATTTTTTAAATTAGAATTTACCAACTTTTTTTTTTTAAGCAAAAGAAACAATTCATAATGGTGAATTTAAAGATCACTACCAATTATGTATCTAGACTACCCAAGAGGCTTATGTGCAAAAAAAGTTTCTCAAGAAAATTACAATAAACTTTTATACAAGTTTTAATAATTGAAACAAAAGTTATATAAAGCAATATTTGTCCTTATTACAGACTATTCATGACTGCACTTTCCAATCTTGTATATCTCATTTTGTTCCACTTTCTAAAAAGTACAATACAACCTACTAGACTGATTTTATAACCCACTAATGAGTCAGAGTCCACAGTTTGGAAAAGCCTGAATCAAGTGAAACTTTATGGTAGCTTCTAGTCTCATATTCTATGATAATGGGCCAATCTTTAGACTACTGATTCAAAAATTGGCCCCCGGACATGGAGGGCAAGGCAACACCGAACAAAGAGGGAGCCCACTACAGATTGGTAGGTGGCAGGTTTAATAAACGAGGGAACTTACATACAAGGCTTGTCTTGGGCAACCACAAGACAAGTAGCTCTCCTCACCTGCCCACCACAATCTTAAAAGTTTATACAGAGCCTTAAACTGGGTTTAGTCACGGATACCATTCAGATGGTCTCAACATATTGCTCTATCAAGGCTGCCTCCTCTAAAATGGCTCCCACTGTAGAAACGGTGTACATTCCAAGGACAGGGGTAGGGGTGGGGAGCCTCTGCCCGGGTCTAGTTCACGAGTTAACCAGCGGTCATGTCTTCTCAACGACCTCTTCAAACAGAGACTCAAAAGATCCACACTTGGTTTGCTGCCCTTAAAATTCTCACTGCTAGAGTTATACAGAACTGAAGAGGCCCATGTTAGCAATATTAGACTGGTTCCAGCCCAAATACTCACATCACTCATGTTGAGGGCGTTGACCTTGGCCTGAATAAACTGAGGTAATTCGGGGTCCATAGTGTATTTATGCTTCAGTTTCTCCCCCTCCACCTTGTAGTTCAACTAAAAACAAAGGAGGCAGAATGCAAATGTCATTAGCTGACATAACGTCCGTTTCATCAAGTACACACCCCTTTAAAAAGGAAGGTTATCATTTGTGTTTTTCCATACACAAGCCAAATACCTATACTACCATACGGCAGGGTGTGGTAGAATAGGTATTTGCTTAGTCCACCAGTATTTATTGGACAGCACTATGGGCCAGGTAGGGTGATAGGTTTCTGCATGTAAAATGTTGACAAAGACAGACATGTCCTCTTGAAGGTTAGAGTGCAGTAGAGGAGACAGAAAATAAAAATGTAAACTATGAGATAGAGCTAGAATGTGTGATGTGTTGTAAATAGAATAACTTTAGGAAAGAAACAAGGGTAGTCAGCAAAGGCTAAGGAGATAACATTTATGCCTAGATTTGAAGAAAAGGGAGGGGTCTAGGCCAAAGCAGAGCATTTGGGGCCCTGAGTCTGGAAAGGGCAGGGCCAGCGTGAGGGACTGAAGACAGCATGCGTCACAGGGCTGGAATGTGCTGAGGGGGCCCCACAGAATTAGGATGGGGAACAGGGGCACAGAGCTGAGGGCCTTTTTGGCCAAGGTAACAAGTTTAGCTTTTGGGTTCAAGGAGAAATTACTAAGAGCTTTTAAGTATAAGAGGGCTATGATTTACATTTTAAGCCCGTTCTTCTGGTTGTCATGTGTGACCCCAGGCTGGGAGGCCAGATACCAACTTACTGCAGTTGTCCCCATGAGAGGTATGGAAGCCCTAACTAACTGCGGGCAGCTGAACAACAGACAAGTGCCCCAGGGGACGCTGGGAGAGACCGAGATGCACTGATGCCGGGATCACGCAGGGAGGCATTGGTGGTAACATCAGGTAGATGTCGATGGCATTTATTGGGATGGAGAATACAATGCGTGAGTGTCCAGTTCTCCTAGCTAACTGGAAAACCACAGCAAGAACAAAAGAAATCAGAAGAAGCTCCACATTTACACTACAATAGAACTAATCTCAAAATATCAACAGAGACTGGCCTGAGAAAGAAAATCCACGGATAATTCTCAAATCCAAGCCAAGCAAAGCCTTCCCCACCTTCCAATATCTGGGGCTAAAAACACACCACCTCTTCTTTTCTTTGTTTTTACCCACTGCTGAGGGGAAGCGCTGAGCATTGTAATTAGGCTCTAAGAATAAGGGTCCAGATAGACAGGGGCTTGGAAATGAGGTTCAGCTGACTCTGAAAGTAAACAGCTTACCTCCTCCCCAGAGGCCTCTCTCTGGCTTGCCTTTCAGAACATCTAGCTCTTATGCAAGAGGATTAGGACATTATGCCTTCTCCCCGTGTAGCTAGGTAGGACTGTTGCAACTCAGAGGAATAAATAGCTTGGTTTAGAATTCAGATGGAATCACTGATAATAACAGTAATAATTTCATTTCATTTCATGTGTATAATGATAGGGGTCTGCTTATAAATAGCACAGATTCTCTACATTTGGAAAATAAAACAAATTTGGAAAATCCTCCTTCTCTCCTCCCTATTCTCTTTATGTTCAAGTTCCAAGTTGTTTCATCAACTGAAAGCAGTTGAAACACTAACAGAGATGTACCTTCACATGTTGAATTAAGGATGGTGGAATGGGGGTTATTCATGGATTAAACCCCCCTTAGATTTATTTATCTATTTGAGAGAGCGCACGAGAGAGCATGTGAGCATGAGTGGGGGGGAGGGGCAGAGGGAAAGAAGAGAGAGAATCCTCAAGCCATCTCCTTGCTGAGTGCAGAGCCCAACACAGGGCTCAATCCTAGGACCCTGAGATCATGACCTGAGCCAAAATCAAGAGCCGGCTGCCTAACAGACCGAGCCGCCCAGGCGCCCCCGGATATCTGTGATAATGTGACAATAGAGAAATAAAATCCCCAGATAATCCCAGGCGCCCCTGGATAAACCCCTTTGAAGGGAAACCACTCACATCACTTAGCTGCTTCGTGTTCTGCTGAGCCAAAACCATGCCCATGGAATCGGGCACACTTGTGAACTTGATGGTATCTGGGTGCTGTCGATACCTCCTCTCATTTAAAGCATCACCTGCTTTCTTGACCTTCTCAACCTCCAGAGAACCAATAGGGATCCATCCAATGCCCTTGAAGAAGTTGTTATACTCGTCTTTATACACATTCTGTAAGAGAATAATCTCACGTGAGGAGTTATCCTACAGAATACTCAAAGGATGTCTCTGAAATTTGCAATTCTACCCAGATGAAATAAATAGCAACGCTTCCAGCATGCTCCTGTCTGGGAAGCAGCTTTTCACTATGTATGCCACTGAGCTTCTTACCCAGAATTTGGTAATAAGAAAAAGCAGTTCTGTTGTTAGAGTGTATTATATGACACAGAGGAAATCTAGGGCACATATTTCTGTGGCTAATGCTAAAAAAAAAAATTGTGTCTCTTTTGACAATTGGGCTTTCTTTTTTATTTCACTGAAAACCCCACAAATTTGAATTTCACCCATCCTGTCCACCTAGGCTATTCCTGATCTCAGCTGGGGAGAGACATCTTCGTTGAGCGACAATAAATGAACACCATATATTCTCTTACAGAGGATGATTCTTACAGAAATCTGGTTCCTGCAGAAGGAAATGCCCTGAATATTAAACAGCCTCCCCATGCAGCTCTCCACGAATCATGCTGCAATCACAAAGTCTTCCTGGTTCATTCCAGATGACTCATCACATAGATTAATATGCATTAGAGTGTGATTTTTAGTTAAAAAAGGAAAAAAAAACTTTCTTGAATTCAGAAAGAATAGAGAATACTATTTTGCATTATCCATATCACCATTGAAGCAGGCCTGCCAAGAGCAATCACTTCCTCTTGTTGAGAATCAAGGTGGTTTATATACTTAGTGGAATATGGTTTTATCTTTGATCCATAAGTTAATAGAGACAGTATCAATGATTACAATAGGAGCACAGAAAGCCAGCAAAAATACAGCTCGACTACCATGCCTTTGTTAGTCTTTCAATAATAACTGTTTATTTTAAAGTGCATTTTTCAAATATCTTACTGTATTGTGAAGTCTACTTAAAACAGGAAGAAATGATTATCCCTTAAGTACCAACATTTCTGGGTCTGTTACGTTATACATACTCACATCACTCTGAATTTGATTCACGTTCCTGGTATGCTGGAGACTCATGGTATCGGGTAGGTATGTGTAATGATGTATGGGCTGTTTGTAGTTGACGTTGGTGACGACATCCTGGGCCAACTTTGCAGCAGTAATGCTAACCATGTCCCCTGGGGTATGGTAGCTGGTTTTGGTGTTCTCATAGTTCTTCTTGTATTCACGATCTGACTGCATCTTTGCTACATTCATGTAATGGACCAGCTTGGGATCATCCTGGAGGCTTCTGAAACCCACATGCTTCCCCTTTGACTTCTCATAAGCTTCCTTGTATTTATACTGCAAAGGCAAAATTTGGTTAGCAAAGTCCTAGGCATTGATAACATTGGGTGTAGCAAGTATGTTCACACACAAAGGCAACTTAGAACATTGTGACTTTCTGGAAGTTTGTACAAGAAATGCAAACCATACCCACCCACTCCCATGTGCCCCAGACAGTTCAGAGTGAAAACATTTATTTCCAACACTTCCACCACTACAAATGGGTATAATGATAAATTCAGGACCAGTTTCTTTCTTTGCTATAAATCCTACAAATGCATTTGCATGTAGAACTTTACTTAAAGCCATCTGAATTTTCATGCTTAATGTGAACAAGACACATTCCAAATATAAGGCCAGTATCTCTTGGTTTCCTGGGATGTGAATTTTCCCAATCCAATATGTTATTACCACCACAGAATGTTATCATACATCATAGAACATTAGAAATTATTGAGAAAATCTTCCATTTGCTGTTCCCATTGGCCGGGTGATACGTATGCAACAGATGTAGAAGAAACTCTAAAGGACTCTACATGCAATTTCACTCAGTTTTTCTTGGGGTGGGGGATGGAAAACGTTACTGTGTTGTCTTGGGCTGACGGAATAAGGTTAAAACAAAACCCCTCTTCTTTCTGGGTGGCATCAATTTAGATGCTGCATAGGCAGGTAGCTGGGCCCTCCCCATCCATTTCTCAGCAGCTACTTTCCAAGCTCGCTGCTGAAGCAGCTGCAGATGAATTCAAGAACTGCAGTAAGGGCAGGAATGGCTGGGAGCTCCCCTGGCAGTAGAAACTGCAGCCCAAGGTCTCTCACTGCTGGAACTGGCGATGGGGTGTAGATTGAGTTATACTGTAGGTGACAGGTCAAAACCTCAATTTTTATGCAAGAGAACTCGAATCCACTTAAAGTCTGCAGATACTCTGCTCCTGTCATTTATGCACTGATTTATAAACAAGAATTTAGCAGGCAAAAGAATTATCAAGACATTTTCTAGGCATGTTAGAAAAAGCTCTGCTCAAGCTCTGAAAAGAAAAAAAAAAAAGATAATGTCATATTTTAGACTTTCACTTTGTCCTTAAACTAGAAATTTATTTCACAGTGGTGTGCAAATCTTTGAGGAACACATTTTCAGTGGCATCCCGACAAGGAAAGCTGTAGAAAGATTTCTTACACCCCTAGCTCCCATGTGGTCTGCACACATGGGTGGTTTCTTTCTTCTCTTTTCTCCACCTGTGATTGTAGCCCCCAGAGTAGCATGTGACAGTGAAGGTTACCAGGCATGCGTGTTTTTTGAAATTTTTGATCTTCAATGATGGGAAGAAGCGTAAGGGTATACTTTTCCTCTTACAGATGAAATGGTCATCGATTTACATAAACCAAAATTATATTCGAGAAAAATGGGCCTTTTCCCATTTGGTTTATAAAATCTTTAGATTTTATCTAACATCTTTTCAATCTTCTTAATACAATTATAATGCGGGCAGTCATTTGAATTTAATGTGTTAGTGTCAGGTAGGGTGTTCTGAAAATAAATGTGGGCTGTCAGGGAAATGTGTCAGTAAAGGTAATTTGGCCTATGAATCAGGGGAGAAAGCGGCTGTCAGATTTATGACAGCTCTACCAAGTGGGGTCAACTGAAAAGAATCACAGAATGTTAAAAAAGTGACAGGTTTTCAAAACAATATTTTGTGGAGAATTTCAGTGTCATTAATTCCACATATTGTTTTCAATGTAGTATCATTTAGACAAGCACACATTTGATTACTTTTTAAGCAGGTAATCACCCACATTTCACCTAAAATTTTTACTCACATCACTGGCAATGTTTCTGGATACTTTGGCCGCAGTGATGGGAATGGCGTCACCCAGCACATTGTTGCCCTTGGCTATTAAATCATGCCAGTCCTGTTTATAACAGACCTGTGATGTACAAGGAAAAAGGATGTCAGCATGCTGCGTATGAATCAGCTAAAGCGATTCCTCAATTGCAGGGATTGTTTTGTTCTTGTCCAGATATTAAGCTAAAGGAACCTCCTAGAACAAATTCTGCTTTAGGAAGTCACATTAGCAAAATGTCACACTTTGTGTAGCATGAAATTATAGGACACTGCACCAATTATTCACCCAAACCTGGTTTGGGCACACAGTGCAGTGGGATACGAAGAAACCAGAGTGGATCTAGAGGAGAGGAATAAAGGTTCTGGAAACCATGGTGTGTGAGGACCAACTAGAAAAAATGAAGTTGTCCACTCTTATGAAAGGAAGGTCAAGGGAAGACCTGGTGGTTGGCTTTAGAAATTGCAGGTTTGTTGTAATAAAAGGATTTCATTATCTCTTATTTTGCTCAGGATAATATCTTCCTCCACTTGCAAAACGAGGAAAACTAAATCAAAGTTTTAGAGGAATAGATGTTGGGCTCCACATAAGGGAAAATGTTACACCCTTGAAAAGGCTGGCTTAAGAGGCAGAGAGCATCATGGGATAGACTTCATACAGGGTGTGTAGGAAACGGACCTAAACAATTACCAAGGCCCCAGCCTACTCTAAAATTCCATCATGTCTGGATTTCACACCCCATCAGAGCCCTACTCACGTCACTTATATTGTAAGCATTGCACTTGGCCTGGAGAAACTGGGGAAGATCAGGACTTATAGTGTATTTATGTTTCATATCTTCTCCTTCAGCTTTGTATAAGATCTGCAACACAAAATCACAAAATTAAAATGCATTACAGATAGCACAAAAAAGGAAAATGCTTTGCGTGCTTAAAGGAGTTATATTCCCTAGCACAGTCCCTCACTATTTCTATTGTTAAAAATCATCAAAGGGGGGCTCAGGTCATGATCCCCGGGTCCTGGGATTGAGCCCCGCCCCGAGTCAGGCTCCCTACTCAATAGGCAGTCTGCTCTCCCTCTGCCACTCCCCCTGCTTGTGCTCACACGTGCTCTCGCCTGCTTGTTTCCTCTCTGGCAAATAATCAAATCCTTAAAAAAAATCATCAGAGGTATTTTCCTATTTTTAAAAACCTCAAGCATTTTGTTATTTTTAGAAAGACCTAAAAACTCTGTGTGCTAAAATAGAAAAATAGAAAACAGAGATCAGAGATCTTTGACTGCTAGAGATGCATGGAAAGTAAGTTCAAATGTGAAACCCTAACTTGAATAAACAGAATTCACCAAAGCTAGCAAAGCCCAGTCTTTGCTAGTGGAGCGAACAGTTCTGAAAGTCTTGTTCTTTGGTTTTTGATTCCTAGAAAATAGCATTTAGAACGAGTCTTTCACTTCTGCTAAAGAATTTCCAATTATAATTGTAGCAGTAAAACCATATAATAATTTCCTCATAATATGAAGAACCTTATACATAAACCCAGTGTACTTAAAAGGTTTACCATTTCATAGTTACCATATTTTATCCTTTTACAGATGTCAGAAAGACATCTAGATTCCTAATGTTGAACTTGTATTGTATCCTCCTCTTGGTAACAGAAAAGAAAGAAATTGCTCAATTTCTAAAATCTACAATACAACTGGAATCACAAGTAGATTTCCAATCTCTTGACTGTCATTTATCATGTAAGCCCTCAGGCATGTCTATGTGGGATATCACATGTAAACTGCTGTGTATCTATCACAAACAAAGTCTAAAGTGGCTGATATCTATTTGAATCCTCAAATACCAAAAAATTTCTTGTAGGCATCCAAGAGCTATCTTTACTTCCTCACTGCCTTTAGAAACCAGAGCTAAGCATTCACAGAATCTCACCCATTCTACCTTCTACACATCCCTTTTGCCACTGTACTGATTCAGTTGAAGTCCAAATGAGGCTTCTGCTGGGTTTCCATAACAGTTTTTAATCTATCTTCTTACCTCCAATCTCTCTCCTCAGTCTCAGCACTCTTTGTCAGAGCTATCTTTTAGAACACATAGCTGATAATGCAGCTTTCTGGATTAAAATCTTCAATACCTCCCATTACCTATCCCACAATGTCCAGAGTATAAGTTAGCACACAAGACCCTCAATGATCAGGTAACAATCCCAAACCCTTCACTGTCCTGCCATTCATTACCTCTTGTCAATCATTTTTTCTCATGCCAAGAATGCACCCTTCCTTATTTGCCAGGGAAGCGTTGGTGGGCAGTTACCCTCTTGCCTTGTACCTACTTGGCACATGCCTCTCCTGTAGCGTTCGCCTCTTGGTATGGCAATGCTCTGGTTCCATCCAGGCCCTTTGTCTTATACTCTTATATCTCTGTTATATCCTATATCTCACTACTCCTCGTTTACGTCATCCTTATACCATCAGCATATTATACAATGCCTGGCACAGGGAAGGAGTCCAAAAACATTCATTCAATGAATTAATAAATGAATGCTTTTGATGTCCCTTTAAGTCTTCTATACACTAAACTTTCCTTTAGATCTGACTTTAGCCAGGTCATATACATTGTTCATGGACAGGCAGGCAAAAAACATACTAATCTCCAAGACATAAGTTTTTAAAAGCCTCTATAATATTTGTGTATGATGAATTTTGAGAAGCAAAACCATATCCTCGTGTGAATTATTTCCCTGTATTAGTATATTTTATATATGAAAAGTAAATATAAGCAACTTAATATAGAATTGAGTGTGATGAATTTGCTACTTTGGAATTTAAGTCTAAATTTTGTTTGTGTGTGCACACATGTGTAGTATTAGACTAGAACTTTTTCATCATGACAAGTTTATCCAATAACAGAGTATTTCAAAGGCAGCTAAAAAGGAAGCTGTTTTAAAAAGGAAAATAAATAACAAGATAAAAGAAAAAGGAAATGTTAGTGCCCAAACTGAAAATAATTGTTGTGGTCTGTTTATTGTTTTGTTTTGAAGTAAGCTCCACGCCCAGCATGGAGCCCAAAGCAGGGCTTGAACTCACAACTCGAGATTAAGACCTGAGCTGAGATCAAGAGTCGGACGCTTAACCAACTGAGCCACCCAGGCACCCCCAAAATAAAAATAATTGTAATTATTATTTTAAATTAAATAAAGTAAAAGGAAAATTAATGGCTCAGAAGAATAAAAATTTTGAGCTGCTATTTATTTCTTTAAAGCCTCCCTCCATTCTTTGCCCCCTCTCTTGTTGTACTTACATCACTGACTTGCTTCGTGTTCTGTTTTGCCTGGACCATCACTGGGGAATCCACGATGCTGGTAAATTTGAGGGTGTCTGGATGTTGCCTGTACTTCTTTTCATTCAGTGCATCACCTGCTTTCTTAACTTTTTCTACCTCCAGACTGCCAATAGGTATCCAGCCTATGCCTTTCATCCAGCTGTTGTAGTCTTCCTTATAGGCATTCTACAGCAAAGAGAAACAAGAGGAGTAATGCCCCCAGCAGTGGGTTCTCACACAGGTTCTGACCTGAGGGGTGGGGTTGTCTTGGGGAGTAAGTGTCACTTACATCGCTCTGTATGTGCATCATGTTTTTAGACAACTCCAGGTCCATGGCATCAGGCAGGTAGGTGTAATGATGGAGTGGATGCTTATAGTTAACATTGCTGACAACATCCTGAGCTTTCTTGGCTGCCACAACATTGAACATATCATGGGGTGTGTTGTATTTGGTTTTTGTCTTCTCATAGTCTTTTTTATACTGCTGGTCTGATTGTAGTTTGGCCACATTCATACAGTGAACCAGTTTAGGATCATCTTGGAGACTCTGGAAGCCGACCATTTTCCCTTTGGCTTTTTCATAATCTTTTTTGTACTGAACCTATTGGAAACAAAAGTGGGCAAATGTTAAAATGTAGTTATGAAGATTTTACTGAACAATGAGGCCATGACTTAAAACAATTGAGCGTCCCAGAAATCACTTCAATAACCAAACAATTAGATGTTCATTTGTATACAGTTTGAAAGGTAGCCTGGGAAAATTAAAATGTTACTTAGAGCCCATTTGATTGTCTGTCGCTGCTTCGGCCACCTGAGAGGTTGGGGTGGGAGCATTGCCATAATTCATGTCTGTGACAAGGTAAAGTTAAGTTCCTTTCCACTTAGATGCTGGTAGAGACAAATGAAAAGATAAACATTTTGCAATCTTTACCAATTATATTGTGCTGTTACAGGAGACCCCAAATAGCTGCCTATGTGAGTGGTAGTAGAATTTTAATGAGTCTTTGGATATTCAAAGGGAGACCCAGAGCCAGTTTTACGTACACATGAATTGGTTCTGAATAATAAAGTGAGAAGAACTGAACTTGCTTGGGGAGATCTGGGAAGAAGCGTGGGAAAATGAGAAGCAGAGATGTGAAAGAAGGCTTGTGTGTGTGTCAGGGTGGGGAGTAGCTGGAGGAGAGCACCCACAGAGAAAGGGAATGGGTAAGGAATTTTTGATGGTAGGGCTTTTACAATATAGATATTTGTAATTCAGTTGTAATTTATTTACATCAGTGCAATGTCAACTTCAGTTCAAACTATCAATGAAGTTGTGATTGGGATTTGGGGGGAACCAAAAGACAGGGCTGTGTGGCATCTCTGGATCATGCAGGCCAGAAACAGAAGGGAGTCCAGGGCAGGAGAGTCCTGGTGAGCCAGAGCAAAACCACTGTGGGCAAACCAGTAGCTGGAAGTGACAGAAAGACAATAAACCTCAGAATATCTGCAACAAGCGGGGGAGGAGGGGGGAGGGTATCCCACTTCCTAGAGGTCAACAGGTGAGGGCTTGAGTCAGTTTGATTTGAATCTCAAAGAGGAAAGTAACTAGTTCGAAGCTGGGTTAAAGTAAGATAAGGAAAAGAAACAAAGACAAAATTTCTAACTTTCATGGAACCTAAGGACTGCTATGAACCTTAGGGCTCCAGAGCAATGAAGTAAAAGAAATAAAAGGAAAAGAAATAAAGGAAATAAAGGAAAAAGGGAATTCATATAAATTAAGCAAGTTTCAAGACTAAATCTTACCACCAGGAGGCTATTAGGACTTAAAATAGTGAGTGACTTATTTCCACAAGGGGAATAATGTGAATTTGTGCAGAAATACGGAGGAGACCTTAAACTTCAGGTGCTTCATTAGAACAGGGTCAGTAAAGGTTCTACAAATCCTTACCCCCAGGAAAATTCAGACCTGGTTAGGGAATTTTCCTTTCTAAATAGGTTTCAGCAGGACTCGCTTCCAGCTGGGGACAAAAGATATGGTGACCTCTGGACAACAGGTCCACCTCCACCCACACATTCTAGTTTCACACCAGCGACTACTAGCTGGACTTACGTCACTTGCCGCCTGCCTGGCAGCTTTGGCAGCTCTGATGGGAATCGCGTCCGTTCTCAGATCATACCCCTTCTTGCTCAAATCTTTCAAGTCTGTTTTGTACATATTCTGAAAGACAAAAGTCATTTGAATGTAACCGAGGCCCGTTTAGAAAAGGCTTCCCATGAAATCAGCAGCTAAGCTCACGGGCATACCTCACTGATATTGTAGGCATTAACTTTAGCCTGGATGAACTGGGGCAAGTCCGCTGGCAGGTTGTATCTGTGAAGAATTTCTTCTCCTTTGGCTTTGTAGGCAACCTGAAAGAAGAAAAGAAATGCATGAACCAACAAATAAAGTAGGGAAAAGGGTTTAAGGACACAGGGAAATAATCTCAGAACAGATCACATGGCACAGCGGTGCTTTTCATGAAAGACATTCTCTGGGTCATCCCCACATTGCTCATATGCAACACGTGGGGTCCTATCCCAGTGCCAGTTCAACCTTGGCCAAGGTCCCTCGGTATGCTCTAGGAACCTCTGAACTTCGGTAAGGGCACCTCACAGAAGTCCGCCAAGGGAGATGACCTGATGAAAATGTTAACCTGCAGACACTTTCCTGAGCACAGAAAAGGCTAATCCAGTGGGATATGCAAACCATCTATATTACACTTTGTGGGTGACTGATGGGGCTTAGGGGTGGTTTTTTTTTTTTTTTTAAAGGTTTTATTTATTTATTTGACAGAGAGAGATAGCGAGAGCAGGAACACAAGCAGGGGGAGGGGGAGAGGGAGAAGCAGGCCTCCCGCCGAGCAGGGAGCCCGATGTGGGACTCGATCCTAGGACCCTGGGATCATGACCTGAGCTGAAGGCAGACGCTTAACGACTGAGCCACCCAGGCACCCTAGGGGTGGTTTTTACTCTGTATGATTTGTGTCTTAGCTCTGACTTACAGTGTAACTCCTCTGTAAGGTGTGTTGCCTATATTCATTTTCCCAGTCTTTCCCAGAAATAGGCTTGTAGTGTTTCTTGTCATCAGGAGAAGACCCTGAGCTTCTCCTTGGGAAGCAATGTTAAATGGCTGAAAGGACAGTCAGCCCACCATAGATAATACTCTAAAGATATGAAGGAGGTGTGCTTTACTAATGAAAAGCTGGGAGAGGTATACAGTTGCTCACGTAACGGAGTCTCTTCAGACTGCATAATAACTCCAGGTAATCAGCACGTTTAGAATACAAACGTATTTGTATGAGTAAACACTTATTAAAGTATAGATAGAATGAACACTTACATCACTTCTCTGGGCCTGGTTGATTTTAGACTGTACTATAATCGGAGCATCTTCAATCGAGGTAAACTTGAGAGTGTCGGGATGTTGGCGGTATTTTTTCTGTTTAGTGAATTATGGCAAGAGAAACAAGAATATTACTTTCACTGAAAGCTAACATACAAAAATCCTTAAAATTTATTTTGGAGGGACAAGGATTTTTCTGGATTTTAGAATATAAAAATACTTGATTCTTGGTTGGCTTGGGGAAAAAGAGGAATACAATACTAAAGCCGGTGTTTTAAAGACTGGCTTAATTTTTGATGGTCTGGGGCAGTACAGACCAATATAACTTGCAGGAACCAGACGATTTCTTGTTTATGAAGTAAAAGAGGGTACTTTCCACTAAACAGAACCCAGAAACACCACAAGTTTTCTAAAGGATTAACAGAAAAGCATGCGAGGAAATTTGGAGTGTCACTCGAACTGAAATAAAGAAGCTCTCTGGTTGAGGGAGGAGGGACTGACGAATTAGGGCAACAGCTAGGGCTTCCTATAAGAAAGGGAGGACTTTTGTTCTGCAGCCTCCGTGTGATTAGTACACAGATAAAATGTTGTTCACCAAAAGCAAGCAAAAGCACAGAACAACAGAAACTTGAGTGTGAAGACAACCTGCACTCAGCACCTCTGTCCCTTCTTTACATAGGTTAACCTCCCTGATGATGAATTCACTTGAGAGCAGTGGGAATGTTCCACTGTTGGAGGAGAAGGGACATACAACCTGCCTACCTGAAGAGTGCAAGGTCATCACTCCTTTTCCTCAGACTGAATAATAACTTACAGACTACTTCAAAGTCATCAAGAAATAGGACATAGGGTATAATACTTTAAGGAAATTTTCTACAATATTCATTATATGCATTATTCATAATTGCCAGAAAGTGGAAAGAGTCCACATGTCCACCAACAACCAAAATGCAATACAGCTACAAAGGAATACTACTCGGTAATAATAAGGAATGAATTGCAGACACATGCAGATACATAGATGAGCCTCAAAAACATGGTGCTAAGTGAAGGAAGTCTGATACAAAAGAAATTTCTAGAAAAGTACAACTATGGAGACGGAAAGCAGATCTCCATTTGCCCGGCATTGAAGATGGGAGCAGGAATTTTTCAAAAAAACTTTAGTGTAATAGCATTTTTAAATTCAATTATGGTGATGACCATACAACTATACGAACTTACTGCAACTTGTCAATGTGTACACCTAAAATAGGCGAATTTTATGGTATGCAAATTATACCTTGATAAAGTTGTTTAAAATATTTTTTATCATGAATGGTTAACATAAATGATTTTGGTGATGTAAAGCTTATCTACCTGGATAAGTGCTTTTTTCTCAGCAACAATTACTAGAGAATGAAGCGGGAAAAGAACATGCTTCTGTGGTTTGGGGGCTTTAATACATCACATTCCCAACTCTCTCTGTGGCACACGGGATGGCTTTACCTCATTCAGGATGTCTGAAGCTCTCTTTGCCTTTTCCATCTCTAAGGATCCAAATGGCACCCAGCCACAACCTTTCATCCAGCTGTTGTAGTCAGCTTTGTATTCGACCTAAAACACCATGAAAAAGGTTACAGTTCTTTGCTCAGCATCATCCTTATTCACAAAATCATCAACATTTTACCCAAAATGATGTTAAGATTTCTGACCAGCTTCCTTACTTCATACATTAAGGTTATTATTATTTTTTTTTTAGATTTTACTTATTTATTTGAAAGAGACAGAGTGCAAGCGGGGGGGGGGGGGGGGACAGAGAGAGGGGGGGAGAAAAAAGAATCCCAAGCAGACTCCTGGCTGAGCACAGAGCCCAATGTGGGGCTCTCTCTCAGAACCTGAGATCATGACCTGAGCCAAAACCAAGAGTCAGACATGTAACTGACTGAGCCATCCAGGGGGTGCCCCATATTAAGGTTATTTTAAGTATTTCCTTGGTGAGAGATTTTAACAGCCCTTAGGTTATTACTGTTCTTCTAGCTGTTATATATTCCATCTCATCCTTATTTCCAACTGAAGGGAAGTATGTGGAACTCTAATTCCAATCTGGATAAATGCTACATTTAAAGCTATACTTCCGGGGCGCCTGGGTGGCTCTGTCGTTAAGCATCTTCCTTCGGCTCAGTAATGATCCCAGGGTCCTGGGATGGAGCCCCGCATCGGGCTCCCTGCTCTGCGGGAAGCCTGCTTCTCCCTCTCCCACTCCCCCTGCTTGTATTCCCTCTCTTGTTGTCTCTCTATCAAATAATTAGATATAATCTTTAAAAAAAAAAAAAAAGCTATACTTCAAAGAATAAATAAAATTGTTATATTTAAATAAAGTGAGATGTTTGTTTCTTTGGTCAAATTAGGACTGATGGCCACATTAAAGATAGATGATTTTGCTCATTTTCCGATCAGATCAGATTTGACAGTAGTTCCTTGCACTATGTGCTTGCATACACTGGCCTCCACGTGTAATGGTTAGCTTAGGAGGGTTGGCTAACAGTGCACTTTAAAATGGTTGCGCTCATTAATTTGCTTATGGAAGGCCATTATCATTTGGAATTTTTCCTATTTGGGGGGCATACCTGATGCCGTTAAAATAATAGGCTACTCTCGGTGTGCCTGGGTGACTCAGTTGGTTAAGACTCTTGGGTTAGGCTCAGGTCATGATCTCATGGTTGTGGGATCGAGCCCCATATCAGGCTTTGTGCTGGGTGTGCAGCCCGCATAGGTGTCCCTCTCTCCCTCTTCCTCTGGCCCACTCCCCCATCCCCACTCTCACTCTCAATAAAATAACAGGCTACTCATTGTCTGGCTATAGGTGGTACCTAAAACTTATATTCCAGATACAAAATTCAAATTACTGTTCTTTAGTGTGGGCCTTTTAATTGGAATGAAAAATCAAGAAACTATTGGGTTCCTGCCTTTGAGAGGCTTACAATCTACTTGGGAGAAAGAAACATAGCAGAATTAAATAAATAAATAATAATGCATAAAATAGGATTGTTAGTGATGGGAATTTAAAATTGTAGAGTTGCTGTACAAAAGAGGAGGGTGGTTCCTCAAAAAATTAAAAATAGAATTACCATGTGATCTAGCAACTCCACTTCTGAGTGTATACTCAAAAGGATTGAGGGCAGGATCTCAAAGGAATATTGGTCACCTACATTCATAGAAGTATTCACAATAGCCAAAAGATGGAAGCAACCCAAGTGTCCACTGACAGATGAAGGGATAAGCAAAATGTGGTATGCACATACAATGGACTATTATTCAGCCTCAGGAAGGAAGGGAATTCTGACACATGCTACAACATGAATGAACTTTGAGGACATTTTGTTAAGTGAAACAAGCCAGTAAAAACAAAACAAAACAAAACAAAACACAAAGACTGAATGACTCTACATATATGCGGTCTATAGAGTAGCCCAGTTCATAGTAACAGAAAGTAGAAGGGTGGATGCCAGGAGCTGGGGGGAGGGGAAAAACACTGACTTGTTTAACTGCTATAGAGCTTCAGTGTTATAAGATGAAAAGGCTTTGGATGGAGACTGGCTGCACAACAACGTGATTATAATTAACTGCTGCTGAACTGTACACTTAAAAAGGATGAAGATGGCAAGTTTTATGTTATGTGTATGCTAAAAACATAGAATTGTTAGGATGAAATGTTCAATTGTGCAGTTCAAGTTAATATGACTAGACAAGTTTTCATTTGCAGAAAAAAAACCTCAGTGATTATGAAAATTGATGCTGTAAATATAGAAGACATTTTATTTTCAGACAAGATAGCTATCTAGGTAAAAAGTTATTGATAACAGTGAATGCAGTCACTGTGATAATAATGAAGATAATAACTCTGAATGTTTACTGAGAATTCACTAGGGCCTGACACTAAGCGAAGTATTCTGCATGCATTTAAATTCTCCAAACAATTCTTTTACTTTATTTCCAATTTTACAAGGAAGACTCTAGCCTCAGCAAGGTTAATAGCTTTCCAAAAGGGGTATAGTGATGAGTTCATGCTAGACCTAGGTCTCTCTAACTCTGAAGGTTACACTCTCATTGAGCCACAAGGGTCATTTTCCCATCACATACTTGCTACATACAGAAGACAATGCCAACACTTCTGAGAGCTGTCAAAAACATCACTCCACTTAAAGATTATTTCAGGTTCCGCCTTAGAAAGAGGGAATAGAGACAATCCGATTACTCACATCACTCTGCAGGGCATAAGCCTTCTTGGCGAGATCCACATGGATGCTATCGGGTGGGTAGCTGTAATTGTGTAAGATGTGCTTATAGTCCACATCGCTAGCAATTTCCTGAGATTTCTTAGCTTGAGTGACTTGGAGCATATCAAGAGGTGCCGTGTAGACAGTCTTTGAGTTTTCATAGTCTTTACGGTATTCACGCTGTGAATAGGAAATTTCCATTTATTACCGCAAATCCTCAATGGATTTCCAGACAAGCACAGAAATCTCTCATAAACAACAAACTCGAGTTACAGAAGCACATTCCAACATCTGAGTAGTTATTTTTTCCTAAAATTTGTTCATATGTTACACATTATTGAACCCTTTCCCTCCAAAAAAGTTGAACGTGGACATATCTGATCAAATCTCTTTTTAGATCAAAGAGCAATTGTCAGACATCAGGAGTGGGCCAAAGCTCCTGCTTCAGCCACATCTTTTAACACAGGGTTTTTCAAGGACCATTAACAAGCATTATTTTTACAAAGGTCATCTAATCTTTGAATTGTTTTCCAATAAGGAAGTATTTTTTGGGGATGCCTGGGTGGCTCAGTCGGTTAAGCAGCTGCCTTTAGCTCAGGTCATGATCCCGGGGTCCAGGGATTGAGTCCCACATCGGGCTCCTTGCTCAGCGGGGAGCCTGCTTCTCCCTCTCCGTCTCTGTCTGCCGCTCTCCCCTGCTTGTGCGTGTGCTCTCTCTCTGACAAGTGGATAAATAAAATCTTTGAAAAAGAAAGGAAGTATTTTTTTAACTGATGAAAATTATACGACAATCATTTCATACTTCTGATTTTATAAAAATGACTACTTTGTGAATAAAGCTGTCCACCTGACTACTTGGCTTTTCTAACGTCATCTTTAAATGGTTACTGATCTTTTTTCAACCTGACTATTCTACTTTTGACAGTAGATAAGCTCCACTGAGAATCCCAAAGGTTTTTTCATACCAAGTTTAATTTTGGTAACAATTTAAAAGAAGCTTCAGATTGCAGCAGTAATAAGACCTCAAAGGAGAAAAGTTGTGAAACTGAGCCATTAAAGTAACTTTGGCACTTATTATAGTGTTCTCATAAACCAAATGTCTTGACTGGGCCTCAGAAGGCACTTTTATTGGCTGGTTTTCTGGAATGTTAGACAGGGTGATAATTAGGTCAAGGTCCCAGCTTCATCATGTCCACTCACCAGTTACCTTAACAGAGAGAAAAATTCTGCCCCAGTGCTTGTAGGAAAATTCCAAACCCATTATATCCCCCCCCCATAATCACAGAAGCATTAAAGACTGACCAAAAGTAGCCAGCATACATGTGCCTTGTAAATCTTCTGTAGAAATTCCTTTTGCAAATAATCTGATCTTTTAGCTTTCTTAGGGAGTGTGATCTTCCTTCTAAATATTTTGTGGGCAGTCACTTTCACTGAATAAATTGATCACTTAATTGTAAATTCTGGACTCTGGTTTATGAAAATAAAATATGGAAACTTTCTGACAGTGTGCAAGAACATTGAAAAAAATAGTTTGTCTTTATTAGAAATAAACTGGGGGCGCCTGGGTGGCTCAGTAGGTTAAGCGTCTGCCTTCAGCTCAGGTTATGATCCCAGGGTCCTAGGATTGAGCCCCACGTCGTCGAGCTCCCTGCTCAGCAGGGAGCCTGCTTCTCCCTCTCCCTCTGTAGCTCTCCCTCCTTGTGCTCTCTTGCTCACACTCTTGCTCTAATAAGTAAATAAAATCTTTAAAAAAAAAAAAAAAGGAAACTGATAGGGGTGCCTAGGTGGTGCAGTCAGTTGAGTGTCCAACTCTTGGTTTTGGCTTAGGTCATGACCTCAGGGTTGTGGGATTGAGCCCCACGTTGGGCTCCACGCTCAGTGTGGAGTCTGCTTGAGATTCTCTCTCCCTCTCCCTCTGCCCCTCCCACTCATGCTCTCTCTCTCCTCTAAAATAAATTACCTTTAAAAAATAAACTGACAAAACAATGTTGCAACAACATTGATGTGTGGAAGTGTTTTTGTCTAAATTGTTTTACTCTTTTGTTCATGTTCATGCCAGTTCACACATATCTACATATATAAAATGTTGTCAAAGGTCCAAATGGCTTTAAAAGATTCTCTTTAAAAGCTATGCATGTTCCGTATCTGCAGCTTAGCATTTAGCCTGGATAGTATGTGAAAATGATTCATCATTGACTAGCTCTTTTGGTTGCCGGTATCAAACAATTAACAAGTATTTACTGAACACTACTATGTGCTTAGTGTTTTAATGGGTACTGTGATGGGATAAAGAACAAAAGATAGAGATACATGTGCTGTCAAGAGACAGCTATAACCTTTTGAATTGAGAAGGGATAAGGAACTAGTGAACAACATAATATGATGTATGTGAGCACTGTATCCTGACATGATTCAGTGTGAAGTTATTAGAGAAAATTACTGAATACAGGATGTTTTAAACTGCCATATGAGTATATAGAGCATGCAAAAATGAATTAAAGATATATATAGATCATTATATGAAAACATGGTTGAAATGAAGGTAAATGATACAAACATTCTTCTATTTAATATGAAAAAAATATTTGCAGGCTATGTTGAATATTCTTACCACTCTTAAGGAATTCTCTAAACATTTTTTAAACACAGTATATGCTGCAATTTGCAATAGATGTTTTCTCCTCTATAGTAAGAATTTTTTTTTTAGAGATTTTATTGATTTGACAGAGAGAAACACAGCGAGAGAGGGAACACAAGCAGGGGGAGTGGGAGAGGGAGAAGCAGGCCTCCCACCGAGCAGGCCGCCCGATGCGGGGCTCAATCCCAGGACCGTGGGATCATGACCTGAGCCGAAGGCAGACCCTTAACGGCTGAGCCAGACAGGCGCCCCTATAGTAAGAATTTTAACCAAAAGATGAGAGCTGGCCCATAGACGAGCCTTAGGGATCCATAAATTCTCTGAAATTCAGACAAAAGGCATGAAGAAAAAGTTCATTTTTCTAGATGAATGATCCAAGTCTTTCATCAGACTCTCAGAGGGGCCTATAATCAATGGAGTGTTTTCCTTGAACCTATGCTGATACTATTGCTAAAGTCAATAAAGAACAATGATAGTAAACAATAAGATTTTTATCTATGACTCTTGATTTTCTTCCAATATAAAGATAATTTTAAAACTATATTTTAAAGGTTATTTTTCAATCAGAAGAATATATGAAAATATCTAGTGATGTTTTCCAAAAAGCCCTGAGAATTAAAATCAATATTCTATTAAATATTAAAACATTTTTCAAAGTGAAATGGACGTCAAGTATAAATCGGTAATTTCTCTCCTCAAACACTGAAAGGTACAAGAATCTGGGAAATCATTCTACTTCTAAAGTTTACCCCCAGCAGTTAGTTGGGAACAGGACAGAGCCCATGGGTATGGAATCCTTTTACTTGCTATATCCTTGGGCATGTTAACAGGGATGCCATCTTGAAAACAAGACAGATTTACAAAGACACTCACATCACTCTGGTTTTTGGCCGTCTTCAAAGAGTGTAGCATCTTGGGATCATCATTAATGCTCAGGGCTCCAATCATTTTCCCTTTACTTTTCTCATAGTCTTTCTTGTACATCACCTGTGAAGATGTCACACGGGTCAGATGGCACCCCCCGAGAACCGTCACTGCGGGCCCCCTGCCCGGGTGCCCAGGCCACACTCACATCGCTGGCGATCCTGCTGTTGGCCTTGGCTGCCAGCAGGGGAATGGCGTCCACTTTAATGTCAAACTTCTTTGCTTTGCTCTTCTCCCAGTCATGCTTATAGATATTCTGGACAGAAAATTTCATCAGAAGAATTGTAAGAACATCTAACATAGCTTCATCCAGTAAAAATAAGAAACAGACTGAAAATTTGTATATGTAGACTTACTTCACCTACAAATACTGTGTTTACCAAATGATAGTATAATTATTCATTAATCTGTCATCCAGCTTCCTACCTACCAAAATAAAATACTAAACACTTCTTTTAATACCCCGTGAGCTTTCTAAAGATTCTGCTATGCTGATGTATAAAGGACAGTGTAAAAAGACAACCACTTGGAGGAGGTGAAATGTGACATTTATAGGAGAGATCTTGCAAAACTCTAGAGATTATCTGAGGGTTTCTGATGGTAACAGAGACTGTGGAAAATGGAATAGGATGGCTAAGTAAGAGCCTTTCCAGCATTTAGGCCTTAAAACCTCCACTTACACTCTGAAACCAATTGCCATAGTTGTTTAGTTGCATAGCTCCTAATCTAGTCTTTTTAAACACCCATAACATTTCCTCTTCACATGTGCACATCATGATAGATTTCTGTGGCTTTGATACTTACATCACTCAAGTTATAGGCATTGACTCTGTGTTGGATAAACTGTGGAGCATCTGCTGGTACACTGCACTTGAACTTCTCACTTTCATGTTTTGCTTTGTAATTCAGCTGGAAAACAATAGAAGATATCCAAACGGTTTGGGGTCAGAATTTTCTCAAGTGTGTATCAATGGCTAAGTTATTTCCACCCTTTTTGGAAACATGCCTCAAAGAGGCAGTCTATCCAGTCAAAGTCCATTACAGGGCTTTGACCGTCACTCCCTCTTTCAGGATCACAGCGTAATCCAGTTTGGGCTGTCATTTTGTAAATGCTATCTATCACACTGTATGTGTGGGGAAACTTGTTGGACCTAAACTTTTAGGCTGTCCCTTCAGGACAGGAACAAAGTTTTATATTAAATTCTATGATCAGAGAAATCACAAAAATAGCTATAATTCTAAATAATTAAAATGCTAGCACAGTTAAAAAGATACATTCTTATGAATAAAAATGTAAAATATAGCACTTTATTTAAATTTTTAAAAAGTTGACATAGGTGGAAGGGAGGGAGTAGAAAGAGAGAATGAGGCTGTTGAATTCTGGAGCTAAAGGCAAATGCACAAGATTGAGTCTTGTGTAATAAGCACCTCCAAAACAGAGCCCGTGGCCTTTCCAGGCCAACGAGAAGAGCATGTGGTGACCAGACACTGCACACAGCACCCTGTTCCTCTGCCGCTTGCCAAGTTCAGCTGGGTCAGTGATATTAGGGTTTAGCTGTCCTTTCTTGTGGCATAAACTATTAGCATGCTAGGAAAAGTTGCATAATGAACTGATAGGACTCCTGAATTACACTGATGCCATTTCCTTCTTTACCAATTGCAAATGAGCTCACTGTGATACTCAAGCATGTTTTAGAGTAGGATAGAATGTATTTTCCTTCCCAAGAGGGCTGTGCTACTCTTAGCTACGTTAGCACCTTGCTACTCAAAGTGTGGTCCACCAACAGCACATCGGGGTCACCGAGGAACTTGTCAGAGGGTCAGCATATCCCTCCAGACCTACTGAACCAGAATCTGTATTTTAACAGGGTCACTGGGTGACCCGCATGAACGTGAATGTTCGAGAAGCACGGCTGTTCTTCCCCTGATCTTCACATGGCTGGCCATTCTGCTTTAAAACTTCCTTGAAGTGTCCACCCACTCACTGTCTCTCACATCATTCTGTTTGAATTCTCTATCACCACCTTGTATTAGTTTTCTTCTTACTGCCTGATGTCCTTCTTGTTTCTGCACTCTTTGTCTTTTTGTAAAGTCTTCGTGAGCAAACTAAAGAATGGGAAATGCTTCCCTTGTTACCTACGCAAACAGATCCTTTTGTTGTCTTTAAGGTGCCATGAAGTTTTAGTATGCATTATTTTGGATATGTGACAGACCCTAATGGGCAAATTCCCCACTAAAAATTGGTATCTTATTGAAGAAATATTAATTATCTTTATTATTGTCTAACACCATTTTCCCTGAGGCTGCAATTCGATCTAGCAGCTTCCTTTGCGTTTTATTAAACAAATCCTGAAAAATGACATTGTCGGGTAGATAGATGAGTCCTTGAAGATTAAGCGTGAAAATGCTTCTATTTCAAATAAACACAGCACTCAAGGTCATCCACACTTGCACAAATCAAGGCACTTACTTCGCTAAGCTGTTTCGTGTTGAGCTGGGCTTGCAACAACACAGGAGTGTCAGTGACGGCCGTGAACTTGGTCTTATCCGGATGAACTTTGTATGTATGCTAGAAAAGATATTCTTTCATGAAATTTCATAATGTATCTTTATATTCTTGTTCACATACACACTAACCTATAAAAAGTTTCCAGTTAAAAATAGAGTTTCTTTCCTGAACACTTGGTTGACATGTTCTCCCCTCCTCTCTCTCTCTCTCAATTTCCATCACCTGACGGCTGCCTCCAAGCTGGTCTCCCTGCTGCAATGCAGCACCCAGATTAATCTTCTTCCTGCTGAAGCCTGACAAAGGCTCTCCCCTGGACTTGTATTCAACCTAAACTGTGCCTTGGCTGATGAGCCCTACCCTACAGCATCTCCCTCCTCCCTTCATCTCCTACCATTTCACCTCTTAAATACTGTCCCCCTCTCCGGTACCCTTTAGCTCCCTCATCCTTTCAATTCCTTAAGTGCCAAGTTTGTTCTCTCCTTAGGCTGTTCTTCCAGTTGCTCTCACCTTGATCTTGGCATGGCTGCACATTCCTGCCCTCAGCCCTCCTTGAGCACCCAGTCTATGGTGCCCATCCAGTCTCTCTCTCTCTCTCCCCCACATCAATCTAATTCTATAGCATCATTCTACATGTATTGTCTTTTTTTTTTTTTTTAAGATTTTATTTATTTATTTGACAGAGACACAGCAAGAGCAGGAACACAAGCAGGGGGAGTGGGAAAGGGAGAAGCAGGCTTCCTGCCGAGCAGGGAGCCCGATGCAGGGCTCGATCCCAGGACCCTGGGATCATGACCTGAGCCGAAGGCAGACGCTTAATGACTGAGCCACCCAGGCGCCCCTCTACATGTATTGTCTTATTGTCTCTCTCTTCTTTGTTTTTTTTTTTTTTAAGGATTTTATTTATTTATTTGACAGAGAGAGACACAGTGAGAAAGGGAACACAAGCAGGGGAAGTGGGAGAGGGAGAAGCAGGCTTCCTGCGGAGCAGGGAGCCCAATGCGGGGCTTGATCCCAGGACCCTGGGATCATGACCTGAGCCGAAGGCAGACCCTTAACGACTGAGCCACCCAGGCACCCCCCTTCTTTCTGTGTTTATTGTCTGTCTCTCTGTCTCAAATGCATGCTCCCCAAGAGGCAGCCCACCTTGTTCCCTCTTCTTTCCCAGCATCAAAGACAGTGTCTGACACAAGCTAGCTCCTCATATAAATTCGTTAAATAAATGAACACCTATCTCTCAGAAATTTCCCTATCTTGCCTACCCCCATCCCAAGCCATGTGTATATAAACTACCGGACGTAAAGATTTATAAAACCACAAACTATTTTGTAACAAATAGGTTTCTTCACAGTAATTTTTGTGCTCCCCAATTCCACCCAAAATTTAAAATTTAACATCAACTAACCACTCGATGTAAGCATTTAAATGCCTGCTAAAACTACCACTAGATGGCCCAAGAATCCCAAACCCCATTTCAAGAACTCAGGGCCCCTGACTCACATCTTTACACTGGTCTAGCTTCTTGATTGCTTCATATTCTTGTGTTATTGTCTGAGGGAAATAGCATTTCCCTTTATCTTCTTCATACTCTGCTTTGTAATTTTTCTATAATGAGAAAGAACAAAAAGAGATCAGGATTGTTATTGCCCCCAAATAATGTCACTGAGAGGAACAATGGTCTTCAACTTACATCACTGTTTTGAGCTGAAACTTTCATGCAGTGAATTTGATAGGGGTCCTCAAAGCTGCCTACATAATGTCCCAAAACATTCTGTACATATGAATCTTTGTATTTAGCCTGAAAAAGAAAGCATACGGACAGATATGTCAATTGTAGATGTTATTTGTCAAACAGTAGAAAAGCCCTCACACCCCAGGGCACCCTTGGCCTTTCGAACCTCACTGAAGTTCTTCATCAGGGTGTCAAGTTGATATTTAGGGGTCTCACAGTAGTTCATGCTCTTTGCTTTTGTCTTCTCATAGTTTTCCTTGTATAATCTCTGTTGAAGGAAAAAAAAATCAGAGAAGAAAATTATATTTCATGGTATAAAAGCCATTCCCATGATTGCTATACTTAACCAAAAAGGCAAATTTTGTATTTTTTTCAGCATTTACTTTCCACAAGGCAGAAAAGGCAGAATGAATATGGTAGAGGTTCATGTCTTGGAGAATCTAGTCAGCTAATAACCATATATGGGCTTGTGTTATTTATCCTAACATTTCTCAGCTAGAATATACCACAGTATACCAATGCTGGTGTCTAAGCAAATTTCTGTTTTAAAATAATTCTGTCCACCTGAATGTGTTTGAAGGAAAATGAATTTTTTAAAAAGTGCAAAATTAGGTAAAAGGTATAAGGTGGACCTCAGATACTCAGGCATAGTCTTAGAAAAGTATTCAGCTCAGCCCTTGATGAAAACACATTTTACAACACCTTTGGAAGCTGGCTTTTTTCACTGAGATCTAATATTTTTCTTTATAGTAATAATACACGAAAAGATGGTTTTTCCATTTTGTTATAGGTATCATGTATTTCTACACATTCTTCTTAATTCTCCCATATAGAAATCCAAATATATACTGTAAAGACAAGCATACTTATAAATAATACAGAATAGGGAGTATTTTTCTGCCATGATTTAGAGAAGCAATTTTTATAAAGAGTTTTATTTTATTTTTAATGTTTTAGTCTTTAAAACTGAGATCAGTATTTTATAAACTTAAAATACTTTGTTCTTGAGGTTATGCTTCATTTAGTTTTCCTACTTTATTGATCTTTGGCTTGATTTTCTTTTTTTTTTTTTTTAAGATTTTATTTATTTGACAGAGAGAGACACAGTGAGAGAGGGAACACAAGCAGGGGGAGTGGGAAAGGGAGAAGCAGGCTTCCTGCCGAGCAGGGAGCCCAATGCGGGGCTCGATCCCAGGACCCTGGGATCATGACCTGAGCTGAAGGCAGACGCTTGATGACTGAGCCATCCAGGCACCCCTGATTTTTTCACTTCTTGTCTTTTATTTTTCTGTACATATTTTTGCAAAGTACCTGAAGTCAGATCATGACATGGAATGAATATGTGTTTATACATACTGAAATATTAAGCCCATTTCTGGGAAAAACAATAAAGAAAACGCTATTGCTAGTGTATTTTCTCCCTAATAAAATGGATTGCATTAAAAAGATTAAGGAAACATTTATAGTATTCACTGGTGTCTCAAAGTACAGAGATGTCGTAAGAATGAGGAACTTAATCATCTTTTCCCCGTGGGCTTTCGTGTTTGACTTGTCATCCTGAGTCAGAGATTTCATTTAGGCTATGTCCCATCCGAAGTTACAGTAAACAATAAGTGCAGCCACATCTGAAAACAAGACAGATTTACAAAGACACTCACATCACTCTGGTTTTTGGCCGTCTTCAAAGAGTGCAGCATCTTGGGATCATCATTAATGCTCAGGGCTCCAATCATTTTCCCTTTACTTTTCTCATAGTCTTTCTTGTACATCACCTGTGAAGATGTCACATGGGTCAGATGGCACCCTCCGAGAACCGTCACTGCGGGCCCCCTGCCCGGGTGCCCAGGCCACACTCACATCGCTGGCGATCCTGCTGTTGGCCTTGGCTGCCAGTAGGGGAATGGCGTCCACTTTAATGTCAAACTTCTTCGCTTTGCTCTTCTCCCAGTCGTGCTTATAGATACTCTGGACAGAAACGTTTTAACAAAGGAATTGGCAAAAATGATATGCACGTTTACCACACTTTAAAGACTAATGAGTATCTCAATACTCTGGCTTACTATGAAATAAATGGGCCATTTTCATTGTCCAGAAAATCATGCATATTTTAGTTAGTTTGCTTCAAGCTGGAGCTTCTGATTTTCCAAGATCAAGGTTCTCTACTCCCCATTAGAATCTTTCATCAAATTTACCTAATTTTAGTGACCATACTAATATCTGATTCCTAACACTGAGTACTTCACAGAGTGGCACAAATATTCTAGAGTTAATTTACTTTTTGTGGTCTAAAGTTATCACTTTAATTTGATCTCAAAGTCCTCTGAAAAGATTATTTCCTGAATCATTACAATACTCACTGATGCTGGATAATCTAAGTACTTATTTATAGAATTGTTGAAGAAATTGAGATCTCCCCTCCAAGGAGAATTTGACTTTTCTACAAAATTAAGTTTTTAGAATGAAAGGTAGCAATGGAACCTTGGCCTTAATTCCTTTTGAATACCCTATATATCTTAGTGTAAGCTCTCTTACATGTAGAAATAAGCACCATTTGTGTGAAATAAGGGACATTATACATCTGAGGAATAAATAAAATGAAATTGTATCTAAAAAACCCAGGTCCTGGGGGAAAATTAATTTTAGTATAGCACAAATGAATATATGGCTAAAATAGCTAACATGATTTATAGTTAAATCTAGATGACTGGTGGCATTTTGAGGGTTGGTTAGAACACACTGTCTGATTGTATGAAGCTACTTATAACATTGCTACCTACATTTATAAGGTGAATTCAAAGATATGTGGGCAGAGGCATAGGGACGTGATACACAGGTTAAATGTTCTTCCCATCTTGAACATAGACGTGTTTACTCAAAGACACAATCCAGAAATAAAAGCACAGGTCAACAGGATAGCCCATGGCATAGTATATGGGAACTTACATCACTCAGGTTATAGGCATTGACTTTGTGTTGGAGGAGGGCAGGAGTATCTGGAGGTAAGTGGCACTTGAACTTCTCACTTTCATGCTTTGCTTTGTAGTTCAGCTGAGACAGAGAGTGAGAGAGACAGAAATAGAGGGAGACAGTAAAGGCGACAATTAGTTCTGAAGAATTGTCCCAAAATACAAAAATCTCATGTGGTACATTTCATAAAATAAAATGTAAAATACATTTTATTTAAATAACAACTGACAATGTTGTTAAGATCGAGACAGAGGTCCAGAGCTAGGGTGGGCCACCCTGCGTTACTGACAACCTGTAGGACTGTCCTGGAAGGAGGTGGCTCTCTCACATATGCTCCTCCCTCTTGCATGCATTATCACGATCGGCCCTCAGAATCAGGGGACTCTGAGACTCACAGCCCTTTCTCTCTTTCCGTTGCCAATGCTCTCTTTCTGGAGAACATGTTCTAACAAACCTGGTTACATCCCCTCACACACATTATGGTTTGTTAAGACTCTTATGTGAAGACTTCATTTCTGGCCATAAATCGACTGAGGTTATTTTTATTGTTTTGTTTGGTTCAACACAAGCTTGGAAGTTCATACTTAAAACTCACAGGATAAAACTGGTCTCAAAAACTCCATTTTTCAGAAACTTATTTGAGACAGAGATATCGCGTGTGTTGAGTATCTGCTCTGGGCCAGGGTATTTACTACACTAGTATCTCCTTTCATTTACTCTTCAAAGCAACCACAAATTACGGAAGGGAAAGAGGAGGCATAGAGAGGTTCAACAATTTGCCTATGCTGCCAGGTTGTAAAGACAGCTGGAATTTCACCCAGTCTTGTCTGACTCAAGAACTCATGTTCTTTCCAGGGCAGTAAGCTACATCATTCCCCTTCTAGAACCATTTTTGCTATCATTGTTATCCATCTGAGAAGATGTAAGGCAACTAAATAAGGAGATATTTTAGGTGATTACAAATATAGACAAGTTAAATGTGCTAAAACTTACTTAGCCTTTTTTGGTAAATGTGACAAGTCACTGGATTTTATATATGGACTTACGATAGGTTAACCCTCCTAACTGGATTTCCTGCATATTTAAAGGAACTTACATCACTCAGTTGTTTGGAATTGACTTGGGCTTGCACCTGAACAGGAGAGTCGGTGACTTGAGTGAATTTTGTCTTATCTGGAGGGACTTTGTAGGTATGCTGTGGAGGAAAAAAGGAATTGTTTTAGCGGTCAAATCCAAGTTGGCCTATAGGCCAAACAAGCAGAAGCCATTCCCCAAAAGAAAAGAAACTTATAGTTAATCAAACATGGGGCTCTTTTCTAATCAGACTGCCGTGTTTTTGAGAGGTGCTTTCACATCTGTACAAGAGACTTTCTCATTCTTCAGATTTCCGATAACCCTTCTTTGGGGAAATGAACTAGAACTACCCCTTGAAATATATGGATGACAATAGGAGAAATCAGGTCATCTACTACAAAATAAATTTTGTTTCTTGCCATTTCCTTGCTTGCATTTATTTGAAAAGTGTTACCATTGTAAGTATCTCTTGACCCCTAGAGGCTACGGAGGGCAGGACAGGCAAAGTTCATACCGTAGACTTACATCTTTACACTGATCCAGTTTCCTGATTGTTTCATACTCTTGAGTTATAGTCTGGGGGAAGAAGCCTTTGCCTCTGTCTTCTTCATATTCTGCTTTATAGTTTTTCTATGAAGAAAAGAAATCAGATATAAGGATGCAACCATTTATTCATGCCCTAAAGACGTGTTAGTTGGAAAGCTAGACAATTGTCTTAGAACTTACGTCACTGTTTTGAGCTGCGACTTTCATGCAGTGCGTATGATATGGATCCTCAAAGCTGCCTACGTAATGTCCCAAAATATTCTTTAAGTAGGAATCTTTGTATTTAGCCTGAAAAGACATATTTCACATATTTATTGGGGGAAATAACGGATCTTTTCTTAACAGAAGAAGTAAACACAGGACTACTTACATCACTAGTGAAGTTGTGCATAACTGTATCAAGTTGAAATTTGGGGGTTTCGCAGTAATTTATGCTCTTTGCCTTTGTCTTTTCATAGTTTTCCTTGTATAGTTTCTGTCAAAGAAAAAAAAAAAGATCAGTTAAAGTAGATTCCTGTCACTCCCACACTGATTATAACACTTGTATGGCCCAACACTCAACAAACGAAGAAGAAAAAAAGATATCGCCTGTCAACTGTCTTAAAAACTGACAACCAGGGGCGCCTGGGTGGCTCAGTTGGTTAAGCGACTGCCTTCGGCTCAGGTCATGATCCTGGAGTCCCAGGATCGAGTCCCGCATCGGGCTCCCTGCTCGGCAGGGAGTCTGCTTCTCCCTCTGACCCTCCTCCCTCTCATGCTCTCTGTCTCTCATTCTCTCTCTCTCAAATAAATAAATAAAATCTTTAAAAAAAAAACCAAAAAACTGACAACCAAACATTGGGGTGTGGTGAATGGTAAGTTTCTTCCATTAGCAATGACTGCAAAGCTTAGGTTTTTAACAGTCACCAAAAAATCTAGAAACCAGTCTGCTGCCTCGGACCAAGCCCTTAGTTGTGGGGAGTTGTGTGTATTTCAGCACTGCTCCATCTTCCCTCCCCCAGCTCACAGACTCATCCCTCACTGACGGTGCCACAACAGACAGGAATATTCTGAACAAGAGTGAATTTTTTTTTTTAAATAAACCTTCACGAGAAAGTTTAGTATACATTGAGAAATACACGCACTCTCCCTTCCTCCTTCCACCACGGGAAAACCCCTTAGGCAAACAGACAGTATCTTAAAATTACGGTATATACAAGAGCTCAGATGATAAGGCTACTCACTCTTATTCTCTGCTAGGATTTAAATTTAGCTCTAATGACAACAATAAACAACTACTGGATTTTAAAGGCGCAACTGAGAAAGCAGGTCTGGTCACTTTCTCATGTTGGGTTTTGAGATTGTAAATGGTGCTATTTGGTTTTTAAATTTTTATATTGTTCTCTATCAGCAAAAGACATTTGAACCTGGGCTTTTAGACGTTTGGTAAAGATGACCTTCATCTAGGAAACAGGAGACCTGCTTTGTACTGATTTCCCAACAGAGCTATTTGGACAGATGCATGGACTCTCTCACCTGCCACTCCAACTCCACTCACCCCCTTCCTGAACCACATGTACACATTTCTACGGTGCTGACTTAATTCGAGGGACAAAGAAAAGATAACTAACCCACAGAGAGAACCATGTATAATCCTCATATATTGGGAAAGCTTAATACAGTGTAATTATAAGGGAAAAACTCAACTGATCACATGTTCAGTCTCTTTATTTATATAGTCAAAGTGGTCTCGGGCTGTTAGTCTCTTAATGCCCTTTCTCACTTATCCAATCTATTTTACATCTAATGGATTGGTCAGACTAATTCCACACGTAGAAACTCCTGTGAAGACTCAGGGAGCCATCTTTTAAGTCACACTGTCGGCAAATGATGGTTTCTAGAGAAAGATCTGCACAGAGAATGGTGGAGGTGAGGAGAAGAAGCTGTGAAACACAGGCAGTTTGTCCTCACCCCGCCTGAAGAACACAAGGGCAGCGTGCATGCACAACTTCATCTCCCACTCTCCTCCCCTCTCAAAGTCTCCTTCTGCCTGTATCAAGATCACATGTATCTCCTATAGCATACTCTTTGCCCATATGGAAGCTCAGGCACCAGAGCCCATAAGCAAATGAGGATTTCTCTGCCTACTGAGCTAAATCCACAGGCCCCTCAAAACTGACACACATCATACTCAGAGGCCTTCATGTCTTCCTGTGGGTAAACAGTTCAGGGGAACTGCTACACTAGAATCTTAAAGTATTTTCAAAGTTATATATGCATTTAGTCATTATAGGAGAAAAATTTCATCTCTCTGGCAGCTAAGGTTAAAAAACACTCTTTAACAAGAATGTACTTACATCACTCAGGACATCTCCTGCCGCCTTCAGCTGCTTGAGCAGTGGGTTCTCTGAAGCAGGAAGTACATTATAATCTGCTTTTCCTTTATTCTTTTCATAGTCTTCTTTGTATTTTACCTGTAGGAGTGAAATAAAATGAGAAAGTAATGCTCTGGGTTATTTTTGCTCTCGTCTCTATTACGAGACGATATTATGACATAGTTCCACAAATCAGTTTTCTCTCTAGAAAAGTGGCAGCTTGACATTTTACAAACAAAATACTCAGAGTAACTCATAACAGCAGCAGTGCAACTGTATACATTTCCAGGATAACTTTTCTTCCCATTCATTTGTTTATTCAAAAATGTCCATAGGGTATCGATTATGCGCTGGCTCTGGGACAGGTCCAAGAAAGAATAGCCCCTGGTCCCCACCCTCAAAGAGAAAAAGATACACACAAATGACAGTGCATCAAGTCCCAGACACTTGCTGCCCCACAACCCTCATTTAGCTCTTAGCTTCCAGCTGCCTAATGTGCCAACACATCTTTAAAGAAAGCAAGCCAGAAGCATCATCAATCTACCCTCTTATGCTTCATCTGGGACTGTGTGTGAGCATGTGTGTATTTAATGTACATGCAGAAGAGAGAGGGAGGGGCTGGAGGTTGGATGAAGGATGACAACCTCCCTTTTCTTTCTGCCCTTCCCACTTTGCACCTTTGATTCTAGCTTTAGCAGAAGCTTAAAATGAGCACCCTGTGTCAGGAACATGCCAAAAGGGAGAACAAGAAACTGATCTAGTTCTGACCATGATCCCCAGTGTCAGCCATTTATTCCGGCAACATAACTGTAGAATACAGGACCTAGATACAGAATCCTGGATAGTCTACCAACATCTGAGAACCTCAAAAACCAAATATCATCAGTTTGGTCTCCAAAGGCAGGAGATACACAGCTGAAAGAGAGATGTACCACCCCCTACAGCACACACAGAAGACTCACAGAGGATAATCTATAGGAATGAAAGACACAACCTTTCTATCTTACAGAATTATGTGTTTCATTGAAAAATGGAACCAACCAGAAAAGGAATTCCACACACCCTCCTATCTCCCTAACTGTATCTGGAATATGTGGCCTCTTCTGTTTATGGATGAACTGTCAGGACTTGTGGCAAAGTTACCCCTCCTGTTAAGCACCAGAACCCTTCCTCTTTCACCTACTCAAGGATATCACTCCAGCCACTCTTCCCGCCTCAGATATCATATTTTCCCTCCACACTGGATTTTTCCCAACAGCATAGAAACATGGTGTCTTTGTTATCTTAAAAGAATCCCCTCTTCACCCACCTATCCCTCAGCCACTACCTCATTTTCTTCTTTTCCTTTCAGGCAAATACTTTGAAAAAGTTGAGTATGCTTACGTTCTTCTATTTCTCTGTTCTCACCCAATCATGAGCCCTCTCTAAGCAGACTCAACTAAGTTGCTCTTGTTGAGTTCATCAGAGACCAGACATTGGTAAATTCATGTCAGAAACATTTGACATAGCTGATCACTCCCTTCTCCCTTCACTCGCTTCCCACTCTCTCCCAACTCTACTCCTACCTCATCTCACTGATGTGTTCACATGGAGATACTCCAGACTTTAGTCCTTAGAGATTTCCGTCTACACTTGCTCCCTTGATGGCCTCCAGTCTTATGATGTTAAATACTATCCATATACTGATGATTCCCCCCAATTTTTTTTTTATTTGAGAGAGTGAATGAGAGAGAGAGAGAGCATGAGAGGGGGGAGGGTCAGAGGGAGAAGCAGACTCCCTGCTGAGCAGGGAGCCCAATGCGGAACTCGATCCTGGGACTCCAGGATCATGACCTGAGCCGAAGGCAGTCGCTTAACCAACTGAGCCACCCAGGCGCCCCAATTCCCCCAAATTTATACAACCCTTCCAGATATCTCCCCTGAAACTTCAGACTCATACAATCAACTGCCCACTTAATGTTTCCACTCAGACGTCTAAAAGGCATCTCAGATCTTACATATTGGAAGCTGAGCCTATGTCTCCCCTCCAAAAATAATTATCCACTCCTTCCACACTCTTCTTTCTCTTGTAAAGGGAAATCCCATCCATGTAGTTGCTTAGACCCAAACTTTCTTCTCATATCCCACATCCAACCCAACAGCAAACAAGATCAGCTCTACCTTCAAATTTCATCACCTGCCCTGCTTGCCTCCTGATCCAAAACATCACTATGTTGCACCTGGAGACTGAAATAGCTTCCTAGGTGATGAGATTTTCTTGCTTTCACTCCTTCAGCAGAACCAAGGCCAAGGTTTGAATCAAGTCTGTTTGTGAAGTTTATAGGCTTTCTAGTGCTCTAGAATGCCAAGGACTCTGTTTACCAAAGTTACTCTATAGAGTATATGAGCATATCCATGGATCTGTGTAACTTGTCTGTGACTAGATTTTCACCATTAGTAGGAAAATAAAAAAAAATAATGGTGATGGCGAGTGTGGGAATGTCCATATTCAGATGTTTGCCAGTTGTCTTTTCTTGAGGGGTCCTTCTTTTGGAGAGCACAGCCTTTCTACTTGCATGTATCAAAAGGTCCCTTATGAAATATTGAAGATGGTACTTGAGTATTGTTAATGCTCATACCTGCAAAATTTTTCAAAAATTTGGTAGCCTTATTACAACCCCAAAGTACTTGTTTTGTTGTTGCCCAAGAATCCTCTTTATTTTCATTAAATACAAAAGCAAGAGTTATAAGAAATCCACCCCCAATAAGACCATCATGACAAATGAGAGCATTTCCTCATACCTTGCTAGCTGCCACCCCAGCTTGTTTATTCACTTTGTACTCCGGCGTTTCGGTCTGCATGAAGTAGATCTGGTCCTTCATACTCTCGAAGTCTTCCTGGTATTTCCTCTGTAAGACATTAAACAAGCTGGAGAACTGCTGTGAGCACAGACCATGCAAGGGTTCACACGGCGGGACAGGGGCTGCTTGGAGAGCTTACACACAGCCCCACTCCTCTTGGTTTACACAGTCAGGTTACGAGGAGAGATGGTAGTGCCATCACAAGAACAATTAGCAACTTAACAGAGATTTGGAACAATTATAAGAGGTTGAAAACCAGCCTCTAAGAAGGAGCTCCAAAGGCCAGGGTCAGAGAACTTCAGAGAAAAGAAAAAGAGTGTTTTTCAGTGAAGACAATATGGGAAGAAACCAGTCAGTTTCATAAATGTAGTTTGGGTTTCCCAGGCAAAGAATGAATTTTAAAGGGCCCCTTTAACCTGTATAAACCTGAAACCCTGTTGTTCATATGAAAATTGAGGCAAGAATAATGGAATCTGATCAAAACAGTATTTCGCAAAAGGGAGGAAAGACTAGGAGATTTCTTAGTTTGGGTTTCCCAGGCAAAGAATGAATTTAAAAGGGCCCCTTTAACCTGTATAAACCTTGAAACCTTGTTGCTCATTTGAAAATTGAGGCAAGAATAATGGAATCTGATCAAAACAGTATTTCGCAAAAGGGAGGAAAGACTGGGAGATTTCTCTCTGGTTAGGAACTCTACACAGGTCTTGCCCCCAAGAAGAGGTACCTGGACTCTAATGTTCTGGTATTACTTCAGGTGTGGCTGGGGGTCATAAAGGAAAGGGTCATCCTTCAACCCAAGAGCATCCAGCCATTCCTTGCTACTTACCGTGCTGATGTTATTGGCATTCATTCTGGCGGTTGCAATTTCAAAGCAAGGTGTCTCACTCCATTTGCCTTTGATTTTATTTTCATAGTCTGCCTTGTATTTTTGCTAGGAGAAAAAAAGAAGGGAAGACAAAATATAGAAAATACAGAAATTGACAAGTAAGACAGAAAAGTGGTAATGGGCAGCTTTTAAAAATATCTTTAAAAACTTTTTTAAATAGGGGCGCCTGGATCATTAAGCGTCTGCCTTTGGCTCAGGTCAGGGTCCTGGGATTGAGCCCCACAACAGGCTCCCTGCTCCACAGGGAGTCTGCTTCTCCCTCTCCCACTCCCCCTGCTTGTGTTCCCTCTCTCGCTGTGTCTCTCTGTGTCAAACAAATAAATAAAATCTCTAAAAAAAATTTTTTTTAAATAAAAAAATATCTTGACTATGGCCCTTAAGTTCTTAATAGGTGTTTTCAAATCTTCTAGTATAGTGTCAACAAGAAAGTTGAGCGAGGCAGTAGAGGTAATAATTGACCCTCTTATTGTTGAATCTGGAGACTTAGTTCATTCAGAACTTATGGATATCCTCTGATGTTTGAGGGAGGAGACTCAGAAGCATCCTCCACTTGTATTTCAGAGTTATAATAAAACCACTCAACCCCAGATTTCCATGCCAGGTGAACTTATTTCTGAGCTTTACCAAAACTTCTAGTTACCCAGAAAGCAATATAAAATTTGGCTTGCAGACTAATTAATAAGACTTTCCAGTTGAGACTTAAAGAAATTTTAATGGGAACTGGCAAGTAATTCAAAAATTGCCTCATCTTACTCCCAAACACCACCCCCAAAAAATGCAGCACACAAAAATGACCTCATAAATGCATGCTCAAATACACTAAATTGAGCTGAGTCCATGATATGTAGCTTCAAACTACCTTGGCCTATACTGTTCTTAGAATAAAATTAAACTAGTCAACCCCAAATCTGGGCATATGAACCAGATCCATAGCTGAGTTACAGCAATTTCCCCTTCTTGGGAAATGTGTTAACAGACACAACCAATGAGTCTCAAGGTATCTGCACACATATACCCCCACTATACTCTTTAAGAGAAAAGAAAGTGGTTTTCTGGTATACCTTTAACAGAACCAGTGCCAAGGAGGAGCGATGTGCAGAGCCAGTGAGTTTGAGTTAAAGGATGTTCAACCCTTTCTCAAATGCCTATACCCTTTCTTCTCAAGAGCTTAATATGCCAATAAATAGCCAAGTGGTTTTCATAACTATAAATTTTAGAGCCCTGGGCCTGAGTCCAGAAGCTCTGGGCCCAAGACTGCACTCCATTATTACCAACGGTGTGACTTAGCCTCTCCAAGTTTCAGGGTTCTCAGCCACAGCACCAACAATAATAATAATACCTTCCATAGAGGATTGTTGGAAAGATTAAATAAGTTCATACCCTGTAAAGTCCTTTGCAAACTCTACTGTGTTAAATAAATGTAGGCTACAATAACTGTAATAATAATGATAACATTGCTAGCATAACAGAATAAGAAACTGGAGAAAACTGTGTGTGTATTCTTCGATAGAAATCTTTGTTGAGATAATATTTACATTAAAGCACCAATTAATCTACTCTCCTCTTTTGAAGCTTTAAAAAAATTGAAGTCAACTCTTCAGTCAATCAAAACAGACCGAATTCAATTGGTCAAAATGGATTTTTTGATTGGCTGATTGCCTATAGAAGTATTTCTAATCTTTTCGGGGAATAGACCTCTTCAGAAATCTGAGAAAGCTATAAAATGCCCATAAACACAACTTCAGAGGATTTTTGATGTACATGCACAGGTTAAGATCTCCAATCTACATTCTGGGTGGGGGATATTGCCCTTCCTCTGCTTGCTGTCAAAGGAAGAAACCTCCAAGATTAGGGGGTAGGGGCAACAGGGCCTGATGTATCCCCAAAACTTTGTAATATAATTTAAAATTGAGAAGGCGGCATTTTTTTTTTTTTTAAGATTTTTACTTATTTGTCAGAGAGAGAGCACAAGCAGAGGAAGCTGCAGGCAGAGGGAGAAGCAGGCTCCCCGCTGAGCAAGAAGGCTGATGTGGGGCTCGATCCAAGGACCCTAGGATCACAACCTGAGCCAAAGGCAGAGGCTTAACCGACGGAGCAGACATTCTTAATGAGGTCCAAAATTTGGGCCATTATGGAGAAATAAGAATCACATATGTAGATTTGTTAAAGAAAATTAAGTAAAAATTAATTCTCACATTAAGACATAGATATCTGATGTTTTAAAAGATATTTAAACAAGATGCAGGGGCGCCCAGTGGGTCAGTTAGCTAAGCATCTGACTCTTGGATTCAGCTCAGGTGATGATCTCAGGGTCATGAGACTGAGCCCTGTGTTGGGCTCCACCCTGGGTGTGTCTCTCTTGCCTTCTGCTCCTTCCTGACCCCCCCAACCCCCACTCATACATTCTCTCTCCAAAAAAAAAACAAAAACTAAAAACTAAAATAAAACAAGATACAAGAGTATAAGACCACCCAGCACTCTCACCCCAAGTCCATCCCCACTTCTTTCTCTTCATGAACCAGTATCTAAAATGGGTCACCTTGGAAGTAGATCTCTCACAATTCAGCCCTGAGTACTCCCAAGTCTGGGAAGATTCTCACTACAAGGGACTGAGGCTGCAGCTTGTTAACTGTTGAGGAACAACAGTTGCCTTCCCCTTCATCTGCAGGTAGGAGAGGAGTTGAAAGAATAAAGGCCTGTAGCTTGAGGAATGAGGGGAAGACAGAGGTGTGTGTCCACGTGGGACCTCCTCTGTCAACCAAATGGTCTCACTCTACATGTCTGGCAGCAAGGCCTGAGTGTTTACATGGTACACACAGATGGGTTAGCCATACCAGGGGTCCAACACCCAACTTTCCCTCCAATTCCACTCTAGCCCTTCTGTCATGTTTGAAGTCAATCAATGGAAACCTGGCAGCAAGAACTGATTTAACTTTCTCTAGGATTCTGTGTTCATTTAACAGAGGACAGTACATTGGGTCAATTACAAGCTCTGGAACACCTTCTGTGGGCAAGAGAGTAACTGCATGTCGATAGATGTAGTAAAATTGCTTCCTCAGAAATGAGCTGAAAGGCTTGCATTGGGCACAAATTAGACACCCTAATGTCCTACTTAAACACATGGCTCTATTTTCTACTTTCCACATCTGCATCTGTGGTTTTGATGTGGTTATCAAATGGAAGGAATACAAAGCCTGTTAGTTAATCACACTTCAGTTTTTCTGTGAGTTGCTAAACACTGGGACTTCTGACAGCTTCATTCATAGAAATGCTATCCTCTCAGACAGGTGGAGGGGGTCCCAAGTGATATTTTCATAAAACCCATAGTGGGCCCAGGGCTGCTTTCCTAACTCAATCAAATCTCTTCTAGTGCAATCTATGGAAATCTCTCCCTAATTCTTTGTGATAGAGGGGTTTCCATGGTTTTAGAAGATCAGAGCTTGGCATCTTTGTGCTGTGCAGCAATATTTACTGAAAGATGCTTTTAAAAATATTCTAGTGAAATACTAAAATACATATATACTGGTCTCTGCCCCCAGTTCCTAATGGAGAGCTCCTAAACACTTGTAATCTCCTGAGTGATAGGATTGTCTTTCTCTTAAAGATTTATTTGACAACGGGGAGGAGAGCGCGCGGAAAGAGGGACAAGCAGACTCCGCACCGAGCACAGAGCCCGACACGGGGCTCAATCCCCTGACTGAGATCAGGACCTGAGCCGAAATCGAGAGTTAGAGGCTTAACCGACTGAGCCACCCAGATGCCCTGGGTTTTCTTTTGTTCTGAGACAATTCCTGGATAGCAATATGATGGGGGCTAGTCACCACAAAAACCAAGCAATGCTTAGAAACTTGGAACTTTCCACCCCTCCCTTCATCCTCTGAGGAGGGGAGAGGGGCCGGAGATGAAGTTAATAATCAGTCAGGCCTATGTGATGAAACCACCATAAAAGTCCCTGAAGTGCACAATTCAGAGAGCTTCCAGGTTGGTGAACACATCCACATGCTGGGAGAGTAGCACACCCCAGGTCCACAGGGACGGAAGGTCCTGTGCTTGGGACCCTTCAGGACCTCACCCCAGGTACCTCTTTATCCTGGTTGTTCATCTGTATCCTCTGTTATATAATAAACATAAGAGAGTGTTTCCCTGAGTTCTGTGAGCCAATTATTAGCAAATTATTAAACCTGAGGAGTGGGTCATGGGAACCCTGGATTTAAGCCAGTCTGTCAGAAGTATGGGAGGTCCAGATTTACGACTAGTAGTCTGAAGTAGGGCCTGTCTTGTGGGTCTGAGCCCTTAACTTGTGAGATCTGAGGCGAACACCAGGTAGATAATGTCGGAATTGAACTGAATTATAGGACACTGAGTCAGTGTCAGAGAATTGGTTGGTGTGGTGAAAGTGGCAGGAGTGTGCACGGAGAGTAAAGGAAACAGAGCTCTTCCTTTCAACTCTAGATCCCAGTTAGGTATCACTGGAAATTCTAGCCTGAAATCTCACATTTTTCCTCACATTATGAATCTAGAAGGAAGCAGAGAGGCAAGGACAGAGAAACTAAAGGGACTGCCCAATGTTGCATTCAGAATCCCACTTTCGGCTGGTTGTAGAGTGCACAGTGACCTCACGGGAATGCTTGCTTACATGAACCACCCTGCCTGCCTATCCATCTGTGTTTGAGCTACAAAATACAGCGGAGTCAGGACGAGTGCTGGCATGGAGCTGGTGGCTTCGGCCAAAGACAAAGGTGAGAGAACGGATTCTGACAGATACAGTAAGGAAAGCTGATAAATAGTATAATATATAAGCCCTATAATCATTGCAGATACACAATCATTATATTAACATATGAACCGAAGGCTGTAAGACTCAGGGATGGATCTGGGAAACACTGAATTTAAATACCTAAGAGTGAGTAGATAAAGGAGATTTTATTCATGTTGGAAAGCAAGGAAATGATAATACTGAAATATGAGTCAAAGCCCATGACTGTGGGGAACATTTCAAGAGAACAGAGGCAAGTCCCACAGCTCAATCACCTCTCTCTCCTCCACCACGGCCCTAGTCCTCTCTCATGGGATGGTCTGTTGATGGATGGACTGCTACCAATCACAAGCATTTCTTCCCAAAGTGAGTATTATTTTGGATGCACAGCAGCCTTTAAAAACTTGGAATTTGGGTAAGACTGGGATGAACAGCCAGATCTGGTGACTTCCATCCACAGCCATCCTCCCTTGACTCATATTGTTATTCCATAAGGGCAAAACCAGCACTGGTGAGGTTTTCAAAATGTTCAATGATGCCACCATATCTGGGTGTGGTGGTGCAGTCCAACAGGCATATAATGCAAGCCACCACTGTAATTTTAAATTTTCTAGTAGCCAATTTTTAAAATGCAAGAAGAAACAGGTGCGAAATTAATTTTAATAATATATTTTACTTAACCCAATAGGTCCAAAAATATGACTTCAACATGTAATCAATATGAAAACAATGAGCTATTTCACATTTCTTTTTGTCCTAAGTGTTCAAGACCCAGTGTCCATTTCATGCATATAGGACCCTCAGTTTATACAATCGCATTTCAAATGCTCAATGGTCACACGTGGCTGATGGCCACTACATCGAAGAGTGCAATTCTAGACTAACTGGCACGTCTAAATTAGTGGAGACTGATTATAGAGCAGTTGGAAAGGGATTTATTTTTTTTATCATGTTCAAGTGCCCACACTGCACACTCAAATAAGGTAAAAGTGTGTTGCATTAGTAAGATATCGTTTAAAATATGCTTCAAATAAAAATTAAAAATAGATTTTTTTCTTTCTAAATGACCATTTGAAATCAGGTTGTTCTTTTTCTTCAAAAAGGATCAATTATCCTTGTTCCCTAATTTTATTTAAGTATCAATATTTTCAGCAGGCCAGCTCTTTATGGACAGTTCTAAAGTTCATTTCTGCTTTGCCCTGGGCAAATTTCAGGTTCATGGTATTCCTATTAGTGAAAATTTACTGTACTTATCAGATCTATTATCCAAATAGCCCTTGGTTATAGTTAGAAGTCTGTAATATCAGACACTAAAAACATCACTGAATAGACTTCATCATTGATCATTTTTCTCCTTCTCCTTTCCTGGAGACAGCCTTTCCCCCAAAATACCTAAACAAGATAGAAACCTTGAGGTTCCCCCAAAATTGAAGCAGAAGACCAAATTGGGACTGAACTCCACAGAGAGCAAAGAAGAGTATTTAAAAGCAGCAGTATCCCAGGAGAAAGTGGCCTGATTTGAACCAATTTAAAATAGGACTTTAGCATGGGTCTGGTCATCAGTTGAACATCTGTCTCTCGGCATTCTCTGTGAGGTCTGCATTCCACAGAGCTAGCTTACCAGCCTAAATATAGACAAAGCTTAAAAGTTATGAGGTGCACTGCCCACGGCTGTCAAACTGAGCCATGTCTGAGAGATCACTCATGCATTCTTATTTTCTCCATGTCTGACAGAGAGCATAAAACCGTACGAGGTTCTTCACACTGAATTAAGACAATCAGATCCTCCAAGAAAATGTGTGGTGACTCAGTTCTGGTTAGTAGCACTTTCTGAAGTCACGATGTCAAATGACATCAGGACACAGGTTCTGTTTTTTAAAATGCAGCTTTCACATTTACCGATCACGAACATTTATTAACATGGCCCCACAGTGTTAACGGATGTATTGTTTTTGCTGTACTTTTTAGGGTCATATTGCAAAAATACTCTCAGTGTTGGTGTTGGGTCTTCGGGTTCCCCTTACTTACTTTCTCTGGTGTTTGAGATGATTAAGCCAGAGGTTTCAAGGGAGACAGTGTTCCAGCCCTATTTACTTACCTTGCTCACTTGATTGGTCACTTTCTTAGCAAATTCTATATCTGGAGGATCCGGCAGCGTTGTGAATTGAGATTGCTGTTCAACATGACCTTTTTTGTAGGCAATCTGACAAAATAAAAGATGGGGATGCTCATGAACCATAGAAAATTATTCTACATCCCAGATTCTGTTTGTTGGATTTTTTTTTTAAAAAAACTATGTTTTCATCTGTATCTGAAGTTTTGAACGTTAGTGTATCACATAACAGTAATGTATCCTTGCAGATATGACACACCCTTGGTCTCAGTATTACTAGGGATTTCTATCTCATTAAGTCTTCCCTCTTCTCCAAGATTATTAACCCTAGGTCTGGTTCCTTCCATTTGTCTTTATGCCATGATTTATAATTGAAATTACTCTGTTAACTGGCATCCTCAACTCCCAGCCTCTTGTCTTTATTTTTTTTTTAAGATTTTATTTATTTGACAGAGAGAGAACACAAGCAGGGAGAGCGGCAGGCAGAAGGAGAGGGAGAAGCAGACTCCCTGCTGAGCAGGGAGCCCAATGTGGGACTCAATCCTAGGACCCTGGGATCATGACCTGAGCTGAAGGCAGATGCTTAACCGACTGAGCCACCCAGGTGTCCTACAACCTCTTGTCTTTATATCACACCAGCTACCAAACCCCTAGCTCTGAATCAACTCAACAGCACACTTCCTTTGCTTTTATCCAGGATGCTGAGTGCTGCTGAAAAAAATCACACAGTTCTACTGATTGGATAAGGACAATGCAATAAGCACAATTAAAAGGGCCACTGGGAAAGGGTACAGAGGTGGGAAAGGGAGTCTCTTGAACCTAAACCCTTAGCTTGAAGTCTGGGTGCCTATCCAGTGATACGTTCTGTGAACAAGAGCTTGCGTGGGGCTCTGTGCCCACTACTCGGAATTTATGGTAAGAATTGCCACTTTGCCTCCAAGGAAGCTTGAACATCCCATTATGCATCTCTGGTCAGTCTCTATTCAGTGGCTAGCATAAAACCCCAAGACTGTCCTTAGACCCCCAGTCAACTCTCAGCTCCCTCTTTCATAAAGAAAGGCTATATACACATACTTCTCTTTCCCTGTACTCATCCCTGCCCCTCCCACCTGCTACATGGCTCAGAGAAGCAGCCCTTGCAGGGCAGGACCCCTGCACTCACACTGCTGTTTCCTCCAGCAGCCCTCTGCACCCAGCTCCATCCGTCACCTCTTCTCTTTCTTGACAGCTTCAACCGCTCCCTCTTCATTAACTCCTTTCCTTTGCCTATTAAAGGCCTCTCTTGTCTGAAAATATCATGTCCATTAATCATGCAACCCCTTCGCTCTCACCCTCTTTTTTTTTCCTTCACTGACTACTAGGGACTTTTCTACCACCAGCCTTGACCCCTGCCTCCAAAAATGCAGAACTATTTGTAGATCCCCAGACACAAGAAATCCTCTTAAGCTTCTGGACCTTGTACCTGCTGTTCCCTTTTCCCTGGCATGCCCCAGCTCCAAGCTCTCCCCATCTGCTTGCAGACTGCTGCTCATTCCCCACGGCTCAGGACAAGCAACAGTTTCCCCTCCTGAGCTCTCGCTGACCTGAGGAACTTTCTCCTGGGATCTCACTCACCTTGGCCCTTATCTCCTTTAAAGGAATTCTTGGACACTATGATTCATTGTTTACTTATCTGTCCCTCCTTGGACTGTGGAGCTCTGGGAGGACAGAAAACATAACCTCTCATCTGGGAGCCCTTGTGGCGTGCACAGAACCTGACCAGAGCAAAGGTTCAATGACTTGATTTCTGAATGTGTGTTTTATACACTGGGGCCATTGGGGGAAATCTCCAGAGGAGTTTTATCATCCCAACTCTTCTACTACTCACTTGTGAGACATATACAAATTATATTATCCTTCCACGTGGAGGTATTCTTATTTACATTGTAAAGAGTCTGGATAGTTCCAGGGTCCCAGTCATCATCTTCATGCGCTAACCAAGTCTAACTATGTCTTAACCCAATAATATCTACATACTGCCTATAACAAAAGCTTTTATGAACATTAAATCAATGGGGGATGCAAAAGACCAATTTTAAAATGCATTTATATGAATTCCACTGCTCAATTTTTAAGTAGTGAAGACTTTATTTTAGGCATAGGGCGATTGGTATTTTCCATGGCTGGCTAAGTCCTCAGAGAATAAGCAACATCCTATCTAAAGAGAAGGAGAAATGCTTACTAAGTATGACATCCTGTCAAATACCTTCAGAGAAATCAGATTTAGAAGTCCTAATTTCTCAGGAACCTTGTTTAGAATTCTGTCTAGTTAGAATTCTGCACATTGGATCAACTTAAAGACTCTCTTGGTATTTGCAAAGTATTTTGTCTTTGCTCAGATAGCAGGAAAAACATGGTAAGTAGGTTTCAGAGAAAAAGGAACAAGGTGCAGGAGAGGGAGAGAAAGCTTCCAAACCCAAGCGCTTAGTTTGAAATCTACATGCCTACCCAGCGGTATGTTCTGTGAACAACAGCTTGCTTGGGGCTCTGTGCCCAATAATTGCAGAAGTTCATGGTACGGACAACAGTATTAATAGGCATGTTGGTAATCTGATACTTGGTGCATAACCTGCAATAAAATTAAAAGCCCTATCTTAACGGTCAAGTTTTTCTGAGGAAGGATGGGAAGATTTTCCTTCATTATTATATATTCTCCATTATGTATTCTACTGAGCTATCTCAAAAAATGGGGTAAACTTTCACTGTTCAAAGTCCATAGCACTAGAGTGGCATGGAGATATCCCTCCATCTCTCCATTTTATGGATAAAGGGAAACGTGGAGATTAAGTGTCTTCTTGGCAACCTCTTCCTAGGCTTACATGACATGGCATTTCCTGGTTCTCCTTCAACTTCTCTGTTTGTTCCCTCATTCTTTTGCTGGCTCCTTTCCACGTGTCCTAAGAATGGGTGTCATCCAAAACCCTGCCCTTGGCCATACACTGTTCTGCCTCCCTCATACAGTTTCAGGTCTTCAGCTGTCCCTTTGATTCTGAGGACTCTCAAACACTCATCTCTCATCCTGTTCTCACACCTATGCGATAGGACGAAGTTTCTAATTTATCCATAAAATACCTTGGTCAGAATGTTCCATCATCTCAACTCCATTTCTCTGTTCACCTGTTGTAACCCTATACACCCAGACTAGCGGACTTCGTCATAAACTGCTCTGTGGCTCCTTTCACTCCATCTCCAATATCCAATGTCCTTAACACTTTTAAAATACTTACTACCTTCAGATTCCTTTCTTCCTCTCCTTTGTCCCTGTCATCCCTTTGGTCCCTCTGTATAAATAAAACAGTCTTCTTCGAATGATCACAGTTTTTCCTAGTCCCAATCTACTATATTGTCCTTCAGAATTTTTCCATATCCTACTTTTACCACATTATTTTCCCCTCCAAAAATCGTATGTTCTCTCTTATGGACTACCATATCGCGTCAGAGCTATTTTGTCTGATTTTCAAGGTCCTGCTACCAGTTTCTTAAAAGTGCCCTCTTAACTGGGCACCCACAGCATTCACTTTCTTTTGTCCCCTCCAGACTCATTTCACCTCTGTCCCTTTGTTCAAGGGTACTCTACTTGAAATGACTTTCCTGTTCATTGTCCTCCTTCCCTTGGGATTTCCACTTCCACATGGCTTTCTCTAATTACTTGTATGTGTCCTGTCTTTCAGCAAGGATTAGACTATAGAATTTGCTTCCTAAAATTTTTGAAAAAAATTTTTATTGTTTAATATATAAAAATTTCATCTTACCAGCCTGATTATAAAGTCTTGAGAGAAAGGATGAAAACTTGTCATACTTTTCTAGCCCACCAGCTATGCATGCATAATGGACTTTAAATAAGTAACTACTGATTGCTTGATAAAGGTTACACAATATTATCTATTCATGACATACAGAACCAAAAGACTAACTTAAAAGAGAAGCAAGAGGTCCCTACACATTAAAACTGGTACCGTGTACTAGATGGCTTTAAATTTTTGTAATGGCTTTTTTAGTTCCTAACTTACTCTATGGAAAGACAGAAGTATACCTATGCTATATTTTATTATATCATTTTTTATTATGAAAAAAGAATTTATTAAGTATTTACCTCATCAAACTGAAGCCTATGAATGCACCATTGGTCCTGGGCAAAATTCTTTGTTTTTTAACTAACATATAATGTATTATTTGTGCCAAGGGTACGGGTCTGTGATTCATCAGTCTTACACAATTCACAGCACTTATGCTATATTTTAATCAATTATATGAAAACTGGGATAGAAATATGTCCCCTAAATTTGCAAATGATATCAAGTGAGAGGCAATAAAAGATTAAGACCTCAAAAGTTGGAGACACCATCAAAGGAGTATGCATAATTCCAGTACAGAACAAGATAGGATCCTAAGATCCATTAGAAGTAAATCCCAGTAATTTTCAAGATGCCAACTGACTTGTTAAGTCCATAGTGAATGTGAGAGGTTCGAGGGGTCTCGTTGACAACTGAATGAAAAACAACTTGTTATTTTATACAACAGGGCTCTCCTGAAGACGAGAGCAGTAGTCTTTGGATTGTCAATACAGCCTCTAGCAAATCCAGGGGTCAAGAAATAAAGCTCCTCAAAACAAGGGGAAGTGCTAGAATGAAGGGGAGCTCTCTGCTACTGCTGGTGCTTTCCACCTAAGGACTCTGTTAGGTCTGCTAAGTCCCTCTAATAAACTGCTTTTAAGGTGGAAGACACTAAAATTCTGGCCAGTGGGGACTGCGGATATTTTGCCAACTCTGAAATATCCTCTATGTACACCTGACGGCAAGAGCTTTTTGTGAGATAACTACACAAACATGTTTGGACAGGCGTGTCAGTCCATGGAGAAAAGGGGGGACACACCACAATTCAGACTTCAGAATTAGGATAGCAAATCAAAAGCCTTCAATGACATTTTTCACTTAATATATTTGGGAACGTGTCTATGATCCCAAAAAGATTTTTTTTTAAATGTCACTCTACTGTCACAGAAAAAAACTTCAACTCCAGACAAGGGGACAGAGGGCCCATGCTACAGTGGAAAGAACTCTGGTCTTGGGATCACAAGACCAGGTTTCTAATCTGGGCTTTGCCACTAATGACCTATGTGGTCTCAGACTCAGGTTCTTCACCTAATAAAAAAAAAAAAAAAAACCCAAGATTGGGATTAATTAATTATAAAATCTAAGTAGACATCGTAATGATTCTAGATGTATTCATCTGCTATAATGACATTCAGTCTTTTTGAAAGAAGAATTGCAATGAACGTCTGGCCAGAAGACATAACTTGAGGTGTCCCGATACCGCACTCCCAAATGATGTTGACTGCACTTGACTTACATCACTGAGGGCTTTCTGGGCTTGGGCCACCCTTCTCAGCTCTGGGCTATCGTTGTACGGGTAAAACAAGCTTTTGTCAGCTTCCCAGTCCTCAGTGTACAGTTTCTAAATCAGAAAAGGGTGAAAAGTTATGAGAAAGTGAGCTCCCACTTACACGAAATACACAATTTTGAATTCATCCATCAGTAGCAAGAACCGAGGGCAAGGTAAGAGTAAAGGGAAATGGAATCTGCAGAGAACCTCCCCCTTTCCACTCAGTCCAAGTCATATTTATTAATAGCTTGTCCTGCTTCTTCTGACAAATCTTATTTTCAGAAGGGTAGATGCGTCTGATTTTGTTTCATCTCCTCTCTGGGACTTTACCTACTTCCTACAACAAGGACTAATGCGAGTGTAAGGAGCCCGGAGGCATTCTGCTTAGTCTCTGTCACGAAACAAACATTTAATAAGAGTGATAGCCAGAAATACCCACAGTGTAGCCCAGGGGCTCTGAGAGCCAGTTCCCAGGTGCATCTTCCTTCTCCCCACTTTTTCTTCCCCCCACATTGCTCGGCTTCCCACCAAGACCCTCTCTTCCACTACTCAAGAGCTTTCCTCTCAGTTCCTCCGTGCCCACCCCCACCCCTGCACCCCACGTGGCTCAAGGATACTCACAAAGAGATTGGGAAACTGCATTCCAGATTATCAAGAGGACTGGTTATTGCTCTGAATTACATGGGGGAAGGACAGAAGTAGCGACAGAGCAGAAGCCCTTACCTTACTGAACATGGCTGTGTTCTTAACTGCCTGGACAAGTTCAGGGGCATCAGGGGGAAGCAGGTACTTTTCCTTGGTGTCTTCCCAGTTCTGCTTGTATAAAACCTAGACAGAAAGAGCGGAGGACCTGTGGCTGATGTCTCCCCCAAGGGCATGAGGCTGTAGAGAACAGAGTGCTGTGAAGTCTTTCACATTCAAAGTGTCCTCACACCGAGGCTGCCCTTGTGCCCATGCATTACTAGCATCGATTGGGAAAACGCTGACTATGTCCACATCCCATAATACTTTTCCTGCACTGGTAAGCTTTTACTTGAAACGTCTGATTTTTTCTATTTTTTTATTTTATTATGTTATGTTAATCACCATACATCATTAGTTTTTGATGTAGTGTTCCATGATTCATTGTTTGCATATAACACCCAGTGCTCCATTCAATACGTGCCCTCTTTAATACCCATCACCAGGCTAACCCATCCCCCCCAACCCCCCTCCCCTCTAGAACCCTCAGTTTGTTTCTCAGAGTCCATAGTCTCTCATGGTTCGTCTCCCCCTCCAATTCCCCCCCTTCATTTTCTCCTCCTAGCTTTTTTTTAAAAACATATAATGTATTATTTGTGAAACATCTGATTTTTTAAACTAAATTGTGATTAGGATTCTCCTATAGATTCCTTTCAAAGGCTGCAACCTTCTTGGCCATTGGCTGAATCGGGATAGTGGACATGTTTCTTTTGACTTATGTGGTATTTTTTAAAAAGGTTTTTAATTAGTAGCTTACATTTGAAATTTGAGGATTTCTCATAAAAAATTAAGCTCCCTGACTTGTTTGAAGATAAGTAAGAGACTCTGGCAATACTGGGCCTGCCTTCTGGGCAGCAACTGCCTGGAGCTGAGCTGCAGGGCAGAGACTTTCCAGGCCACCACCAGCCCTACGGCCCACTTCAGTCATCTGCATGGCCTCGCAGACACGTGTGCAGCCTGCTTCTCCCTCTCCCCCACCCCCCCCATTGTGAGCTCACAGTGCCCCTGGATTCAAGGGAGACTGGCGAGCAGGATCAGGCCCGTCCAGCCTTCTCCCCTAAGGCCAGGTAGAGGTCACCTACATGCGCTTTAGCATCCCAGCCATCCACATCATGACCTCACCTTACTGACTTGCTGCGACACTTTCTTCGCATGTTCAATGTCCTTTGCTTTTTCGTCTACATGACAGATAGTTTTAGCAACATCGCCATCCATTCGATACTTAACCTGCAGAAATAATGCAGAGTTTGTGATAGGCATGCCCATGTGAGTATATTAAAGGAGATCTATAACCAAAGAGCATTAACCCAATGACTCAATGTCTGCACCACAAAGCAAAGTTTATACATTTTAGGTAGAAAACCGTGATCTCCAAAGATCTGCAGAGCCCCTACATTCACTGCATATCTGCTTTTCTGGCTGAATTTCAGCCTCCCTGCACTCCTCCGTGGAGGACCACAGTGAATTCCAACTTCCCATCTCCTATCATCTCCTAGCTAACTTGCTAAGCCAAGCTTTTAGAAATCTCTTGGGGTTCACATTAGAGCCACATAATCTACAGTCAGTGCTTCCTCTAGATTTCGGGACTGGCTCACAGTAATTTGACTCTTCATTTTCTCTATACCCATTAAAGCCCTCGACTCCCAGTGATGGGCATGTTTTTGACATGTCTCTCTCCTTTATTTTAGCAATGCAGCCCACCTCACTGAGTTGATCTTGTACTTTCTTGATCCTGCGAAGTTCTGGGGTATCAGTTGTGATTGTGGATGGCTGTCCTTTTGCTTTCTCATAGTTCTCCTTGTATTTATTCTGAAAAGAATATCAGATGTTAGCCTAAAACCTGACAAGACAGCAGCAGGAATTTCAGGCAATGCATTCATCCCCTTCTGATTTAAAAAAAAAAAACAAAAAACCTTGCAAGTTCTAACAGTATCAGTTGTAACAGCTTTCTTTTTGTCCCTTAACCGGTTCTCAGCAAAAACTAAAATAGATTTGTTAATTGTTCTTCCTAAACATGGTGGGATACTTGAGACAGTAGAAATTTTATTACAGACTATCGTCTTGAAAATGCCCTAAAATGATTCTCTCAATGTTTTTATTGTCTGAGTGCACACATGAAAAGCCTGAACCTCAATAATTTTAGAAAATATAGAAATTGTCTGAAAAGATTTGATTGCTAATACAATGCAAAAATTTTCAATTCAGAAGTTGCAGCTAAAGCTCGATGGTTTGGATAGCTGAGACACCAGCTGAATTAATGGAAAGTCTGAATTATGGAGTATTTTGAAAAGGAATGCAATTTTATTATTTCCGCTAAATATACAATGAGATCTTGCTTTAATAACAATGTGCATAATTTATCATTATTAATGCTTCAATGGTACTCCTGAATGTAGTCAACAATCTAAATTATACTCGATTTTATCACTAACCACTTTAAAAATACTATAAACCTTTGCCAACATTTTCTTCAGGCTATCAGAAATTCTAGGATATTATTGTCAGAATTTATGAGATCTTATGGCAATAAACGGACAAAAAAATTTTTCTCTTTTTGCTGAATACTGTAATGATAAAGGAGGAAGGATCGAAGCCTTAGAAAACTAGGTTTTAGATCATTCAAGAATCTGAACTAGAAATTTGCCAAATTGTCCCCAGGAGTTAACACTAAACCAAACATGGCCATTTATTGACCAATCACAACGGGATGCTTTTGACTTAAGCCCTTAGTCCTATATAATCCAATGTTCCCCTGAGCTGCTTTTCATTTTTTTTCAAGCTGCCAGAGGATGTGCAATCAGGCCACCTAGTGAGACCTCAGCCCACATGGACAATCAACAAATGAGATCCATTCCAATGGATATCATTCTGCTGACAGTATAACTTGCTATACAGTGTAACTGTACATGGAAAGTTAAGGACCAGGGACCTTCAACAGCAGTGATTCTCAACCTGAGCTGCACATTTTAAAAGCCGGGCAGCTTTTAAAAATCTTTATGTACAGGTCTCAACCTCAGACTGATTAAACCAGAACAGCCTGGGTATCAGTAGCTTTAAAGCTCCCAGAGGATTCTGATGTGCAGCCACAGTTAAAAACCACGGTGCTGGGGCGCCTGGGTGGCTCAGTTGGTTAAGCGGCTGCCTTCGGCTCAGGTCATGATCCCAGGGTCCTGGGATCGGGCCCCTGGCAGGCTCCCTGCTCAGCGGAGAGCCTGCTTCTCCCTCTACCCACCCCCTGCTCATGCTTTCTTTCGCTCTCTCTCCCTCTCTCTCACTCTCAAATAAGTAAATCTTGAAAAAAAAAAACCCAAAAAACAAAAAAAACAACCCAACACTGCTCTAGGGTACAGTTGAACATTCTGATCCTCATTTCAGATGAGCTCTTAGTCTGATCCTGGTTTTCTAAACTACACTTCTTTACCATACAACTCTTAAAGATCTTTTTACATATTGTTAACTAGTCTACTTAAGGGGCATTCTGCTCAGTTTAAATAGATGTTATTTAACTTCCGTGAATGGATTTCAACTGAATCTATATTTATGACTTCATGATTCTAGATTGGCTAACAAATTGTGATTAAATACCAATAAATGCTTTGTAATTGGCCTCCTGCTTATTTTGTGGGAATAAGTTCAGTAAGGATGCCTTCTCTGATACTGTGGCGGTGACAATGAATTACATGAGAGGAAAAATCAAGCACCACAAGAGCTTCTATTTCTGCAGGTAAGTCTTTGTCTCACCCAAGATTGAGAAACAAAATCCAGCCAGCACCCAAAACAGAGTCAGAACTTTCTCAATAATAAAACCAGATTAGCAGAAGTTGTTTGAAACTTACTGGGCTAAAGAGTTCCTGCATTTTCTGACTGTGTACAATGTAGGGGGTCATGAACTTCGAAGAATCCAGTTTCTTCCGGATAACCTTCTTCCTCTCCACTGGCTTTGCTGGGACTGGCTGTACCAGTGTGGGTTTGGAAGGCTCTGATTGCTCATAGTCAGATGTGCTTGTCGTAGTTTCATAGATTTTGGTTATTGTCTGAAAATGGGACATGCAGTTCAACATTGTTATGGAAGTAAAAACTGTGATCGCATGAACTTGGCATAGAGGCATTATTCTGATCGCAAGTCAGACTTCAATCCCTAGTGTTACTTCTGCATGTCTAAAACAGGCCAAAGCAAGGCATCATACGCTCTGTCCATAGGAAGGTACATCATGTTACATAAATCTGAATGTTGATTGTTCAGGAGGGCGTGGAGTCAAAAGGTTACTACTCCTTCTTAATTTGTTACAGTGCCTTATAATTCCATTTGTAGAAAGGAACCAAACGCTTTCAGGATGGATAAAAATCAGAAATTTACAATATTCTTAAACATTTAAAATCTTCTTAAATCATTTGGGTAGAGTTAAAGCAAACTTGGGATCAGAGAACAAATGATTAAGATGATCAAATAAAGCTTTGACTTCTTGACTTCATATTCACTTTTAAATGAGTCTAAGAAAAAATTGGTTGCTTGTCCCACAGGTCCCTGCAGTCCTACACAAAGAATAATGACTGTTAAAAGAACGAATCACATCAGTTTTGCAAGTGATTACCGTTCTTTTGGCTTAGTTAATGAATGTGAACTGGAGTGCCATGGACACTAATAAATGCTTGGGTGGATAAGGGTAATGATGACAACATAAGGGTGTAATTATCCTATGCATGCAGTAGGCGGGAAATTACGGTTTCTTACAAAAGGCTGTATAGTAGAAGAAACTAAGGCCCCAAATTTAGGTCTAGTCCAAGGTTAAAAATACTGTATGAAAGAAAAGAAGATAAGCAGCCATGTCTTCAATCCATCCGACAGCATGATTTCCTTCACAGCTAATATCCGCTGTACTGAAGGAAGAGTCCTAGCATCAATTATGAAAAGAGAAACCAAAGCAACAAGGACATTGGACATCTATGACAACTTCCCCTCGTGTTGTTAGATCATTGCTAATAGGTTGCTTTCTGCCATTACTGATGTACGCTTGATGGTGAGAAACTAACCAATTTACAGCATCTACTACTGTTAGGGTTCATGCAGTCACAAGCTCTTTGAGCAGGCTCCAGGGATAGCCATCATCGTTTGTCATGCTCAAGAGAAACAGCTCTACTCAGAAAATGAAGCATGAGTGAGGTATTTCACCCTAAAAAAAATTCCACCTTGGAATATTCATGGGAAAGGCTTTGTGCTACAATCTAAGTACCATTTCATTGCATCATCAGGGACAAAGGCTTGGAGGTGCCATCCCTGTTGGCAGAGGTGGTGCCCCACAAGTTACAACTCAAAACAATAAAACTGTGGGTCCCCATGCAAATCACCTGTCCAAGGCCATGTGATCGCTACAGTCAGAGAGTGCCTGTAGCCACTGATATTATTATTAGTACCACCTACACCAATAATACCACACGAACAACGGGGGAAACCATCCCCAGCCACTTGGATGAGCTGAATAGCAAAAATAGTGACATAACCTGCCAAACAGGTAGCATTCATTCTTGGACCATCAGCTGCTGGGCACATGCAAGTGAGAGATTCTCTCTCAGACTCTCCCTTTGCCAGCTCTGTAGTCCTGGGAGTCTGTGGGAAGGGAAGGCTCTGCTTGCTTTCATCAGCATGCAGTTCGTGCAGACATGGGTTGGGTCTTACCTCTCCTGGCACCTCTTCATAGACTGTCTCCTCTGTGTAATACTACAAATAGAGCACAAAGGAATCATGAGAACAAAGCACAAGTCACCTCTCCTCTGCCTCAGCTGAACCACTGGGTTATTTCCCTAGCCCAGGCGGCGTGCATTCTGTGTGGGAAGGAAGTACACGAAGGAACCCATTTTAGCTTGGCGAAACTTCAGGGAAGCTAACGTGAATGCCATCAGACTAGGCAAGGAGATGCAGGGTGAGGAGAAAGGTGTCTGAGGCTGATTATCTGCCAGGGGAAGTTATTTTACTTACGACAAGTAAAACCTTTTCTTCTGATACCCAGGGCATAATTTGCAGAGAAAATAGGAGAACAATATGCTGAGTATGTGGGTTGGGCAGAAAGGAACTTGATATAAACCACCGTTTGTGACTAACAATAAATCAAAACAAATCTAGAAAGACTAGATCCAAAAGCATATACACATCTCAATTACCCCTGTACCACCCTGATTACTAAGAAAGGAGAGTCTCTTCCAGAGTGAGGGGTGCATCCCTATATAGCGCGATGGTCCTGAAAGGATGCGAAGATGAAAATCTGCAAACGCCAAGGGGAGAAGGAAAAAAATGCAAAGACCTTCCAAGCACAATATGTGGGAAAGTTAGGCTGCATTTTGCAACTGATGGCCCGGAGGTGCTTGCAGGCTGGATCTGAAATCAAACCTACTTCTGTTCTACTTTTTTTTTTTTTTCCTCGTTAAACTTTTGTTTTAATGGGTCTCAAAAATTTTCTGTGACAGATTTTTGGTCAGGTTGTTTCCATTAAAAAGTACTGATTTTAAAAACTAATAACTTAAAACTCCCCCCCCCACACACACAAATGGTCCACAAAACATTCTCCTTTCCTTCTGAAGGTTTTACAGTGCATTGTTATCATTAGCCAGTCTTTTACTATTAAACTTAAATGGCCAATTGACACAGTGTTCTACTTCTGACGTCACCAGCAATAAATAGATGCTGATGGGAGCTGGCTGACATTTTGTTTCAGCTGCGTAAGGGGAGTGGGATCCTGCCCCCAGCCTCACCCGCCAAAGCTGGGTGAACAGAAGCAAAGACTCAGGCCAAGGCACACAAGGAAAGGGACAAAAATGAAACATTGGCTCATTTTCTTGGTCTACAAAATGTATATCACTGTATGCTTCATTTTTCTTTTCTCTGCCACCAAAATATACACTCAAAGGGAAAAACTCTGCCTACAAAATTTCCCTCAGGTGGCCTCCTTTCTTCCGCCCTCAGTTCAGTGAACTCTTATCAAGTTATTTAACCATTGCCGATAGGCCACTGGCTCTATTTCATCTGCAGGAAGATTAGTATAATCTAACATTGCCTAATGCCCCTCACTCTGGCACTTTCTTTGCTCCTGCACAGCTTCTTTAGTTTAAAATCTAATGTCCATCTGTATGTCCTTCCGCATAGCGAGAGAAACCCCCAGCTCCCACAGGATAGAGAATTTCTCTTGTATAGGCTTGTGCCTTCATCACATGGGAAATATCATTTGGACCCTTTAGGGAATACTGTTCGATGATGATCCACAGAGAACCAGGTCTCTGGCCACATAAAATGTCAGCGACTTGAGAAGAAACACTAAACTAAAATGAATGATTCACAACTATTTTGGATTTTCTTAGCACCCAAGGAAAAGCAGCTCTTTGGTAGCCATCCAGTTTTACCTTTGCTGGGCTCTCACCATTGGTAAACGTATCTTAGAAATAAGCTTATAAAAAAAGCAACATTACCCAAATGGTTGGCATTAAATTATATGCCAAATCCCACTTTTTTTTTTTTAGAGCTGTGCCACTAATTAGATAGAAAGAAAAAGAAGTGAGGATGCACTATCCAAGTTTAAGTTTGAGGAAAGAGTGATAGTACAATTTTATTTAGCTGTCCAAGGCCCCTAGAAGATCTTTTTAGAGCCAGTTCCTAGTTAGTTCCTGGCTTTGAACTCTTCCCTGACCATTTTCTCAAATTTGCCACCATTCCATTCTTCATGGCATCTTTTTTGAGATCGGAGACACCTTGGTTGAACACCCCCTGGCAGGAAGTCTATCAGTTTAGCAACTGCTGGTCAGACCCAGAAGCAGTAATAGAAACAAAATGGCAAGGATGAGATGCCTAAAAATACCCCCCTCCATTTTTATGACATCTAGTTAAATCAATCAGGTCTAGTGCCGAGGACAACTTCCAGTGACCAATGAACGGAGTTATTTTAAGAAAAAAGAAGGGATTTTTAACTTGGAGGCTGAAAATTATTACTGGTATTACTACCGCAGGGAAGGCAATTTAATTTACAACTATGTCATTGTTTAATAGTGATTATTCTAACTCATGGGGACATTTGTAAAATGCACACTAGTAATACTGAACATTGAGAATGTAGGCTTTGGCATTTAAGCCAGAGAGGTTCATTGTTATACTGCAGGAGATTCATTCTGTGTTTTCTTCCTAAATCCTTCAGTGATAAAATTAATTTTACTTGTGGAACAAATTTTTCTTTATCTAAATATAGACTGGTCACTAAAATAATCTTCCAAAGACAAATTCTGGCACCGTCATTTGGAATTTGGTTCTGGGTAGCTCTTAATTTCATTCTGATGAAAAAACACTGGTTTTCAAAACTGCCTCCAAGTATCTTAGGCACCTGGAGATTTTCCTATGTTTAGATCATCATTAATTGTAAATTATTAAGCACTTTCAGATGCAAAGGCAATGTATCTATAGGGATTATAGCCTTCCAAGCCTTGAGATTCTAGAACGTGAAGCTGAAGGCAAAGGCTGGTGAAGGAAAACCTAGACACGATAAAAAACAAAATTTTATAAAACAAACAATTAACAGCTTTGTAAAACATGCCAGATGTCCACAAATAACCCAGAGGAAATTTTGCAAGATGTTCACTTTGGTCTTCCCCCCCCCACCACCACCAAAATTTAAAAGCAAAAGCTAGTCTTGTTCCCTTAGGGAAACGGAATGGGAGTTGGTGAGAAAGTGTGGCCGCAAATGTCACTTGTGAGCATGAAGAGTTTATATTTACAGGCACCTTGTGCCCATTTACATATATACAAAATCTCATATAAAATCTCCGCAGTATATCATTCTGAACATTGAATCCATATCACCCTCTAGGTAATCAGCTGATTGAAGCAAAGAGCGAGTAGCCCTTTTTTCCCTATTGCTATACGGAAACGAAGAGTTCAGTTTTCGGAACTGTCCCTTCATCTCCTCTGGCCTTTTGATCAGGAGGGTTGGCAGGTGGGGAAGAAGATAGTTTTAGAAGACAAATTAAAACCTGCCTTTACCCTACACCACGTTTTTCTGAGAGTTTAAAGAGAAGCAAAAGTGGGAAACAGTGCTATTTCTTTTCAATTCTAAATCCCACATAATTATAGTGAAACTGAACATAAAATATTCCTTTCTCATGCTTTAATAATGACTCTTTGTGAGGTTATAATAGACGATGTATTTTTCAAATGATTAATTCACCTACATGGCTTTGATTGTCACCACATAAAATACTTGGCTGTCAGCATCAGCTTTCTCATCTTACCTCCACCACCTCCTCATAGTCTTCGTCATCCGCCATTTTCCCAGAGTAGTAGCGGCACCTACAAACTTTTCATATTCCAGAAAAATGAAAATACATTAGAATCTGTGCCTAGGGCTGAAATCATAACATTGTAAAAACAGAATTTGAGACTTATCCACCCCACACACCCATAGACTGTTGCGGGCTACATGAGAGGAGCTATTTAAATACCGGTCTAAAAACCACAGACTTCCAAATACCTTCTCTTGATTCCCTCAGTGACATGTCAGGTATTGCTCCTTCGAGCTACAGGGTCAATTTAGTTAAAGTTGTAAAAGGAAGCAGAGGTAAGAAAGTGAGAGGATTTGGGTTCAAAGAAACAGGGCATTTAAATTTCTAAATACTTGCAGAAAAGCATTTTCAAGCGAAAGTAGTAGTGAAAGGGAGGTCAGTTAAGCTTCCAGAAGTTAGAATTTTTTTGCCAGCACCAAAATTCTAAGAGGGCTGCTTTAGGTCTCTCCACTGCTCTAATACACAGTAGCAGGCTATCCTATGCTTGAAATTAGAACACAGAAAAACAAATCTGTCAATAGCTTTACAAGAAAAAATAGAAACCTCAAGGCAATGGGGTTATTTTTTCCCTGAACACCATTGGCTTGTATGGATTCTTCTCTTCTGCTTCTGTAGCTCTTCTCCAAACCTGAAAAACAAGAAATGTGCAAAGCATTGACTGAAGTACATATGAGATTGTGGGTCTTTGGTCTAAGCTTCTAATTCAGGAACTAATGGAAGGATCTCCCAAGGCCTTCTTAGTTTGACGCCAGAGAGTGGGACTCTCTTGATAAAAGTGGATGATGACCTGGAACAGCTGTCCCTTCAGCCAGAGATATTTGCCATGTAAACCAATACCCCCGCCATGGCTGGTTTTGTTAAGCTGGCAAAACTGCCACTCCTTCGGAGGCAAATGACGCCCAGTAGAACAGGATAAATATAGGAATGCAGAACATAGATCCTTTTACATACTAATATATTTTGAAAAAAAGAAGTCAAAGGCAAAAACTTCTTAAAGTTTTGTCTCTTAGACGAGAGAGCCAACTCAGTCGGGCAGTAGGTTGGTTAGTATAGGACTGGAGTCTAATCACACAACACATGGCAGATGTAAGTAGGGCCTGAGGAGGGCAAAAGGGTTACAAACTTTCCTAGTCACATTTCCGTCCCTGATTTCCCCAGTTAGGACCCCAAACTTTGGAAAATACTTCAAGGGAAGCTGCAGAACATCTCCAGCAAGAACATCACAGAAAAAGCCATAAACCGGCCTTACCTTTAGTCTATCAAGTCAACTTCCTCAGCAGCAAAGCCTCTCCCAACTCTTCCCTCCTGAGAACCCCAGGCAAGAGCCAGGGTGGTGCCTGCGCTCGGAGTTACCACGTGGCGCCAGCCGCCAATGAGATCCGGAGTCGCTCGAATTTCAGAAGCTAAATATACTGAGTGATCTTCCGAAAACCACCTGTTCGTCAATTCCACTAAAGTATAAAGGGTAACAAATTACTTGCTTAGAGCTATTCAAATGTAAAGGAATTTTACTTAACTTCTAGCATATGGGGTTCCAATTTAGGTTTAGCCTCTCATCTCCTGCAACCCTGTTTAATACCATACTTGTGCAAAAGAATTTAGGATAAAACAAGTGTGTCTTTGAGGGGCTGTGACCCTTCTGTAGCTGCTTTCTTCAGGCCATTTGTCCCCCTTTCATGGAGGTAAACATACTCCCCTTTCCCCAGCTCACCAGGTGAGCTACAGGTAAGTTCCAGACCTTGATGTGAAATACATAGAGGGATAAAATCCATGAAACCTCAAGTTGGCAAAAACAAGGTTTAAAATTGTGAAAAGATGAAATGACAGGTGAAAATATTTGATGTGACCCTAGCTAAGACAGCCACAGGGTGTAATTAGAGAGAATAGGCCCCATCCTTTTTCTATTACTAAACCGGGGCAGGTGGATACGGAGACCATATTCATTATCTTCTCCCTCCTTAGGTAAGGCCCGCACTGCTAGGAATACAGAGCCTCTTTCATGTGTACCTGGGTTTCTGATTTTCGATTTAGTCAGGAGGCTTCTAGAGGCAAAGTGTGAATGCAAGCACAAAAAGGTTCAATTTCCAAACAGCAATAACAGATAAAATTGAAATCAGTAAATTACCAGGAGAAGATAATGCTCTATTAGGTAAGTCAGAGTGTACGACACTGAGTTTGTAAAAATTACCTAGCAATTTTCTATCTAAAGACAATTTTCACTGATTTAATCTCTCTCTAAACCTCTGTATTAAGGCAAAAACCCTGTGGGTCACCCGTATCTTGGCATGGATTTGAGATTAAACCTATTGTAATAGTTCTTTTTTAGCTAAATGTTAGGAAGTGTTGTCACATTTCAAACATATGTACCTCTCCCCCTTCCATGATTCATATGGTGGTAAATAAAATTGAGCATCATTTTATCATCTTCACTAATTAAACCTTGTTCATTTTCTATGTTCTGACAGGTTTTATGACTAAGAGATATGCATATAATATGAGATCATTCCGTTGGCAGATGTAAACTAGAATTGACTTACTCTTCATTATGTTTTAAAAGATAGTGTTGAACTGGGACACCTGGGTGGCTCAGTCGTTAAGTGTCTTCTGCCTTCGGCTCAGGTCATGATCCCAGGGTCCTGGGATCGAGCCCCACATCAGGTTCCCTGCTCGGCGGGAAGCCTGCTTCTCCCTCTCCCACTCCCCCTGCTTGTGTTCCCTCTCTCTCTCTGAGTCTCTGTCTGTCAAATAAATAAATAAAATCTTTTAAAAAATGAAAAAATAATAAAAAATTTTTAAAAAGATGGTGTTGAATTGAAAAATAATTCAGGCCCATTTTTTAAAACACGTAATATAAAATCGTATAAAGTAAAAAAAAAAAAGCATAAGCATTCTGATGCTAACCTGGAACTATGTCCCCTTAGGCATGAAAGAACCACTCAATTTTCCTGCCCTATCTATGGCCATCTCTGTGGAAGAATAAATGACCCCCTGATTTATCGGTAGGCTCTTATCACATGCATTGTACATAGTAAGGGCACCATAAACACTGACTATTATTATTTTTAAATTATTATTACCATTTTAAAAGATTTTATTTATTCATTTGAGAAAGAGACAGAGACAGGGCGAGGAGGGAGAGGGGCAGAGGCAGAGGGACAAGCAGATTCCCCCCAACCCCCCAAGCGCGGAGGCCAAGGGGGGCTCAATCCCAGGATCCTGAGATCATGACCTGAACTGAAGGCAGATGCTTAACCGACTGAGCCACCCAGGAACACCTTATTACCATGTTTAAACATTTTACTGGCGTCTTCATGCTTTACTCTGTATTAGACTGCAATATTGTGACGCTTCTGAAATCAGACAGTAGTCAAAGAATTTATGAACCAATCGGAGTTTGACTATAAGCCTATACAACTAACTACAGAGCAAAGCAGGATGCAGATAGGTGTCAAGAGCAGAGTTTCAGACGGTGCGTTCCTAAATATCAAAGTATAGAAGTATCATGTCTGTGGACCAGAATAGACTTGATGGAGAAGATGACATGGTAACAGAGCTTTTGTTTTTGTAGTTTATTCTTTTTTTTTAATATTTATTTATTTATTTGAGAGAGAGAGAGAGAGAGCGCATGAGCGGGAGGGGCAGAGGGAGAGAGACTCTCTTGCAGACTCCGTGCTGAGCATGGAGCCGCTGTGGGGCTCCAACTCGCTACCCTGAAATCAGGACCTGAGCCGAAATCAAGAGTCGGATGTTTACCTGACTGAGTCACCTGTTTTTGCAACAGGTGCCCCTGTTTTTGCAGCTTATTCTATTTTATTTATTATTTTAATCAAATCATATCTGCACATCATTTAAGAATCAAATAGTTTTGCAAGGCTTATTCCTAAATTGGTGCTCCCTGTTCCCACCATTCCTCTCTTTTTTCCCTCCGTTGAGACAATCAGTTTAACTCTTTTAGCTGAATCTTTTTTATTTGTCTGTATACATTTAACAAAATATCTCTATTGCTCTTTTCTGCTTTTTTTGGTCACAGGCATTATCTGTTAGGTTCCCACCTTGGAATGTGAGGCTTTAGCACTCTTCCATATGAACCCCCACTCTTACCAGACACAAGCCTTGTCTCAGGCCAGCATCCTCCCAATAAAGTTCTACCTAGGTAATTCAAAATTAGGTGTTTACATTATGATTAGCAAAGGCTATTCACAGAGGAACCCCATCTATTATGATTCTTTTTCTTTTCCTGCACAAGAGTTTGTTTTTCTGGAAATTGGTATCTCTCTCTCTCTTTTTTCCCTTGGCTTAATTCTTCTAGACAAGCAGTATTCAATAGAACTTTCTGCAGTGATGGGAATGTTCCGTACCAGCACTCTCCACTATGGAGGCCACTGGCCACAAGTGGCTATGGAGCTTTTAAAATGTGACTCATGTGTCTGCAGGACTGAGTTGTTATACTTTTTATTTAATTTAAACTTAAGTAGCCACATGTAGCTGGTGGCTGTAGCGTTGAAGAGCGCAATTCTAGAGATGGAGCCCTAACTACTTCAAGCTTTATGTCTAACTCTGCTCTCGGGATTTTCAATGACCTCAAGTAGCATTCGATCATTATATCCACTTCATCCTAGATCTCTCTTCCATCTGCCCTGGTTTCCTCTGTAGCTGGTGCTCGGCTCTCATCTTGATCCCCCTTCCCTGTCATTCGGGGGATTGTGGATTTTATAATATAAAAAATCCCATTTCTTTAACTAATGTTTATTATGTACAATGTACCAAGCACTGTTCTAGGTTCTTCCTTCCCACAGCACCACTAGTTGACTAAGCAATATATATGCTCCACTTCTTGCTTATTAACAAAACCCCAATTTAGTTTGGCACAAAAATATCTTCATTTAAAAAATATGCTTCTCCTCAAATCCCTAAGAGTTAGGGGTAAACCATGTCACAGTTTTGCCGGTAAGATTTAAGTGTAATTCTAGGGAATAAGGCTTCTGGGAAAGGTATAATTTTACTGATGTGCAGGGTCAGATTCAGCTGGCATGTACTGTTTTGCTTTTGACATTCTTCCCTTCTCTATGCCTTGAACACAGATGTAATGTCTGGGGACAGAGCAACCATCTTGAGACTATGAGGGTAAGTCGTACATTAAGAATGGTAAAGCTAGAAGGAGACTTAGCCTTTAATGACTTCCTTAGTTCTTATATTTTGTAATTATTTTATAGCTTAGTAATTTTAGTATATAATTTTACAAATGATTATTTTAAATTACCCTGAATATTATATATTATTTTTTCTATTTTGTACTTTACCAAATTCTAATAAAATTTATTATTTTTTCACATTTATTGATCCTTTGTAGCTTTCATTCTGTGTATTGCCTGCCCATATCTCCCCTTATACATTGATTTATAGGCATTCTTAATATTAGGGATATTAGCCATTAGTGTCTTGTAGATGTTGTGAATATTTTCTCCAAGTTGTTTGTGGTGTCTGTGGCCATAGAGATGTTTTACATTTATTTGCTGTCAAATTTGGCAATCCCTTCTTTCCAGTTTTGACACTGCTTAATTGAATTTGGAATTTGAAATGCCACTTTTAGCACATATTGAACTAGTATGCATGTCTGTTTCCAGAATCTTTTGTGTTTTTTCTTGTTTTCTTTTCTTTTTACTTTCTTGGTTTTTATTTTTATTTTTTACTTTATTTATGAGCTATAATAAACAGAAAACTATATAAATCTTATGTGTACAGTTTAGCAAATGATGGTAAATTAAACATCCATATGACTACCACTCAGGTACAGAAAGGTCATTTCTATCCTGACCTTGATGGTAATATTTCCTTGCTTTTATTTTTAGTTTTACTACACCTGAATGCATTCCTAAACAATATAGTTTAGTTTTGTCTGTTTTTAAGTTTTATGTAATAGATTCATGCTATGTGCAATTTTTATAACTTCAATTTTCACTTAATATCATGTTTGTTGATTGTTATTATTGTAGAATATTCCATTGTATGGCTATACTTCGATTTATCCAGTCTACTGTTGAGGCAGAATTGTGTATTTCCAGCTTTTGTCATTTAAGAAGGAGATGAACATTTTTGCACATGGATTCTGGTGGTCATAAACAATTAAATGATGGGAGTATATAAGTAGGAGTAGAAATTACGAGTCAAGGAGTATGCTCATCTTCAACTTTAATAAATCAGGCTACCTGTTTTCCAGTATTGGTACCAACTTACATTCCCATCAGCCGTGTGTGCTCCTAATTTGGCTACCACTTGAGATGAAGCTTTCTAAATTTTGTCTATCTCGTAGGTGTGTAATAGTATAATCTTGTGGTTTTAATTTGCATTTCTATGACTTGCTAGTAAAGTTGAACTCCTTTTCATATGTTTATTAGATATTTGGGTGTTCTATTGTTTTTTGAGAAGCGTCTGTTTAATTCTCTTGCCCATTTTTCTGTTAAGTTGTTGGCCCTTTTCTTATTGATCTATTAAACCCTCTTTATTCTGGGCAATAATCCTTTGATAGTTAATATGTGTTGTAAATATCTTCCCCCATCTTTGCTTGTCATTTTATTATTTTTGTACTGGAATTTGATGAACAGGAGCTCTTAATTTTCATGTAGTCAACTTCATCATTATTCTCCTTCATGACTAGGAGAATAAAAATCCTTCTACCCCACGATCATGAGGATATATTCCTATGTATTCTTCTAAAAGCTTGGAGTTTTACCCTTCACATTTAAGTCTTTAATCTACCTGGAAATTGTTATGTTTTTGGATATGGTATGAATAAGAGATTTAATTTAATTTTATTTTTTTGCATAAGGATAGCCAATTGTGTCAGCACCTTTTACTAAAAATTCCATTGTTTCCCCACTGGGTGAAATTCCTCCTCTGTTATCAATCTTTTCCAGATACGTATGAGTTTTTTCTGGACTCTGTACCCTATCCACTGGTCTGTTTGTCTATCTCTGTACCGATACCATACTGTATTAATTCTATAGTTTTATGACCTGCATTAATATCTGGAAAAGCAAGTCCTCCCACCTTTTATTTTATTTTTAAGAGAGTTTTGGTTCTTCTTGTCTTTGATATGATATAAATTTTAATTTTTTCTTTTGTTTATTGAAGTATAATTAACATATAATGTTACATTAATTTTAGGTGTACAATATAATGATTCAACAATTCTATACATTTCTCAGGGCTCATCACAATAAGTGTACTCTTGGGACACCTGGGTGGCTCAGTCAGTTAAGCATCTGCCTTCGGCTCAGGTCATGATCCCAGGGTCCTGGGATGGAGCCCCCCATCCTTGCTCAGCGGGGAGACTGCTTTTCCCTCTCCCTGCCACTCCCCTTTCTTGTGCTCTCTCTTTCTCTCTCTGACAAATAAATAAAGTCTCTAAAAATTTTTTTTTAAAAACCCATTAAGTGTACTCTTGATCCCTTTCACTTATTTCATCCCTCCCCCCTCCACCTCTCCTCTGGTAACCACCAGTTGGTTTTCTGTATTTAAGAGGGGGTGCTTTGTCTGTTTGTTCTGTTTCTTAAAATCCAGATACAAGTGAAATCATATGGTATTTGTCTTTCTCTGACTGACATTTCACTTAGCATCATAGCCTCTAGGTCTGTCCATGTTTTGGCAAATGGCAAAATCTCATTCTTTTTTAGGGCTGAGTAATATCCATTGTGTATATGTGTGTGTGTGTGTTTTCTCCAAGTTTTCTACAGTGGCTGCACCAATTTTCATTCCCACCAACAGTGCATGAGTGTTCCTTTTTCTCTACATCCTTGCCAATACTTGTTATTTCTTGTCTTTTTTGTTTTAGCCATTCTGATAGGTATAAGGTAAGATTTTGTGGTTTTACTTGGCATTTCCTTGATGATAAATTTTCCATAAAAATTTTAGAAATGGCTTATCAATTTCCCTAAAAAGTATAGTCTCTTGTTCAATTAATCTACTTGACTCTTCCTAAGTCAGTATAATGCAGTTTTAATTATTATAGCTCTTTAGTATGTTTTGATATCTGTAGGGCAAGCTGCACTCATTCTTCTAAAGTTCACTTGGCTTTTTATGCTTTTGTTCATTTAGAAGTACTAAGAATTAGTTTATCAAGTTTCATGAAAATTATCCTTGGATTTTTTTTATGATTGCATTGAATTTGTGGATTTATTTTGCAAGAATTGATACTTTAATTATTTAATCTTCCCATCCAGATCCTTGTTTACATCCATCAGCAAAGTTTTATGGTTTTCTTTATATAGATCTTTTCTTTATATAGATCTTGCCCATTAAGCAGTACTAGGTATATTAAAGCATTTATTTTCACTGTAAATGAGATTTTGTATAGAATTTCTAATAGACACTATTTATCAAGATCCTTTTTTGTTATTATTGATTTATCATTTATTATTATTATTAACTTTTTCATGAAATTCATTAGGATTTTGAGAAAGGTGATAATAAATGTGGGTGCTCAGTCAGCCATCTTGAATCCCAAGCATGGACACAGCATTTTGAGCAAATTTTGGATAGGACTTAAAGAGCTAGAAATGACAGGATGAAGAGCATTCCAGGATTATAGATAGTATGAACAATCACACAGAGGTGGGAAGGTGTGTGGCATATTTGGGGAATGAAGATTAATCTGGTTTAGGTCAAGTAAGGTATATGTAGAGATGTAACAGAAGACTATAGAGTAGAAACTTTGCTATGAAGGACGCTGAATGCCTAGCTAAGCAGTAGAAAATGATACAGACTGACATTTCAAATTGCCACTCTCTTCTATATAGTGTAGAGCTTTAAGTCACACATTAGCAGAGTGGAAATACATCAGAAACACACATTATACAGTATAAAATTAAACATATTCAATTGTGGAACATGCAGATCCAGTAACATAGCAGGATATATAGGTGTGAATAAGAGCTTTCTCAAATTATCAAACCGTCCAGGTGCTATCTGCATTCCAAAATCCATGTCGAGCACAGTACGTTTCACCAATGTTGCACACTCATCTTTCTAAATACTCCTACCTCCTCCTACTGATATTGCCTAAAGTCAGACCCCATGAAAAATACAGAAACATGGAAGAGGGAGATTTAAAAATGTTAAATTATACTCTGACCCATTTCCCTGATTTCTTTTTTTTTTTTTTTTAAGATTTTATTCATTTATTTGACAGACACAGCGAGAGAGGGAACACAAGCAGGGGGAGTGGGAGAGGGAGAAGCAGGCTTCCCACCGAGCAGGGAGCCCGATGCGGGGCTCGATCCCAGGACCCTGGGACCATGACCTGAGCTGAAGGCAGACGCTTAACGACTGAGCCACCCAGGTGCCCTCCCTGATTTCTTGTGGGACTTGGACGTAGGCTTATCTTCTATGTGAGCTCTTCATTGTTTTATTGCAGGAGAGTCCTGACTTTGAGGCAACATGTCTCTCCATCTCTGCCCTGAAGTGAGAACAGCCAAGGATTTTCTGTGTTTTGCTTCTGTTCCCTCCTCTCCACAGCTTAATCCAAAATGGTTCTTTGAACCCACTATGCCAGTTATTCAATTGCTAAGGAGTAAATTATCAGAATCTAGAAATGATTGCCCATCTCCAGCGCTACTTCACAAATCAATGGGGTCTCAAAAATGGCCAGCCTTAAACTGCTGACTTCTAAGGAGTTTCCAGTCTGAGATATAAAGGTAAACCAGCAAAGCTGATTATCTTGTGTGACTTGTAAGGCACAAGTACCTCCAACTGTCCCCTCCTACACAAATTATATATGTACGTGTGCATGTGTATACATACGTGTGTGTGTGTGTGTGAGTGTGTGTTTCCCTGGGAAAAAGACTTCTCAAATACTAGTTTGAATATATAAGTCCTTACGTTGTTGTTAAAAATAAGGCCTAATGTTCAGAAATGATTCATTACATGTATTTATGTATATATACATGTGGATGTCAATATGAACATAGAGGCAGCCACACAATTTGTAACAGAGAAGCTTCCTCTAGCTCAGATGGCAATCTTTGAAATTGAATATACATTTCCATGTTCATTAGTCTTCACATGAGCAGGTCTTGGGGAGGAAGCTGTTGTATCACTTCCGGTTAGCCAGAGAAGGCTGTATGGAGGAGGCATTTCATCAGGGCCTGTATATGACAAGCTAACCCAACTAGGCCATCCTTAGATAATGATTTATTAAATAGTTCTTTTTTAAAAAAAATTGATTAAGTAGTTCTTAATGCTCTACATGAGTAATGAACAATCTGGAAATGCCTAACTCACTTGACAGAGCTTGAACTAACACCTAACTCGTCTTTCTGTCATTGTCACTAAGACCAGAACAGATTGTTTTCCGAGGAGGAAAGTGAAAATGAGAGGGTTTGTCATTTTTAGGGCCAGTCACATAACATTAGAAGTTGGAATGTTTGACAATATGGCAAATATGGGCAGGTAAGTAAACCATCGTCCCATTGTTTCCAAGTCCAATTTAGTCCCAGGAAGATGTCTGGAGTACAGGTCTATTGTTGAAATCCAGTTCGTCACGGACTGGACAGTCTAGCTGACCTATTGAATGTAAGTGGTTTGAGAGTCACCAAAAAACTAGACCAGTTCTCTCATCTCCAGTGACCTAAGATATACTTCAGGGAGAATCAAGATGGCACTGGGGCCTGAGTTAAACAGATAACCTCAGATTCAAACCAAAGCCTAGCTTGGTGTACTTTTGGAATTATTATTTCAGTAGACAACTGCCCAGAATGGGCATGATCTGGGACTTGGTTAAACTTGAGGACAGCTATTTTCCAAAATGGAAGCCTGGTCCCATAAAGCCTCTTTTGGCTTCCTTTCCTCATAAGTAAACAAGGGAATTGGGACTGACTTTTCCCAATATGAATTCTTGAGAATCATTAGTCTCACAACTTGGTCCATGAGAAGAGGGTTCCATTGCCAACAAGTGTGGGAAATGCAGAGCATGATAACCCTTCTCTGAGATTTGCAGGCACATTCAGTTGTGATAGCTCCAAGACAGACACAAAGTGGCTGGCTTCTTTTGTTTCACACTGCATGCCTAAAAATTACATAACCACAAAACAGAATCTTTAAGTAACATCAGTCAGTTTCATCCCATAAAATACAGTTCGTGAATCCCTACATTAACACTTGTCCAGAGTGGCAACTCCAGATCTGCCTTGGTCCAAACCCAAATGCTTGGGATGGGCACAGAAAGAAACTGGCACCCAAGGCTGGGAAGAGAGAGTCTGTTTACCATGCTCCCTATCTCCCACCTGCGTGCCATTCAGTTTACAACTGAAAAATGTGTTACCCTTGGAAATCACTCCTCTGCTTTGGGACTCATTTTCCTCATCTGTAAAATGAGTGAGCTGTCCAACCCTTTCAGCTCTGTCATGGCATGAAATATCTGCCCGTATGTGAGGTTCACTTCAGACCTTGACCTCTCTACTGCCTGGCTGGGCTGCCGAGTGACAGGCACCACAGCTAAGCCTCCATAAATAGATGTCCCATATCTTGGGTCTCAGGATGAATTTATAGCTGAAGATTGACATGGAGTAACTTTCACACAAGACCAATTTGACCTCCAAGAAAAAATATTTTACACCTTTTTTTTTTTTTTTACTGGGTATTTACCCCCAAAATACACTATTTTTAAGCCATTACATTATAAAGCAATGGTATATTTTTTTTAATTTAACAAATATAAATGACAGTCCTGATTTTTATTTTAAAAAAAGCTTAAAGCTAAACAATACTTAATAATTTCTCTGGACAGGAAAACACTCAAGAGGCATTTTGATGTACTTTAGAGATACCCCAGGAGTCAGTGGGGTTAATACTGACTTTTAACCTAGAAAATGCCTACTGCTGTTTCCTTTTGCTTTTTGTGAAAAGCAATAAAAAACCCTCCAATGTGATTAGTACATTTCTTGATTGGTTATGGGTATGCCTCATTCAATCACCCCGGGAGCTTAACAAGTAGCAAAGACATTTGGTTTCTTTGTCATTTTGCTTAACTCCGAATGGTGACAGAATATCATTCCAACTGATCTCAAAATGAATCCAAGGTTGTAGAGACTGGGAGGGACTGAAAGTAAAATGCAAATCTACTTTAGATGCCCAGGAATATAGGACTTTCAGGGAAGAATAAAGAATTACCCAAGTCATGGTATTTTCAGGAAAAAGTAATAGTGAGAAACTACGAGATAAACTAGTAATGTGTTAATCTCAAGTGAATATCCAACACAAAATCCTAACCCTTTTAGCAGTCTGTAACTTCTACTTTTTGGAATAAGCAGAGAATATTTCTACAGATAGGGAATAGGTAAAGAATAGTCCTACAGGGGTGGATAGGTGGCTCAGTCGGTTAAACATCTGTCTTTGGCTCAGGTAATGATCCCAGCCAGGGTCCTGGGATTGAGCCCTGCATCAGGCTCCCTGCTCAGTGGCCCTGCTTCTCCCTCTCCCTCTGCCCCTGCTCATATGCTCTCTCTCTCACTCACTCTTTCAAATAAATAAATAAAATCTAGAAAGAAAAGAAAGAAAGAAAAGAAAGAAAGAAAGAAAAGAAAGAAAGAAAGAAAGAAAGAAAGAAAGAAAGAAAAAGGAAGGAAGGAAAGGAAGGAAGGAAGGAAGGAAGGAAGAAAAGAAAGAAAGAAAGAAAGAAGAAAGAAAGAAAGAAAGAAAGAAAGAAAGAAAGAAAGAAAGAAAGAAAGAA